>NW_011888860.1:5224563-5236990 GCF_000151845.1 Pteropus vampyrus | reverse complement strand
TGGGTCAGCACTTTGTTAAAATATAAGCAAATGATAGTACCATAAAATCATATATTACTAACAATGAGTAGTTAATCATTTCAATTTCTTGGTCATTAGTATTGTTTCACTTTGTAACAAAGACTAAGAACTTTACTGATAAAAAATAGAAAACAATGTAATTTCCTTCTTAATGTTTCAGCCTATAAGTTATATCATTAAACCTATATAATTGAAATATAAATTGTAATCTGACCCTTCAAGGTAAATTTTATTAAAAAGGGGTCAAAATTTTTTATTAGGTTTATGAACTCATTTTTAATGCTGAAGTATAACAATGATTGTATAAAATTTATAGTTATGCATTTCATTAACACTTTCAGAGTTGGTTATAAAACCATGGTATATCTCTATTATCCTTCAAAGTTTTCTTGAACAGATAAATTGCCTATAAATTGCCTGTGGTTTTCCCGCTAAGTAGTTACTAACTTTGCCTTTGATTAAAAATGAGAATGACATCAAGATTATATTTGGAGTGACAATTGCCATTATTGGCCTTCTTCCAACCAGCTAAGTGGTAGATGCCTCTTCCTTGTCTCTTCATCCTGCTAACATAGGGAGGGTGTGAGCTTCCCCATAGCCTGAGTCTTTAGGTCATGTTTTGAGGCAGTCTTCTTTCTCTCCACCTCTTCAATCATTTGATGGATCCCAAGTACCATGGTATCTGAGCCCGAACAATGAGAATAAGATAACTATGTAAGAAGTGCTGTGTCACTATGTCATTGATAGCTGAGTACTATTTCATGAATTCTTCTATCACATAGGAACTTTTTTTGTTTACTTTTTGGGATTGATGTCTTTCTTTTCTTTTTCTTTCTTTCTTTCTTTCTTTCTTTCTTTCTTTCTTTCTTTCTTTCTTTCTTTCTTTCTTTCTTTTTTTTTTTTTTTTTGAAACTATTGTCTCAAGGCTCTCCTAAGCATAATAAGAATACAATTTTTTAGTGACATTCTTTAATATTTTTGTCATTTTTTAAATTTTGACTATCAGCTAGAGTTTTATAGCCAGTCAAAGCTTTGCTCAAATGTAAGTCTATAACAAAAATAATTCTCTAGATTATAAAAATATATTCAAAGAAGTATTGAAATAAGTATGGAAGTTAGAACTTGGGTCAAGTTCATGGTCCTCTTCACGTTCAGGTGTTTCCCTAAACAACCCAGCAGTTCTTAGTAGTTTTGTACTTATGATTTCTTGTAGAATATAACTGATTCACCTTGGTAACTGGCTTCTACTTTCTTTATTCAACACCAATTTCAAATGTCACTGCATTCTTTGAGTTTACCTAATCCACCTTGTTTTCTTTGCGCTTTCAAAGGAACACCTCTTTTATAACACAATTTTCTACCGTGAATTATAGATTTGTGCATAAACTTTTGTATGATTTCATACTGGTCATGAATAAGAATTTTTTTAATCTATAATACAAAGCTAGTTAAAAATTTTACATTTTGTGATTGAGCAAAAAATTTGCTAAGTGGTTGAATGAGTGTACACAGTGACTTTTATTCTGCATATATATATATTTTTTTTTAATTAATTTATTTTTTATGGTGACATTGGTTAATGAAATCCAATAAGATTCAACTATACACTTTAAAAATAAGGCATATATATATATTTATACTATGTATTCACCTCCCACAGTTAGATTTCTTTCTGTCACCACATATTTGACCCCCTTTACCCTGTCTGCCTCCCCGCTCCCACCTCCCCCTACCCTCTGGTAACCACTAGTCTATAGTCCATGTCCATGAGGCTCTGTTTGTTTGTCCTGTTCATTTATTACTTTTAGGTTTATATCCCACATGTAAGTGATATCAACTTTTTCTGTCTTGCTTATTTCACTTAGCATGATTATCTCGAGGTCCATCCATGTTGTCGCAAATGGCAGTATTTCATTTCATCTCTTCTTATGCCTGAGTAATATTCCATTGTATATATGTACCACAGTTTCTTTAGCCAACCATCTATGGTAGGACACTTCAGTTGCTTCCATGTCCTGGCCACCGTGAATAATGCTGCTATAAACATTGGTGTGCAAATATCTTTTCAGATACAGGTTTTCAAGTCTTTGGGGTAAATACTCAGTAGAGGGATTGCTGGATCATACGGTAGATCAATTTTTAGTTTTTTGAGGAACCTCCATACTGTTTTCCATATTGGCTGTACCAATTTATTCTGCATATATTTTTAACTTCACTCTGTGTTCCTAGATTTTCTTCCTCTATCTTCAATTTCTCTACTGTATACAAAGAAAGAAAATCATCTACTCATAATCAATATCTGTAACAACTATGCCAGTGAAATCTTAAAGTAGATTTTGATATAATCAATGACATAATAAAAATATCTAGTACTTTTTAGAAACTTCTCCAAAGTCTCTATCTACTACTTCATCATGAATAACTTTTTTGAACACCAAGAATTAAGATGTAAAATAAAATTTATGCATTATTCCTTTTCGGTATTTCGTTAAATAGCTACTATTAAAAGTATGCAGTTTACTAGAGTGTTAAAAACATACAGTTTACTGGAGTATTTTGTTTTAAATAAGTATTTTATTTTGCTACAATTTTAAGATGTCCTGTTATTCTGTTGACTACTTAAAGTGTTTGTATTGGTTATGTATTTTGAGTCCAAAATATTTATCAGTAAGTTGGATGCTATATTATTATTATTATTTACAAAATGTATTTGTCTATTTGCACTAGTAACTTCTGTGAATATTTAATTAGATGACTAAATTAAGTGTTTATATTTAAGTATACTTTATAGCATTTTAATATAGCCTTAAGGTCTATGACTACAGAAATGTGATAGGTCCTATTTTGCTGCCAATTCTGTAGTTGTTTTCAGACTCAACAAACCTCTTTCAAAGTTCCTAATGTAACAATAATGCTTTGTTCAAGTGGAGTATTGAGGTAATTATTCCTTTCATACTATCTACGTAGGTCATTAGGCTATTTCTACAATATGTTGGTTTTTAAAATATCTTCAAAATTAATTTTCATAGTAAACCTGGAATATAGAATTTATTATCAAATTATTACATATGAGGAAATAAGGCCTAGACAAGTGAATAAGCCTTTCTAATTTTTTTCAGCTAGAGAGTCCACAAATGTAAATTTAGCCTAAGGATTTTTCACAAATCTCATGCATTTCCCATATCAGAACCATCTATTGTTGATGGGTGTTTCAGTGGATTACTACTGCCTTCTATGCCTGCAGTCTCTGTTACTGATGTTCTTCTGGACAGAAGCTTTATCAGGAATGCTCTGAGCATTTGATGTCAAGTAATTTACTTTTCATTTTAGGGGGAATTTTCAGTTGGTGGAAATACTTTTTTCACTTTAAAAGTAATGATTCATTATGATGTGCTTGAGTATTGTTTTTAATTCTCCGAACAAGAGAATTTAATGACTTTCCAGTTGGTTCTCTAAATTTTGGCTAACTAAATCTGTAACAATAAAGTTCTTGTTATCTTATGGTCCCAGAGAATTATAGAATCTCTAAAGTAGAAAACACAGATAAATACTTCGAAATTTTTTTAAGAACCATAGAATTGTATAATTTTTCTATATAAATTTATTCAAGTGAAAAGTTAGTATAATGAAATCATGTAAGATACTGCATTAAAAGTTAACTCTTCAAATTAGTTTCCAAGATGTGCTTTGCTTAAGTTTTGTTTTGTTGCTATTATTTTATTTGGTTGGTTGGTTGTTTATTTTACTCTTTGATAAAGGGGTTCTAAAACTCGGGCATATAAGTATCTTGCTGGCTCATCCCACAGGGAAACACAATAAGGGACTGAAACAGAAAGCTACAATCTGAACAGCAGCCTTCATCTGTCCATGCAACTTTCCCATATATAGTTATCACTATATCTGTATTTGCTTTCTAGAGTACATCTTATTAAGAATGTATTAAGAAAAATAGAGTTCTCAAGAACTTTTAAAATCTTCTCTTGTCTAATACCTTTTAAAATTATAACCAATAGAAATTACATAATACACAATGATGAAGACAAGAAGAGAGAAAGAGAGAGATTAAATATCCACATCAGAGAGCTTTCAATATTTTGGAAACTGGCAGGCAGGAAGAGTAAGTGTAATCCACATCCTGGAATAGTGACAGGGTCCATTGGAGCAGAGTAGGTAATTGACCTTCCTGGTAGAAACCCTGAGAAGCTCCAGACCAGGAATGGAAGCAAGAATAATAATTAGGATGATAGAAAAGGAATTAATTAAAATTCTATACATAGAACAGTAGCCAAACTTGAGCCTTCCCAACCTCAGTGAACTAAAAGCCTTGTAGGGCATATACTCTACAACCAAATAAATATAATGTTTTCAAAATTTTATTAGCTAGTATGGATTTCGTCTCCCCAATTTATATGGCCCCATATTCTATAATTAGAAAGGTCAACTTTGTAATGTCCAGCAAAAGTAGTATGGATTTGTAAAATACATGAGCATTTCCTCTCGATTATCAAAAATACTAATTATTATCTTAATAAAATATCAGAGTTATTGTATTGGTCAAGATTAAACTAGAAAAACATAACATATAAAGAAAACAGAATCATACATATAATATATATGGAATTATTTAAAAGGATTGGCTTACACAATTGTAAGGTCTACAGACAAGTCTGAAATTTATGGGGCAGTCCAGCAGACTAGAAACTAGGGCAGAAGCAGAGGCTGGCAGTCCACAGGGAGAGTTTCTTCTTCTTTGGAAAATTTCAATTTTGTTCTTATGGACTTTCAAATGACCAGATAATGTCTAATCTGATTATAGAGGATAACTTTAATTTAGAGTGAATAGACCGTATACATTAACCACATCTACAAAATATCTTCACAACACCGAGATTCACGGTTGATTAAATAACTAGAAACTAGAGTGTAGCCAAGTGGACCATTAAACTAACTACCACAGATATTCTGCAGTCATACTTGATTGTTAATAAGAAAAAAATATTCCTGATGGTAGGAGAAATTAGAGAAATTTGACTATGCATACATTATCTGATTTAAACTTCACAAGAAGGCTCTCAGTATATGTTTGCTTTTGCAAAATTACTAATGTCAAAATTACTTTGATTTCTGAACATATGTGGTCCTCAGGATTTTGGATAAGGAATTGTGGATCTGTTTCTGAATTTACTGAGCACTTATTTGTGGCAGACTGGAGATTTATAAGACACATAAAATTCCAATGTACTAATAGAAAAAAATAAAATTAGATAAGATAAAATCAAATAAGACAAAAAAATATTCTCAGGTTGTAAAACACATGCCAGAGTTAGGCAAAAAATGGATGTTGGGTACTTTAAATAGGAATGTCAGGGAACACCTCATAGTAAATGAGAACTATATGTCAATAGGAAATGTTTTTTATGTTCAAATTTTTAAGAAATAACAAAACCAATATTGAATTTGGCGAATGTAAAATTTCAAAATGTGTGCAATTATAATTAACTGATCTTATGACAATTTTGTCTTTCATAGTAAGCATTCCTTCAAAAGCAGTACTTGTAACAGTCACACAGAACTTCTATACTAATGTTATGTCATAAATATTCAACAGTATATAAAAATATGTAAACTGAAACTTGAAGGTAATTTCTAAGTTCAATAAAACTCATTAAAACCATCAGTTATTTAAATATAGAGAGCAATTGTATTAGGTGTATATAAATAGATAGGGTCTATTGCACTGATAAGATAATGCAATTTCAAGGCCAAAGGACATTTCTTCTCTTGTTACTGCAGTGTCCAATGTGAGAGTCATTATTCAAGTTATCACATCTGTTTAAATCAATTCAGATGCCACTCTGAGTAGTGCAGTGGGTTAGAACAAGGTGTTATTGTTGCAGGTTTGGTCTCAGGTTAATGTGAAAGCCCTCATTGCCCACTCCTATAAAAAATTACTGTAGTGCAAGAGGTTGCTAGTAGAATAAAGAAAATCTGATAAATATCTTAATACAAATCCATCACATTTTAATAAAAAAAATGTTTTTTTCTACAATATGTGTACAAATATGATATTTTGCTTTCATAATTCTGAATATTTCAAGGAAATGTCAGGAAATAAAGATCTATATCAAATTACCAGATTATTTACTCATTTTCATTTCACACACACAGAGATACGACAGTCACCCTTTATCCATAGGGATACATTCTAAGACACCCAGTGGATTCCTGAAACCATGGATAATACCAAAGCCTATATACATAGTTTTTCCTATACCTTCATACCTATCATAAAGTTTACTTTATAAATAAAGCATAGTAAGAGATTAATAATAACTAATAATAAAATAGAACAATTATAACAATGTATTGTTATTAAAGTCATGTGAAGGTAGCATTATTAAGCAAAATAAAGGTAACTTAAACACAAACACTGTTATACCATGACAATCATTCAGAAAACCCAAAAGGCTACTAAGTGACTAACTGGTGGTTAGCATATACAGTGTGTGCGCTGGACAAAGAGATGACTCACATTCCAAGCTGGAAGGAGTGAAACAGTGCAAAATTTCATTATGAAATTTGTACAATTTAACAGCTACTGTTTACCCAATTTTTTATTAAATCAGTTAAGAAAAAAAGAATAATTACATATATTGGCTACTGTCTTGTAAGAATCTATGCAATCACCCTTACCAGTGGTCTTTCCACCCTCCCTCTTTTTACTCCCCATTCTTTCCAAGTTTTATTCAAAAAAAAAGGGAAGGGGGAATGGAGGGACTACGATGTCCATGAAGGGTAATCATTATCATTGTAATATTCAACTAGACAAAAATAGTGAGGACCCAATTCAGTTAGTACCATCCTACTTTCCCACTACAAAAGTTAAAATTAAGTCAATGATTTCTTTCCCAATGTGGAAGAGTAGAGCAGCTTTTACACTGAAATGATGTCTCAAGTGAGTTATAAAATCCCTGATTTTGTCTTCTATTTATCCTTTCCTTTTTGTTCTTTTTCTTCCTTCTCATGCTCAGCTTTAGCTTCTTCTTCCTCATGTTTTTTTGATCAACGATTCCACTTCCTTTTTTGAGAACTCTGATGATCATCTTTCCACTCTCTCCTGTTAGTGTGGCAATTTTCACTTTTTCGGCACAGAGTTTGCTAATATTCGTGGTCTTATTGAAAACTTTTGATAGCTAAAGCAACTGCTGACTTCCGAGTCATGTTTCTTCTTTTTAGTCTTGTTTTAATGTTGACACAGCTGCAGCGCTATTATTTCCAATGCATGTGGCTTCCCATCCCCCATTATTTCCGCTAGCATAGCTCTGATAGAGCTGAAAGCCCTAGTGCTTATCCTAGCCAATGTACAACAGTGAAACATCAAAGTGAGGTTTTCCTCCAAACTGTGCATAAGCTTGTTTGCTATCACACAAAAGTGTCATAACCAACCACTCATAAAGAATTGGCTCCTGATACTGTAATAAGTACCTTTGAGCAATAAGCCTCAATTCATTAGTCAGAACATTAGCATCACAGGTTATGCCTGCCACACTGCAAGCCATGTCCTCATTGAGTTTATAAATCTCTTCAGAAAAAAAGACATCATCAAGAAGCTTGTGGATTTTTCATCTTTCTACTGCAAGCAAAACACCATCATCTGCTAAAATTTCCAAAGAGGTGCCTGCATTGCTTCCAAGTCATTCAACTTGGTATAAGTGACTTTCTGGAGAAAATATAGTGGTCTTGGAGACATATCTTTGAGACATGGTTTCTGAACTTTATTGTTCTGGAGGGGACACACTGGAGTCAAAGTATACAAAGAAAGCTTCAGTCGGGGAGAGAAAACCACCACTGCTGCTGGCAAGTCTGGGGCCAATATGATCAGTGGTCTTTACTTCTTCGGAGTTATCATCCTGTGCCACAAGCGTATGTGCTATGTTTAGAGTTTTTAATATTTATTCTGGAATCATTCACTTTTATTAATTTCCAAGTCATATGAGGTATACTTTTAGGACTTTAAAAGTTTATCAAGTCCTTGAGTATCTGACAATGTTATAAAATTGCATATGGTTTTTTTTTTCAATTTTTCTCCTATGATTCTATAGACACTTCTATAAAAAAAAATTAAATTGAATTGGTTCTCATTTAAATACTTTTCCTATCTGTAAGCTTCTAATATTTTAATCCTTTTAATTAACTTGTTATGTATAATTTATGTTTATTAAACTACTTTCAGTTTTTTCTCTCATCACAGTATATTCGCTCTGCACACTCAGTTCTTACTCTACTCCAGAACCATTTTTCTTTTTTAATATTGACTGCTACTTCTTATTTAATTAAAAAGGGCTGTCTTCAGGATTGACTCTTTTTCTGGTGGATCTCTTTTCATCTTACTTTTTATCACCTTTCTTTCTTCCTTCTTAGATTTATGTTTTATTTCATTATCTCTATACGGCCCATAAATGTTTTATGAGTTTCCTAATCATGTTGTTTTTAATTTTTCACATTTTTAAGTTTAAATTTTGTGTCTAGTACCTATTTAAATTATGTTATTATATGTTAATTAACATCTTATATGTAAGCAACTGAAAACAAACTGTTAAGGGAAGTGAAAAAGTAGATTTATTAGAAGAATATTTGGATAGCTTAGAAATTTCAGAAATAAAGAAACTCTGAGGAACCTCTTTAATAACTATTCCAGCATCTAATGACAACAACTATCAGACTCTATGCTTGTCTATTTAAATTTTATATTGCCACAGAAAAAAAGTGTTTTAACAAAATTAGGTTCTGTGCTTGTACCTTTGAGTCAATAAATTATGATCAGAGAATGGGGTCTGGTTCACTAAAGGAATGTTTGTAACTTTGGCAATAGCGTGTGGCTAAAACATTATAGATCGTACTTAAATTGTTCCCTCATTATTTGATTCCTTCTAACTCTATTTGTATTTTATTATAACTTTTTCTTTATTGGATGAAAAATGTGATGTTTCATGACTATGAGGAGGAAATTATGAAATTTTTGTTTGTCAAGTACAAAAAGTAGATACAGTCTACTTCATTTTAGTTTCTAGTAAAAAATACACTATTTATTTACTTATATCATAAAATATGTATCTTTCATATTTTATGAAACAAGTGCTCGGTTATTCATAGATCTAACTGTACTAAATCTCTTTTTTATAATTTATATTCTACTTTCAGAATTTACTTTTTCTAAAATACATACACATAAACAAAATATTTATTAAAGAGAGGCAGAGTGTGTGAAAGTTAATGTGTTTTGTAGGAGAAAAATTTATCAGATAAAACAATTCTAACATATTATTTAACTAAATAAATAGGTCACAGGTTTAGAAATTGCATTAACAATACATTTTGGTGTACAAATCAATTACGATTATAAACTTTGTCTTGTTCTTTCAGTGTAACAAAAGTATGCTTGTTATTAATCCTGTAATACAGATAAGAAATGGAAGCTCAGGGAAACTTAGTTTACTTGGCCAATATTGTAGAGATATTAAAATAAAAAATGCAAGATGCTCTTCTGAAAAAATAATCATGTGCCTTGTATGCAAAAATATCATTTTTTGTTGTTGAACTCTTGTAGTTCCAATTTTCATTGTTGATTTGAAATAATTTGAACTTCCTACTCCATGGCAAAGCACCTAACAGATTAAGTCTATAATTCTAAAATGAATGTGTGAATTAAAAAAAAATAATTACTTAAATCAATTATGACTAACAGTTAAATAGTAATATTAAGACAAAACACAAAATTTAATAATGGAAGCTTTTAACTTCAGTTTTCCACACTCTTTTCTACATACAAATAACTATAGACTAAACTATTTTCTTGAAAATGATCATTTGGATTTGATTAAAATTAGTTTTTTCAACTGTAATATTATTGCTGGAAATTTAAATTATCATATGAGAAATAAATTGAGAAATATCCATTTCTAGTATTGGGTTGTAGGGGTAGAAAGTAAGGTACCTTTAAACCTACATCCCTTATCCAATTTAAGGAAATATGTGTTGTATTAATTTGACATTGTAAATAAGTAATAAAATAATAAGTGAATATATTTTTATATTTTGTTACACTTTATGGGAAGATTTCAAAACGTGTGCAGTGTATTGTAACAACTTTTCCCAAAAGTCTCCCCATTATTGTTAAAAAACACTGTTGACTGCATCATGTCATAAAAGAGAGATATTACCCTGCACTTGAAGTGTACAGGACTCTTCATCCCTGTGCTAAATATGCTCCTTGCATTTCAACTCTTGTTCTCCTGCATTTTTATAGTATTTTCCATACTTGTTTTTACACTTGTGTCTCTCAGTACATTATCAGTCTACTGGTTTCATTTGAAATGTGCTGCTATAAAATGGGCACTCAAAAATAAACAAAAAAAAAGTCTCTGATTAATCTTAAATTGTTAAGAATTTTGACTGAAGTTTCTCTGATACATTTTAATATTTGAGGTTGCTGACGATTTAACTACTAGGGAAGTGATGTGTAATTTTTACAATTCCATTCGTACTTACCAATATATAGATAGCTCTTAAAAAGATTTTCTTCTGAATCAAAAATCTCAAGTTGAGAATACCATAAAATTTTTCTATAAAGCACCCCCAATAGACATTTTATATATACAAATATAGATACATGGTAAAGAATTCAAAATGAAATTTTCTAGAGTAGAAGACATCTATTAATTAAGAGAGTGATAGTGATATCAAAGAGGTGAACAAGGACTGCCAAAAGGTCACACTAGACAACAGAGAACACCTCGGCTGCTTGCTTCAAATGGAACAATTTAAAGGGCCATCTCAACTCCAGAATTTTATATAATTCAGTTAAGGCTTCTGCTGTAATTTCAAAGCAGTTCAAACTCTCTATATTTCTATAATATTGAAAGAAAAAGAAAAATTGTCAATGCAGAATTCTGTATTTAGTGAGTTTATTTTCCAAAAATAAAAGTGAAGAAATGAGGATCTACATACTCTCTCTACTTACTTTTTTTATTTTTGACAAACTCCAGATCTCTGTGCAAGCAGAAAGAACTCAAAAAGACTCAACTGAAGACAAAAGATTTGAACTGAGATAAAACTACTCCTCTTAACATGCTAGATAATGAGCAAAGGCAGATAGATTTTGGTAAAGAATATACATTTGCTTGGAGGAGGTGAGACACAGAGCTATACAACAAAGTTCTTGAATCCATGGCTTTTAGCCCATGGGTAACTGAAGTTTGCATGGCAGCACCATGACCACACTGTGCAGGTGGAAAAATTTACAGTTATTCTGTTCTGGGTTTCAGAAAACTATAAGACAGTACACTATGAACATTAAAGAGAATAAGGGTGTCCTACAAGGATAAGAGCTGGAAAAGGAATCCTTTATCTTTGTTTTCCCATATCCTGACAGATTCCCAAACCATGAATATGCAGAATAGACTCAAAGTGACTAAGGTAAAATAAGAATAAAAAGAAAAAATCTGAAGTGAGGCAGAGATGCTGCCTTGAAACAGATTTTTCAGTTCAAATCTAGCTGTCAAAATTGCCTGCTAAAACAAATCAAATTACACTCACTTATAAATATAACAAGATTTAAAATCTCCACAATTTGACATTATATGTCCAGGATATTATTCAAAAGTATTCAACATACTTATAGAATACAGTAGATGACATGGACTAGTATTAAATGAACCAATGAATATCTTCAATATCAGCTGTTATGCTTTACTAAAATAGATCGACATAGTTTCTCGTACTTGATATGTGCAATTCTTTCAAATCCTAATCAGAAAAGCAGTTCACATTCACTTGGAAAGGGCAGCAGTTCCCATTCACTATTTATTACAGGGCTATTAACAGTAATGCGATCACATTATAGTTCCAAATCCCTGATCTTTCTAATATTGCACAGCTAGTGGTCCAGTACACTGAAGATGTAATGCTAATTGAATATGCTTAAAGTGGGAGCAGCAAGCCATCCTAGTGCCCTAGTTAGACACATGCATATGAGAGGGTGAGAGCTAAACTCTATATGTTTCAAGGGCATGACATATCAGTGTAAGTTTTAGGGTAAAAAATAGGGAATGCCAGGACATATTGAAAAGGTTAAAAAAAAAAAAAAAAGGACAACACTAAAAATGTTGCACAGCATTCATAGAGTTATTTATTTATTTATTTGTTTGTTTGTTTATTTATTTATTTATTTATTTAATGTATTTAGGAGAGAAAATATACAGCATTTGGGAAACTTCACTGATCTGTCATCTAAAGACTCGGAAAGTTGCCAGATTTGAGAGAGGAACAAAATAAGAGTAGACTCTGCCAGTTCTAAGCTTTGGCTAAGCTGTTGGTCACTAGGATTACATGACTTTTTAATCCAGTT
>NW_011888860.1:5204629-5223912 GCF_000151845.1 Pteropus vampyrus | reverse complement strand
AAAAAAAAAAAACACATAAAATGTTGGATATTTTCAGATGGTTTTACTGGTGGTTAGTACTTAGATGAAGCAAAATTGGACAAATAGGAAATTCAGAAAAATGTGTGTGAATAGACTTGTGGGATTGACCTGAATGCATGTAGATCTTTATGTCTCATCTCAGTGTATATCAGAAAACATCTACAGAAGAATCATTGAAACTAACCATTTTATATCTAAAATAAACTTTTTTTTAGAAAATTATAAATTACTAAAGTAGTTCCATAAAAATAGAAAATATAAATATATCAATAATAATATAATTTGAAACTTTATTTAATGATTTAGTTTATCCTTCTATCCAAATACTGACTTAGGCAGTAGTTTTATGACTAATTTATTATAATGTTTTATAATATTGGTTGTTCTAATACTATACGAATTATAAGTGTTAGAGTTTTGCAGGCATATGTAAGATCCTGAAAATAAGTGGATATTTAGGAGTCACTAAGGATTTCACAATAAAGTTAATCAAAGTATATCTAACTTATTGCCTCATACAACCCAAGATGCAGGCTTCAAAATTCTATACAATAGAATAGGTCAATTCTCATAGGAAAAATAAGATAAGGTTGCTAGAATACATCTCTTAGAAGTAAAAGTATGAGAAATTTTTATCTTATTCTTTCTTATATTTTATTACTGTTTATTTTACTGTGGTTTTTTTTTTTGCAATTGTGAGAAAATGACTTCTATTATAAAAGAAGAAAAATCAGTAGAAAACAAAAAAATTGATTTTTAAAATAATAAATAGTCAATGTTTTGAAAAAAGGAATAAATATAAAATATTCAAACATGTTATTCTTTCAGGCCCTATTTACAGTCTGACTTTATCTAGAATAAGAGTAACAGCAGTTTTTTTTCTTTTGCCCTTGAATTAAAGAGCTAACCTTTAAATTACTGTTTTCATGCTACAAATAAATAATTGGCAAGACAGGCATTACCAGTTTGCAATATAGTTTTAGAAGGTAAATAACCCCATAACTTGTTCACTGAATTACAAAATACTTTGACCAATTAAAATAATTTCTGGAGGTTGTAGATTTTATTAAAAACATTATTTTGGGTTTTGCATCATATTAAATAAAGCAGAGATTCAGCTATTATATAACTAAATTAACTAAAAAAGCCAATCCAAAACATCCAATGAAAATAATAAAATGTTAACAAGCCTTTTAGTATATTACTTGAAGCTTTAAGTTACTCAGACTACATAAAAATGTTGAACACATCAATTAGCTAAAGTGTTCACTATTCATAGTTTTGTTTTTATTTCTATCCAAATATAATTTGAAGTGAGAAAACTATGCTGTTTTCCTAAAAATGAATTATGAAAAATTTAAATATATTATAAATTATAGAATAGTAAAATAGCCATTTGTAAACCTTTCATCTGTAATGAAAAATGATTATATTTCACTCTATTTGCTCTCTCTATCATCTATTATCTATCGTCTATCATCTATCTATGTCCTTACCTACTTACTCAACTAACATTTTGCTGAATCAATGGAAAGTAAATCATAGACATTGGCATGACACTATACCCCTGCATATCCAGCATATATCCCCTAAGAATAAAGACATCCTCATTCAAAGTCAAATTTGCATTATCACACCTAAACCAACAATAATACTATCTACTCTCCAATCTACACATTTTCCTGCGTTGTTCCATGAATATCTTCTATAGCTCTCTCTCCTTGTGCCTCTGTGTGTGTTGAGCTAAATCAAGTTAATCTAATCAAGATTCACTCATTCAGTTGCTATGATTTTATAACTTATTCTAGAAGAGCTCACCCTACTTTCTTTTTTAATATTGTTATCATAAAGGTTTAAGTTCAGTTTTCTTGTGGAAGATTGCAACTTCTGGCTTTGTCTTCATATAGATGGTAACTAGAATGTTAGCTTTATTTAAAACACTTTCTATAAAAAAGACTTTATAAAATTCTTAGTACAAAATGCCTCTAAAAACAACTGAGCTTGGTGTCAGTTGCTAGGAGAAAAATTTTATTATCATTTCAATAGTTTTAATATATATTTATTATCTTAAATTTGATATTTTTTATTAAGGTTATGAAAAACTTTATTTTTCTATGATAGTATTAATTTCCTTTACATTTTCAAATGTATTAAATATAATTTAACATATTTTGAATGTTTTACATTGTATTGTATCCTACTTATTAATCTTACTTGATATTTTACTATTTTATTGTTTTTTACATTTAATTATGAAACCATTAAGTCATGTTCTCCTTAATTACATGTTTCTTAACATGATTCTGTTATTCCTTTGATAACAGTAGTCCTCTTTACCCTTGAATTAAAATCATTAGTTCAGTAAAAAAAGTTTTTAAATTATATTTTATAAACATTTATAAGTACACATTTTCTCAGAGTATCTTTTTATCTATATCCTATGAATATTTCAATATATACTTTTTTCTATTGATTTTTCTTTTAATCTATGAATTATGTAGCCTGTTTTTTGATGATTTCAATCAAAGATAATTTCTTAGAAACCTCTTTATTATTGATTTCTAATTAAATTACATTGTGAGTGGAGAATATTTACTCGATACTCATCTCCATTCTTCATAATTATAGAGACATCTTTAAGATTTAGTGTGCAAAAATTTTTGTAAATATGTTATACAATGTTATTTTTTATTTTATTTTATTTTATTTTATTTTATTTTATTTTATTTTATTTATTCAAATTCACTGGATGTTTTTATGTATGGATTGATTTATAATTATTGTGCAGTATATTTTAAATGCTTTTGATTTGAAGATATTTTTATTAATAAAAATTCCCAACAATTACCTCTTCAAATATTATTTTTAGGCCCTTAAATTTTTCTTCTTCTGGAACTCCTATTTTGACAGTTGTTGAATCCCCTCAATCAATTTTTGATGTCTCTAGCTGTTCTTTCATTTTTGAAATTTCTTTTTTCCTTCTTACTTATTCAGAGAAAGTTCTTCAATATCTCCTTGACATTTACTGATTCATTATTTGACTGTATTGAGTCTAAAGATTATGATTTCTATATCATTTTTATTTCAATGACTTTACTTTTCATTTTATATTTTTCTAATAGTTTTTCTTTGTACCATCTGATAATTTTCATTTCTAAAGACATCTTTTTTTAAAGGAACATTATACTTTGATTATTTTAAATCTCTTTGAGAGCTTGTTTAATACCTCTAAGTATCCTCATTTCTAAAATTAACAAAATTATTCCTACCTCATACTTTTGTAAAGTATTTGAATAAGATAATCTATTATAAAATGTACAATATAGAAAAAGTGATCATTAGATGTTACTATTTTTCCCTCTGTAATTCAAGATAATTTTGTTATAGAGCTATTCTTAACTAGAGTGTACATTTCATGAATTATAAAACAGGCTTTTGAACAAATCTAAATATGCATTATGCAATAACTGATAAGGACTCAAACTGAGAGAACACATAATTAGGAAGATATGTTTATTATGCTGTCGTTTTGGTTACCCTTTTAGTGTTAGAAAAAATGAAAGCATAGTAAAATGTTGGATTCATCTGTTTATTTGAGATGAGAGAGATTTTTATATTTCTGTACATAGTTCATTCATTCATTTATTCAATGAATGTTTACTGAATATATACTATGTACCCATTATTGGGGCAAGCAACAGGAATACAGAAATGGATGAGTTCATCTGCTAAATTCAGCTATCTCAGTAACAGAGGAAAATGTTTACCTCTTCAATCACAACTCTTTCTTCAGTTTCACCTATTGAAGGAAACCATCCTGAAGCTTGCTTTTTGGGATATTATTAAGAAACAAAACACTTAGAAAGAACTTTTGACCCTTCTTGCTTTCCTGCCTAAGAGATTCAGATGGAAAGGCTTGCTTCAGATAGAAAAATCTTAGGATGTTCATTTTAGCCTAATTTGAATTAAGTATGGTAAATCAAAAGGTATTAAGCAGGGACCTGAAAGCTTGATCACTCACTGTGTTGCACTGAAGCAAAAATATGCCTGCCATTTGTGTTCCATTCTTTCTCAATAACTGAGGAAAGAGGCCAGTGCCCCTCAAGGCTTGAGGCTGCCTGTCAGTTGTCTATATGACTCTGCAACTAGAAGGGCCTCCGGGCGATATGTGTGTTTGGTGGTGCAAGGATCCAGGGAGTCACCTGGATATATTGCGCAGATTTCCCTGGGCCACTGCAGTGTCACCTTACATGCTAGTGCTGTCCCTGTGGCTTCCTGTAACAGTTTCAGATTGCAGCAAGGCAGCAAGGCCAGCCGATGCCTGCCTCGGGTGTGTAAACACTGGAGATCTATTCAAGTAATACTAAAGCTCAGAGATGGGTTCGTGGCCTGCCACCAAAACTCTTTCCCGGGATGCATAGGCTTTGTGTGGGCTGCACAAACTGAGTGCTATTGTTTACTGTCAAATTCATGTCCCAAGGAAAGTACAGAATGTGACTGGATTGACCTGGAAAAGACTTGTCCCAGGTAATTTGTGGATTGAGTGGGGCAGCATCTCAGTGAGACACGGGGCCATCAGACCCATACGGCACCAGATGTGCTGGCAGTTCCGGGCCAGCAGGGTCCTGCAAAGGTCACAGATCACTGTAAGACCCGCTGCCATCTGGGACTGGCCCACGGACCACTGCGATCCCCGCAAGCGGTATTGTATTTTGTGCTGGCAGCAGTGGTACTCTGCCACATTTTCCTAGAAATGCGTGTACTGATCTAGCAGAGGTCTGTTGCTTTCATGGAATGTGAAACACCAGAAAGGAGCAGGGCAGGGACTATAACCGGGCATCAGGCTGCCACAGGCAATTTGTAGGTTTGGTGGGGCGGGATCTTAGGGAGACATGGGGATGTCAGGCCAATACAGCCTTAGTTTTGCTGCAAGTTCTGAGTCTGTGGGTTCCTGCAAAAGTCACATCATATCTCAGTGAGACCAGCTGCTGTCTGCGGCAGGCCCACAGACCCCTGCAATTCACCTGAGTTTGTGTTGGCAGCAGTGACCCACCTGAAATCATTTTCTCCAAAATGTGCACACAGTGCTGGCCAAGATCTAGAGCCTATACTGAATGTTCAACACCCCCTGAAAGGGGCAGGGCAGGGTCAGCTGCCAGGAAATGAGCCACCCTGAGCAATCCGTGGGTTGGGTATGGCAGGCTGATCTTCATGGGTGAATTCAGCTTCAGAACTAGCCGAGTGGGGAGAGGGTTCAGCACAGGCAAGCTGGCACCCATCTGTAGACTGCCCTGCAGTGGGGCCCAACTAGGGCATAATGGCAGCTACCCCTCCAACCCTCCATGGGGTTCCATGTAATGCAGTCTTTCCCCGTATGACTCTTGCACCTCCCGGGCCTCTGTCCTTCCTCTGGCACTCAGAGTAAGTGTCTGTGGGCGAGAGAGTTTGTGCATGGGCCCTTTAAAAGGGCATCTGGGATTTTCCTCCCCTTCCCTCTCAACTGGACAGCCAGAATCTACACGGATTTTTAGAGTTAGACTTTTTGGGAACTCCTCTTCCCTGAGCTGGGACCCTGGGCTGGAGGGCCCCCATATGAGGCTAAGACCCCTCTCTTCTTCAGGGTGGCCTCTGCAGCCACCCTCTCCCAGTGCTCCACCACCATGAACAGGTGTGGGTCCAGCCGTTTCACTTTTTTGCCCCTCTTACCAGCTTTGATGAGGATCCTTCTTTATATCATCAGACGTATATGTTATGATCATCTGGACTTTAGGTGATTCTCCACTTTGATTATTTTATAATTTGGTTGTAATTTTAATGTGTCCTGAGAAGAGGCAAACTCCATTTTTACCTAGTCCACCATCTTCCAGACTGATTCTCAAAGAAATGTTTTTTAGATAATACTATCAAATACAAAAACAGTACTGTTAGTCTATCAATGTAATTATGATTCAAATTTCACTTGTTTAAAGAAAATCTAGCTTAGCAGATTTTTGAAAAGTAGCATAAAACCAACATTGTGCGACAAAGCCAATGGAAATAAACTCCTTTGCTATATGATCACTTTTATTGGTGATCATATAACATACGAGTTTATTGATCACTTTTATTGGTGATCATAAAAATTGAGAGTATAAATAAAGTTTATTTATACTCTCAATTTTTAAATTAGTATTCAACAGTACTGATATAGACTGAATGTTTGTGCCAAACATGAACTTATGTGATTTAACGTGATGAGTTTACTAAGGTCTCCAGCAATCTATTTCACGTGCCAAGGGAAATACAAAGAACAGGCCATTGAAAGTGAAGACACCGCTCATATCTGTCAGGGACTCTGTTCTAAGGCAGCACAAGACAGCTACACAGAGGAAACCTTTCCTAACTAGAGTATTTGCTTCTCCTTAAACTCTTAGAATTCTTATTGTTATTTTATTTAGTTTATTTTGCTGAGTGTTCTACCTCATTCTTGAAAAAAATTGTGATAATTACTAATATACTCCTGGTTTTGAAGGGAACAGGAAAACTTTTTTCTGGAAATTTTTGTAAAGGTTAGTTCTCCATTATATTCACTGCGAAGTGAAGACCCTAACTTTCTCCTTGGAATTTCTTTATCATGTACTCTGAAACCAATTGTGTAATAATTACTTCACCCTTCACCGATGCTATGAAAGCTCACCCTTCCTGCTGTTTGCAGTAAGAGGAGAGCTCACACAGTGAATGCTTTCAATACAAGTGTCCTGGCCTTAAGAGTGACATGGGTTTGTCCTGAACTGTAATGGATGCCCTTAGAGTTCAAAACACATGAGGTAGAAAGGAAAATAGTTACCCTAAATATAAGTACTATAAGACCAAATGTTTTTGTCCCCCTCCCCCCTGCCCCACCATTTATTTGTTGGAATCTAATCTCCAATGTGATGATATTTGGAGGTGGGGCCTTTGGGAGGTGATTAGATCATAATGGTGGAGCCCTCTGAATGAGATTAGTACTTCCATAAGAGACTCCAGAGAGCTCCCTAGTTCCTTCTGTGGGCCATGCGAAGACACAGTGGAAAGACACCAGGATGTGGGCCCCCACCAGACGCTAAATCTACTGCCACCTTAATCTTGGCTGTGAGAAATATATTTCTATTGCTTATAAGCCACCAGTTTATGTTTGTTAGAGCAGGACAATTCCTTTCTATGTTTATGTTGAAAAATAAAGCAAAAAGGGATAAGAATATTTCTATCAATTTATTGGGTTTTTTTAATCTTATGATCTTTTCAGAACATATAATTGTTTGATAAATATATTAAAAATAAAATTAATCATATAAAATAAATTTGATTTTATAAACATGTCAGTTGTGTCCTCCAGGAGGAAAAAATTGAGAAAAAATTAAGAGAGTAGAATTTATTTTGAGAATAAAGTCTATAACTTATAAAAGATAAAAGGAAGTGGGGGAAGGATGATTAGAGAATGAAAGCATTCAGATTGCCATGTGAACCTGACGGCTGTGAAAAAACGGGAGGAGAAAACAGAAATGAGCAGAGAAATGATTGGTCCATGGTGCAGCTCTGCCCTAGTCTTACATAGCCTAGCATGGAGGTATGGCACACATTACTCACTGGAAAAGTCCTGCATTGGGCGACATAGCCAGGCCCTAGGAATTCTACCATGCTCAGTCATTGGGTGGAGCTGCCTTAAGAGAGGAGGCCTCAGGTTGAAAACAGAAAAGGAAAAGGGTCCTAAAGGCACTAACAGATGGAATCTGTCAGCTAATTACAATTTGCATCTTAATGGCAGTTTTCCAGAAAACCGAAAAAACACTTCTCTTTGCTGCCATATATATTAAATTTGTTTTAATTGATACAGTACATGAAATTTTCAAACTGTCAAAAATTTTATTAAATGAAATTCTAGAACAAACAGTACTAATTTTCTATCCAAAGGAAATGAAAATAGGATTTCAACGAGATATATGCACTCCCATGTTTATTATAGCATTATTCACAATAGCCAAGATACAGAAATAACCCAGATGTTCGTCAAAGATAAATGGATAAAAAGTTCTGGTATAGATACACAATGGATTATTATTCAGCCATGAAAAAGGATGATATTCTCCCATTCGCAACACTGTTGGACCTTGTGCACATTATATTAAACAAGATAAGTCAGAGAAATATAAGTAGTATATGATATCACTTATATGTGGAATCTAAAAAAAGAAGTTAAACCTGTAAAAAAACAGAGAATAAAATGATAGTTACCAGTGGAGATGGAGATAAGACTGATGGTGTTTAAAGGTATAAGCTTGTAACTAGTAGATAATCCATAGAGATCTAATGTACAGTATAATGAATATAGACAATAATGTACTATAATTATGTAATATGAAAAAATACTGCTGTATTAGCAATAATATTACAACATGTAAATCTATCAAAATGACATGCTATACCTTAAACTTATACAATGTTACATGTCAAATTTATTTAATAATAGATAAAAATAAATTTATAAAAATGGTGAAAATGATAATTTAATACTTCTTTCATATACTTGTTTGAAAGACTAAGTGGAATTGTGTGAAACACTCAGTGTAATCTCAGATACACATAAAACATAACCAGTAAATTAACATTAGGTTATTTATTGGTATCTCAACTTTCCATCCATCATTTATGTTTTGCATATAAGTGTGAGTGCATGTGTGTGTTTGTATGGAGATATTCATTCAATAATATTTATTGGATTCCTGCATTCTACATTGGAGTGTATGCATATAAACAGTGTATTTTTAGAAGTAATATAATTAGTGGGGTGTTGAATTCTTCTATGGTATTGAAGGAGACAGGTAGGATGATAACATACTATTTTATCCCATGTTCCCTAGAAATGACAGAGTCCGAGACATAAAATGAAATGCTTATACTTTGCTGGAGAGTGAAATTCTAGAAAACATCAGTGAGGGAAATAGAACTCTGTGACAAAGAAGGACACAGTGCCAACATAAGAAGAATGTTAGTGAATTGCCACAGATTTATAATGCAAATCGTTGACCACTGGTACTCAATGAACATCTTTAGAAATGCTGTGTAAAAGAAAAGAGAATTTATCTGATAATTCAATTTTATCTCAAGTCCTTCATTCATTGGTCAAAATGTAAGCTAAGTTGACTTCTTTGTGGCATTTTCAGACTGCATTTCCTGGACCCTTCAACAGCCACTAGAGAAAATAATAGATTGTGATGATTTCCTGCAAATGTTTGTGATACTAGGACTTTTACTCTAGAGGAATCCATACAAAAGAAGCAGCTTTGTGTCATTCTTAAGAGTAAATATTTTGAATTTAGACAAATATGAATTTAGAATTCATGTAGTCCTTTAAATCTGTTTAACTTTGGACAAGTTACTTAAGTTCCCTATTTCCTAGAATATCAATCTTTAAAATAGAGATCATATCAGTGTTTGAATCATAAACTTATTGTAAGAATTAAAAATACTCTGAGTGTTAACCCAAGATCTGCCACATGGTAAATCCTCAATAATATTTGTTCTTATTGTAATGCATTACTATAATATGTTATTATTATAATGCATTAGACGTCTGTTACTCTAAAATGGATGGAAGGCATATATAATCACACTATTGATAATATGTCATATTATCAATAAGGGCATATTTGGGGCTCTAAGAAGATTGTTTTTAAGGGCTAATAATAACACTTTGCAAAACTTGATGTACTGGAAGAAAACCTTCAACTTGCCAATAACTATAATCTTGGCTGGCCTAATTGTGACCTCAATTTCTGTATTTTTTGAAGAGTTTTTTGAAAACTCCAAAGAAATTAAAAAAAAAAAAACTTTTTGTTTAGGTAATAGCTGTACTCTAAGACTAAATAGAAATGTGCTGATTTTGAATTTCCTTGTGAAATTTGATAAACTTCAAATCAGTGACTTTTATAGTAAATATTAAGTGAAAAACTCAAGTCAGTTTTGTGAACAGTCTTTAATATTTACAGAATTTTTAATCTCATTACATTTTCAAAAAAACATTTTTAAAGTATTTTTTCTTATATAATATAATTTTAATACACACTAAATTTAATTTGATTTGATTTCTTAAAAGCTACTAAGGCAATTAATTCTGAGACTTATGATATAATTGAATGAGAACACTGTAACAAGTTATCTTGCTATTTTTTTTTTATGAGAAGTAATATTTTCTCCCCATGTAATTAGATACTATAAGAGACTCTAAATGGGTCATCCAATAAGATTAACAACTCCCTCCATCAGAATTCTGAACAAATAAAGAATGAATCAAGAAGTATCAGGTAAAGGCCAGAATATTCCTTTTATTGCTATTAAATCCCAGCTATAGAAAGAGGACTAATGTGATAGTTGCTTTCCACATGGTGACAGATAGCATGCCCCTGGAAGAGTGGCAACATGTGTGCTACCTGTGGGCAGTTGGCTTTCAAGAAAAATATGGATGAATCAAGAATAGCTAGTTACATTTTTTCTAACATAAAATCAGAAATGTCATTCTACTTTTTTACAGGCATGAGTATGGAGAAGAGAGAGCAGCAGTGTTCTAGAGAAAAATCTCTCCTCATGGAAATCAAGAATAGGAAACGAGTATTCCCCTCAATGAGAATGATCTGTAAATGCATAGAATTCTATGTTAAACGTGTATTTTAAGCAAAATGTCTTACAGCTACAAAGCAATAACTTCTTCACAATTCGGAAGCTGTAAAAAAATAACAACAAAAAATACTAGGCCTAAGAATGATGTTAAATAAATAAATTCTTTCTATAGCACTTTAAAGATTTATTGACAGTTTTATCAAAGTACATATTCCAAAGTCTTATAAATATTACTCTGATACAAATATAGAATGAACATGTGCCACATTTTGCTAATTAATGAATGAAAGAAACCGTATGATGGTAAATTTAGTTCAAAAGAAATTTTGACAGATTAAGTATGTGAAAGCACTGAAAAAAAGAATTCTAGAATGAGATTAGTAATTTAAATACAAAGCTGGTTAATGGGATTATAAATTTTATAAATCATTAAAACAATAACCTTTGGTGCTATCTGAGGTACTTCACAGAAATAATTTTTATGTCTATCAGAGAAAAATCTGTAATGTGTCATGTTACTTTGGAGAGTCTGATTCAAAATTAAAGATAAATATTAAATGAATCAAAGCATTTTTCCCTAGAAAATGCTTTGACCCTAAAAAGATGTGCAGTCACTCTTTTGTCTAATTTTTAATTTCTGCACAACTCTTTAAATTTCTCCAATGTGTTAATTCTTAAGAGTATTTAATTGAAAGCAATTTACTCATGAACTTGTTAAACAGTAGAAGAGAAGAAAAAAAAGATTTTGAACTGTGAGGCCAGCACCTTTTCCCTCATATTGAAAGTAACTTTCCAACAATATCATCCTCAAAAATAAAACTATCTAAAAACTATTGGCCAGTATGCAGGGGACAGTTTTTAAAACTTAAAGAGCTGAGGCAACAAGAACTGTATTCTCAGCATAGCCAGAACTGAAATCAATTTCTTCACATCCTGAAACACCTGCTAACCATTCAATTTTCCACTTTGTTTGAGTACTTAAACAGTAATCTTAATTTTTAGCATAAAAATACAAAATACATTTCTAACTTATTCCAGTTCCAACAGTATTGATGTGAAATGGAGTAAAAAGAATAAATCCAATAGTACCCAGTGTGGAGAACAGTTAACTAAATTTATGGATGGTAACTCTTTGGGTTTAAATTAGTTGACACATGAGAATTACCCATATGAAAAATTCTGTTAGAAATTATTTGTTTATAAATTGATTTTTATAAACGTATTTACAAGTGTAAGCTGTATGTTTTTAGAACAGAAACATTTATGCAATATTCTGTAAAAGCTTTTAATATATCAGATAAAATATTTAAAGAATCCATTCCCTGAAAGCATGAATTGTGAACACCTATTCAACATGGTATGTACTTTTTAAACTTTCACTGAGATGATTTTTTAAAGACTACTTAGCATACTCTAGTTTATAATGAGAAGGGATTTGTGAATAATCAGGAACAGGATGTCATATCACATTGTATCTATGTAAACCTTGCAAACATAACTCTTACAAAGGTCTGAAGTTCTCTTAGAGACATCTGCCTCTTCAGGACGTTTTCACAGTATTCTGAAAGGATAACAGAGATATATCCCTAGACTTTCAGATGGGAATATAAAAAGCTCGTCTTAGAGGAAATTTTATAATTTCGACTCTATTAATAATTCAAGAAGAGTAAGTTTTATTATAGGGGGTTGTAGAGTTCTACCTTAAGTGCTGAAGTGTTATATTTGTAAGTACAATAATCAAAATTCTGTTAGCTTATTGCCCACTCATACTACGTATGAGAATTAAATATAGTTATGCCCAGATCAAAACACTCAGCAAGGTATAATATCACTAAATATTTTGTGACAGACTATCAATTGGAATTTAGCTCCCAATATATTATTCGTAGTAAAGTTGAGATAAATACTATAGCTGAATTTTCTGGCTTTTGAAAAGAAAAAGTATTTTGAAAGTGAGTCAACACATATTAATAGTTTCTCAAAATGAGTTTCAGGGAACCTCTAGTGCAGCGGTCCCTAACCATTTTGGCACCAGAGACTGGTGCTCCTATGGGAATCTAATGCCTGATGATCTGAGGTGGAGATGAGACAGTGATGCTAGCGTTGGGGAAGACTACAAATAAAGATGAAGCTTCGCTCTCTGCTTGCACTGCTCACCTGTGTGGCCTGGTCCTAACAGGCCACGGACTGGTACCGGCCCACAGCCTGGATGTTGGGGACCCCTGCTCTAATGTTTTCTATTGATTTATTAGGATTTTTTCATTGTTTGATTCAAAGTTAAATGTAAAATGTAATTTAATTTTTAATATGAAGAGTAAATTTTTTTGATTTTGTAAGAAGAGTAGAAATTTAAATTTTATTATATTAAACCTTAATATAGACAAGGAATATGTCAACTTCAGCTAATAAGTCAACTGAGAATAAAGCTTTTTAGTCATTTCTGAACATATATTTAAACTTCTTATGAATGTGTCGTTAACTTGGAATGTTATAGCTCTGCAACTGTCTATTTTTAAAAATGAGGTCATGGATATGTCCATTCATATAAAATTTAACAAAGAGCACCCACATGGAGCATAAATCTCTTTATTTGGATAGCTGGAAAAATTCAGATTCATATTCTTGAGGCATGCACTTATCATGATTGAATCAAAACACATGTAATAATAAGACTATATTACAAATATGATATCCATTTCAGTTTTACACACTTGTCATTTGGCTTTTATATTTATAACAATTTTGAGCAAGTTTTAGACATTTTTATCCTCCTGAATCTAAAATATCCTACTGCTGATATGAGTTTGACTAGTTTAACTACAAATTAACCTGAGTTTCAAGGTTTAAAAATGGATGGTTTCCAGATCTATTTTACGTGATTTTTAAAAACTAACAAAAGTTTAATCTCTCTGTTTTCTGCCAATTTGTAACCTACATATTTGGCAGTTAGCTATGCATTTCTGCAATGGGTTTTATTAATTATTCCTGAGTTATTCACACTCAGATCTCCAGCTCAAATAGCACTTCCCCAGAGTGCCTCAGATGACTCTATTTAAAGATTTTTTGTTTCCTATTTTTAAAAATTTATTTATTTTTCACTTCTATTGAGGTATAATCAAGAAATAAAAATTTAGTGTGTACAATGTGATTAGATATTACATATACATTGTGAAACA
This sequence comes from Pteropus vampyrus, assembly GCF_000151845.1. Lineage (NCBI taxonomy): Eukaryota > Metazoa > Chordata > Mammalia > Chiroptera > Pteropodidae > Pteropus > Pteropus vampyrus. The sequence continues at coordinate 5,210,083 of NW_011888860.1, read as the reverse complement.
ATAACCATAATCGAGCTAATTAACATAACCATCTCCTCACATATTTACCATTTTGTGTGGATGTGAGACACTTAAGATCTAGTATAAGCACATTTCAAGTATACAATATAGTATTATTAATTATAGTCTTAATTAATATATTATATTATATAACATTATTGTAGAATTGGTTTTAATGATTTGTCTGTCTAAATTTGCTATGCTGGAAGTTCCACAAGAAAGAAAATTTGTCTGTTTTATTCAAGAGTGTCTGAAATCAAGTATACACTAAGGAGAGATTAGGAAGTAAGGACAATATGAATTGGCAAATAAAATGTATCATTTTATAGACACTGAAAGGAATTTGTTTTTTACTTATAAAGAGATCAAAAGACACTAGAGGGCATGATGATACTCATGTTTCAAAAAGTTCATTTGTTTTTTTTTTTTTTTTGAATAAGTTTGTGGGCAAAAATGAAGAGATATAGGAAAAGAAGTTAAAGATATTAAAACATAATAACAATAATTTTTTTATTGGCTGTGTTTAGCTTGTTTTCACCAAAGTAATCATTGTATGTGGATGTAATCTTGCATAAAAGTTAAAAAAGGATATTAATATATCCCTGAAAGTTTGACATCTTTTAACCAATATAATACACATAATATGTTTCGCAGTTCAAGTTCATACTATAGATATCACAGTATATATCAAAAATATTATTTTTATAAATAACCAGGGTCAGAAATTTAACATATCACTATTTCACAGTAAGTTTCTAAAATCATTGCCTATAAAGTGCTATGCAATTAGTGCTGTGGTCCCTAAAGGTAGACTTTCCTTAGACATATATACATCCTGTTCTTACTGTGCTTAATTTCATCACCTCTTTTCTATAACTTACTTGACTATATTTTCATTTATAAATAAGATGGATTATGGATAAATTTGTTAATCTGTGATATATATAGAAAAGCATAATAATTAGTTGAATGTCTACATTTTGTCAACATGTTAGTTATTTCACAATCCTACAAGAGAAGTTCAACTTTATTTTATAAATGAAGAAATTTAGATCCACAGGAAATAAAGTATATCCATACGGCCATTCAACTAGCAATATTTGGGGGATTTTAATTATACTACCTGACCTCAAATCTAAAATGAGAAAACACTAAAAATAAAGGAGGAAAGAATTGTGGAATTGTAACTGCAGAACCAGCTCAAAATGATCCTATCCTGTTTCTAATGAGATACTGTGTTATCTTTCAAAGACAATAGATGGAAACTGCAAGTCATGCAGCTGAAGCCTATGCAGAGGACGCAAGTATGACCTCCAGCGGCAACCCGAACCAAGCTCCATGGAACAAAAGAAGCGGGACATAACTGGAACCCTTTTAGAAGTGAGGGGTTTAATTATAAAAGTTGTCCAGGAAGATCTGGTCCTGAAGCCCCTTACCATAAATGACCAAGTTCTAAGGTCTCTCAATTAAAACTTGCCCTATCAGCCATTCCTCATACCTATAACCCTTAACCCCTTAAAAACTTGCCCAAACTCTGGATCTGAGAGACAGACTAGGGCTTTCTTCCCATCTCATTTGGCTGCGCCTCAAAAATAAATAATTTCCTTGTTGCACACTCGATTCATTAGCGATTGGTCTTACTGTGCATCGTGCATACAAACTTGTGGGTTCAATGACAGAATCTGAAATATTATGAGAAAGATAAGTATCATAAATAACTCTAAAATAATATAAATATTAATTTCATTTAAGAGACAGCAAAGCATTACTTAGGTGTTGAGAAAAGATTTTGAAAATCTGACTGAGTTCTCCCCCACAGGAAAAAAAAAAAAAAGATTTCTAATGACAAAATAAGTAAATTGAGCTAAGATAATATTTGAATATGAAGATATATAATATGTGTATATATACATATATGTATGTATTTCACATATATCAGAATTTATAAACACTAGAGTTTTCTCCAAGACAAAATGGTAATAAGTGAGCAGGTTCTGAAAAACAAAAATGTTAAAACATAACCAGGTGATATTTTGAGATGTGATTTCAGAGATGTATTTACTGAAAATGAACCTTCTGACTGCACATAACAACATATATTTTTTTCTAGAGCCATTGTAATTTATTTTATTTATAATCAATTATCATGTTATAATTTGAATATTTTGAAATGATTACTATTGGAAAAGTATGACCATTGAAGACTAGAAATTTAAATGGAATTAACTTTAGTATGAAAGTAACAGTCCATTAAATACTAAACAGTTTGTTCTCCTTACTGTATTCCCGTATATAATAGGCAGATTTTATTTCCTGATTTTAATTTTTTTAAAAAGCATCATAATCTGATGCTACTTGTAAGTACACAGTCTCACCCAGCCTTTTCCATAAGAAATGAAAAACAGCAAGATATTCACATACTTTACATTTATTCTTATTTGTTTTTTTATAAAGCTTTTATTTAGATTTCAGGTCAAGCAAAACAATGCCATCTATGTAGAAAATATCCCTGATACTTACCTATCAGAGCACTATTCTGGGCTACTTGAAGAAAGGAATAAAAGGACAGAAGGGAAAGGGATGAAAAGAAGTTAAGGTGCATATTCACATAAATGAAAGCATTTTCATTTACTTTTCGACTGTACATTTTAACTTTAAAAATAATTTTTTAAATAATTCAACAAATACAAGCTTTAAAAAGAAATTATAAAAGTAATTGGAAAATACAGAACTATAGGTAATCTTGTGTATTAGAAAACAAAAAGCAAGAAGTTAAATGCGCTAATTTCACAAAGGGTAAATTGCCGCAGTGCCAAAATAATTTAATTTCTATTAAGGTTATTGATCTTAGTCTTAGTGCAAAATTTTGGAAAAAAGATAAGTTCTTTAGAATGTAACAGGTCAGTAAAAAATCATGAATTTTAGATCTGGAAGATGATTTGTAGGCCTTTAACCCAAGAAGCTGCATAGAGTTCAAAGAACATGTTTGACTTGGATCTAAAAAAGTGATCATTGAAAGAAAGATTTTCCAAATGCCTAAGAAAAATTTCCCTATCTTTTAAACTATTGAATATCCATTTACTTATAATATTTATCATCCACATTAATCAAGATCTATCTCTAGACTGATATTTTACTTAAATACTCTGGTATTGACATATCCAATTGTGAACAAAAAAGGGGCCATATACTATACCCATCAAGCTCAGTGGAGGCCCACAAACTGGGTCTTATAAACACAAAGACTGAAAGTAATCACATAGGATTGTCTGATCACGATTTTCTAAATGGCCAGGTCATAGTGGGTAGTCATGTCCCAGGCCTTTAGCCACCTTAGTGAAGGGCAATCTTTACCATAAGTGAGCTCTGTCTGTTGTTTTTATGCATCTAAGATAACATATTTTTGAAATGTCGGAGTATTTTTTGTTTTGGGGGAGTTTTTTGTTTGTTTGTTTGTTTGTTTGTTTGTTTGTTTTTTATCTCTTGAAGGCACAACTGCCAGTACCAGAACCTAAGATCACCAGAACGAAACCGCAGAACCCATTATTGTTATCCTGTCCCCAGCTCATCTCTATGAGCTGTAAATGTTAATTTTAAACTATCCTATACCCACCAATGTAAAAAAAGTATGCGTTTCTTCATTTTACCTTTTATCCAATCCTAGAGATTTCCCCTGCTTTGCTTTCCCCTGCCTTCTTAACTTCCACCAATAGATTTCATGTAACCCTCTTTACATCTCCTCCTTTGATTCTAATGTATAAAATAAGCTGCAAAACTACAATTCTCTGGAGCATTTTCGCAAATCCATTGAGATTTTTCTTCCCAGCAATTGTCATCAGTTTGGCTTAAATAAGCTCATAAAAATTCACTACAGGTGTTACTGAATTCAAGAGGTTTGTTTTGCTTGCACACATCAAAGCTAAAAGAGACCTGAACAGGAGTTTGTAGCAAAGAAAGTAAATGTTTATTTAGGCCAAGCTCAGAAACACAGGTAGATAGAACTCAAAGGCTGGTCCCAGATGGCCTCTAGGGGATAGGTTATATGGGGGAAAACTCATTAGCCATGGTAGCTAAGGGAGTTGGGGTTGTGGGCTCGACTGATTGGTTGGGTCTAGAGTAGAAAACAGTTAATTATCACATCAGGTCCTGATGTCAGTCACAGCAGAAGTTCGGTCTGGTTTCAAGGGGATGCCAGTAGGGTCCTTCTGCCTTCATGAGTGTGATATTGCAAGATGTTATCTTTAGTTTGACTGAAACTTTCTCTATGGTCGACAGAGCTGAGGCTTTGTTTGATGCTAACTTAAAAAATTTAATGATTAAGGGAGTAGTTGTGCAGTATGCAGAAAGATAAGGAAGAAAGCCCCAGGCAGTTTGAATCAAGGAGGAAAATAAGAGAAAAAGTCATTTTAAAGAAGCGTAGATTTGTACAGATACACTAGTTTGAACCTTTCTTATATAAATTATTAGTAAATTATTTTATTGTTTGCTATTTTGTCACATTCATCCCACCATTTTCTAATTTACTCTGACCCATTTGAGAATCTCCTCACTCACAACATCAGATAATGCAGAGCCTCATGGATTAGCATCACACAATAGAAGATGCCAGTGATATATAAAACATTCACTCGGATTGGTCTGCACCAATATTATAAAGCCTGAAGGGGACCAAAGTTTTGCCCCCAAAATGTATCTCTTAGAATATTGATTTTAAGCTGGCTATTAAGAAAAAGCCTTTGACCTTCCTCCTTTACTGCCTAAGGGAATTCAGACAGAGAAGACTACTTCAGGAAGGAAGTCTTAGCTTAATCAGTTTAGAGTTTTCACCTTAGCCTAATTTGAATTAAGAATGGTAAATAAAAGGGATCCATGTAAAAACCTGTTCTGCTGGATTCTCGCCTCTGTCCCATAGTTTCTGGGTTGCCTAGCAGAAATTCGTTTGCCACACCTTTCATTCTTTCTCAGCTACTTGCGAATTATCTATTTCTCCTTCAAAATCCCAGACACCTGTCACCCCATTCTTCACTGCCAAAGTGCCATATAAACCTTACTGCCCAATGCCTCTTTGGGTCTCATTATGACACCCCTGAATGTACATTTTGTAATAAACTCTGAAAATTTTCTTCTGTTAATGTGTGCCTGTTAATTTGATTATTAGCCCAGGTAGGAAAAGTTAGAAGGTAGGAGGAAAATTATTTTTAACATCCCACAAGATTTTTAAGTGTTTTAAATTCTAGGTTTGAGAGATCTGGTTGATTATGTCAGGTTTAAGTATCTTTTTCACATTTCTTTATGTATACTTCCAGAATGTCCATTTGTTTATATGTCAATATCTTACTGTTAGGTAGTTAGGTAGACATGAGTGACTGGGGAATGAAGGTCGCTCCCAAAGACCTCTCTTAGGACCTCTCTGGAACACCCATTTTATGGTTGTAAATAATCCCTACATCTTGA
>NW_011888860.1:5202956-5203314 GCF_000151845.1 Pteropus vampyrus | reverse complement strand
TGAGTGACTGGGGAATGAAGGTCGCTCCCAAAGACCTCTCTTAGGACCTCTCTGGAACACCCATTTTATGGTTGTAAATAATCCCTACATCTTGAATTCAAAGGAATGAAGAGCCATAAACTAGTAACAGGTTTAATGCAGCTGCAAGCATATACCCAAACAGTACTATACTAATCTTCCCATGACCTAGCCTCATTATAATATCATGCCTATGCCTGGATGTTCATGAATCTAATTATAACAGACTGAATTCTGAGTAACCGCATGCACAGTAGGCAAAGGGTTATATAACAGCCAAATGTCAATCAAAATGACCTCACGTGCCTATCATTTAGCACCACCCTTGTAATATCTCATC
>NW_011888860.1:5179184-5202906 GCF_000151845.1 Pteropus vampyrus | reverse complement strand
CATGCACAGTAGGCAAAGGGTTATATAACAGCCAAATGTCAATCAAAATGACCTCACGTGCCTATCATTTAGCACCACCCTTGTAATATCTCATCACGGCCCTAATATAATGCAGACCTCTCCACTTCCAGGCTGTTACAGCCCTCTTTGCTATAACCTGTCCCTCCCTTGGACTGTATTTTAATAAATCCTAACTTTTACTTTTGTGTGGTTATGGCCGTTTTCAGCGTAACCTGCTTGCCTCTTGAAACGTACTTTAATAAATCTTACTTTCTCTAAATCTCGCTGACCTGTAACTCTTTACTGTATCAGCGAAAAGAATTGAGGACCCATTCGTGCTACTGGGGTAACAACAAATTTTAGATTGCCCCAACAGTGACACTATCATTAAAAAAATTATAGTTTTTCTATCTAGTTACTAAATAATTGTGTTCCAAAAATATTCACACATAAGGAATAATTCCTTCATTTTTTCTAATATTTACTGAACACTGATTTGCCAAACGCTATACTTGACACTTAGAATACAATGTTAAATAATTAAGCCTTCTTTTATTATATGACACATAATATATTTTATCTTCATTCTGTATTGGAAGTTTCAAAAGCACAAATGTTTAGCAAAAGAATATATAAATGTATAAATATATCTAACTATATCTTCATGATATATTAACTAATTGAATAATAAAAATTATTTTCTGCTTGGTATTAAAATAAAATATTATAAATATATCAAAAACATATAGAATGCTTTTATATGCATGAAGTTATTACAAATCATTTTCTAGAAAATATATATAAATCCTAGCACTGTGTGGCACATAGTAGACATTTAATAAATGAGAAATATAATTACTATTCGAGTTGTGCCACACCTAATATTGTTACCAGTCCAAAGTTCGTGTGTCCAACACTTTAAAAAGCCAAAACTCAAAACGTCAGACCTTGGAGTAAGAAAAGGTTGATCAAGAAGACGCCAGCAGAGTAGATGGGAGCCCTAGTCTTACCTCAAATCCATCTACCCAAGTATAGAGTTTAGGATCCCTTTATGTCAAGGGAAGGAGAAATCAGAGGGGCTGTTTTTGTAAAACTAAGCTGTAAGCACAATTCCTTTAATGATTAGCATGTCTATAAGGAAGACTAAGCAGAAGCTATTAGGCCGAAGGCCATGGGAACAAAGCAGGTTTGAACAAGATGGAGTCAGAGAGGCCAAGAATTTCATTCCATTACAATATTTTCCTTTATTTTACTTCAACTAAGAAAAGAGAGTTTCTCTTTTTTGCCTGGAGATGTCTTTCAAGCCTCAAATAATACCTATAATTTTGTAATTCTATGATTTGGTATATAAGATATCATTCAAGTAATGTATATAGTGCTTGTGTTATTACTCATCAGCAACTTAATATGTACTTTACTCATAAAAGTTTATTGAACTGATATTAATTGAAAAGTACAAGATATTCACTAAAAGCCTATTCATTCTTACCTCTGAATCAAGTTAAACATTGATATAAAAATATGATGGAGATTATCAATTTATTTATAATGTCAGAAAGTCAAACTGACTGGAAATTCATCTGGATTGCCTATATTGATCAACTGACTTTTTTGTCTTTAATTTTAAAAAGTTAGACATTTATACAATCCATGAAGTGATCTCCCCGGATACTCTCACACTCATCTGACATTACACACAAACATGACAATAATATTGACTATCTACCCCATACCCTAAATCTCCATGACTGTTTAGTAACTACTAATTTGTACTTCTTCATCCCTTCAATTTTTTCACCCAGTCAACCAAAGCCCCACCTCTGGCAATCATCAGTTTGTTCTTTGTATCTGTGAGTCTGTTTTAGTTGAATTCGTTTGCTTCTTTTCTTCCTTAGATTCTTCATATAAGTGAAATCATATGATATTTATCTTTCTCTGTCTGACTGACTTATTTCACTCAGCATAACACATTCTAGGTCCATTTATGTTGATGCAAATGGTAGGATTTCATTTTTTATATCTGAATAATATTTCATTGTATATATGAATCATAATATCTTTATCCAATCATCTATCGATAGACGCTTAGGTGACTTCCATATCTTGGCTATTGCGAATAGTGCTACCATGAACATAGGGGTGCATAGAGGTGCATAGATCGAACTACTGTTTTGGTTTTCTATGGATAAATGCCCAGAAGTGCAATTGTTGGGTCAAAGGTAGTTCTATTTTTAATTTTGTGAGAAACTTCCAAATTGTTTTTCAAAGTGGCTATACCAATTTGCAATCCCACCAACAGTGCACGAGGGTTCCCTTTTCTCCACATCCTCACAACATTTGTTGTTTGATTTATTGATGATATCCAATCTGATTGTAATTTTATTAGATTGTAGTTTTAACTTGTATTTCTCTGATGATTAGTGGTCCAGTTTCATTTTTTCGGATATATCTGTCTAGTCTTCCCAACATCATTTGTTGAAGAGACTGACTTTACCCCATTGTGTATTCTTGCCTCATTTATCATACATTATATGACCATATAGACATGGATTTATTTCTGAACTCATGCTGTTCCATTGATCTATGGGTCTGTTTTTTAAGCCAGTACCATGATGTTTTAATTACTATAGCTTCGTAGTGTAGTTTGATATCAGATAGTGTGATACCTCCAACTTTGTTCTTTCTCAAGATTGCCATGGTATTCAGAATCTTTTATGGTTCCATAGAAATTTTAGAATCATTTGTTCTAGTTCTGTGATAAATGCTATTGGTATTTTGATAGGGATCACATTGAATTTATAGATTGCTTTGGGTAGTATGGACATTTTAACAATGTGGATTCTTCCTACCATGAGCACAGTTTTTGCTTCCATTTATTTGTATCTTCTTTAATTTCTTTTTTCAATGACATAATTTTCTGAGAATAGCTTTTTTATCTCTTTGGTTAATTTGATTTTTAGGTATTTTATTGTTTTTGATGCAATTGTAAAAGGGATTGTTTTCTTAATTTCTCTTTCTAATAGTTCATCATTGGTGTAAAAAAATGCGACTGATTTCTGAATATTAATTTTGTATCCTGCTACTTTACTGAATTTATTGATTAGTTCTAACAGTTTTTTGATGGAATCTTTAGAGTTCTCTTTACGTAGTGACATGTCATCTGCAAATAATGACAGTTTTATTTTTTCCTTTCCAATTTGGAAGCCTTTTATTTCTCTTTCTTGTCTTATTGCTGTGGCTAGGACTTCCAATACAATGTTGAACAGAAGTGTTGAAAGTAGGAATACTTGTCTTGTTCCTGGTCTTAAAGAGAACATTTTTAGCCTTTCCCCATTGAGTATAATGTAAGCTGTACGTTTGTCGTACATGACCTTTATTATGTTGAGGTATGTTTCCTCTATTCTCACTTTGCTGAGAGTTTTTATCTTAAATGGATGCCAGATTTTATCAAACACTTTTTCTGCATCTATTGATATGATCACCTGACTTTTACTTTTCAATTTGTAACTATGTGGATCACATTAATTGATTCGAGGATATTAAACCAAACTTTCATCACAGGAATAAAACCAATTTGATCATGGTGTATGATATTATTAAAATATTGCTGAATTTGGTTTGCTAATATTTAGTCCAAGATATTTCCATCAATGTTCCTCTATACTTTTCTTTTTTTGTAATGTCTTTGTCTGGTTTTGGAGTCAGGGTAACGGTAGCTTTGTAAAAAGAGTTAGGATGCCTTAACTCCTCTTGAATTTTTTGAAATAGTATGAGAGGAATAAGTATTAATTCTTCTTTGAATGTTTGGTAAATTCACCTTTGAAGACATCTGGCCCAGGGCTTGTGTTTCTTAGGGAGTTTTTTGATTACTAATTCAATTTCATTGGAGGTAATCGGTCAGTTCAGATTTTCTGTTTCTTTTTGACTCTGTCTTGGGAGATTGCATGTTTCTAGGAATGTATCCACTTCTTACAGATTGTCAATTTGTTGGCATATAATTGCTGTTAGTATTATCTTATGATCTTTTGTATTTCTGTGGAAACCATAGTTCCCCTCTTTTACTTCTGATTTTATTTATTTGAGTCCTTTCTCTTTCTTTCTTGATCAGTCTGATTAAGTTTATCAATTTTGTTTATCTTTTCAAAGAACCAGATCTCAGTTTTATTATGTGATCTTTACTATTTCCTTCTTTCTACTCACTTTAGGCTTTGTTCGTTATTCTTTTTCTAGTTCTTTTAAGGTTATATTGTTTACTTATAAACAATATAAATGTAATGTTATATTGTTTATTTGATATTTTTCTTGTTTCTTGAGGTAGTCCTGTATTGCTATGTGTTTTCATTTTTGTTTGTCTCTAGGTATCTTTTGATTTCTTTCTTGAGCTCATTGTTAACCCATTTACTGTTTAATAGCATGTTGTTTAGCCTCCACATGTTTGTGTATTTTCTAGTTTTTCCTTGTAGTTGGTTTCTAGTTTCTTACCATTGTGGTCAAAGAAGACACTTGATATGATTTTAATCTTCTTATATTTATTGAGACTTGTTTTGTGGTCTAACACGAGATCTATCCTGGAAAATGTTGAATGAGCACTTGAGAATGTATTTTCTACTGCTTTGGGGTGAAACGCTCTGAACAAATTAAATCAATCTTGTCTAGTGTGTCATTTAAGGACACTGTTTCTTTATCAATTTTCTGTTTGGAAGATCTGTCTATTGATGTCAATGGGGTGTTCAAGTCTACTATGAGTGTATTACTGTCAATCTCTCCCTTTATATTAGCCAATAGTTGCTTTATATATGTAGATGCTACTATGTTGGGTGCATATATGTTTACTAAGGTTATGTACTCTTATTGAATAGATAGATCTCTGTATCATTATGTAATGCCCTTCCTTGTCTCTTATTGTAACCTTTGTTTTAAAGTCTATTTTTCTGATATAAGTATTGCTACCACAGCTTTTTTTTCCAATTCCTTTTGCACAAAATATCTTTTTTCATCCCTTTACTTTCAGCCTGTCTGTGTCATTTGATCTGAGGTAGGTCTCTTGCAGACAGCACATGTACGGATCTTCTTTTCTAATCCATTCAGCTACCCTATGTCTTTTGATTGGACCATTTAATTCATTTACTTTTAAAGTGATTATTGATAGGTATGTTGTTATTGCTATTTTATTATTCGTATTTAAGGGTCCTTCCCCCCTCTTCTTTTTACAAAAGACACTTTAACATTTATTTTAATTCTGGCTTGTTAGAGAGGAATTCTTTTAGCTTTTTCCTGTCTGAGACGCTCTTTATTTCCACCTTCCATTTAATTGATAACATTGCTGGGTAGAGTAATCTTGGTTTTAGGTTCTTGTTTTTCATCACTTTGACAATTTCATGTCAATCCTTCTGGCCTGCGTAGCTACTGTTCAAAAGTCAGCTGACATTCTAATGGGAGTACTCTTATAAGTAACTATCTGCCTTTCTCTTCTGCTTTTAGGATTCTTTTAGTCTCTAACCTTTGGCACTTTAATGATGATGTGTCTTGTTGTGAGCCTGTTTGGGTTTCTCTTGTTTGGGACTCTTTGTGCTTCCTAGACTTATATATCTATTTCCTTCACTAGGTTGGAAAGTTGTCTGTCATTATTTCTTCAAATAAGTTTTCAGTTCCTTGCTCTCTCTCTTCTCCTTCTGGTACCCCTATAATGTGGATTTAGGTATGTTTGATGTTTTCCAGAGGACCCTTAAACTTACCTCATTTTAAAAAATATTTTTTTTCTTTTTACTGTTACAATTGGGTGTCTACTCCTACCTTTTTTCCAGCTTCATCCAACCTACTCTTGATTCTTTCCAGCGTATTCTTCATTTCAGTTATTGTATTCTTCATTTCTGACTGGTTCTTCTTTATGGTTCCTATATCGTTTTTAATATTTACTGCCTTTCTGTTGAAGCCTCACTGAGATCATCTGTTCTCTCAAGTTCATTGACCATCCTTTATAACCCATGTTTTGAACTCTGTCTCTTGTAGGTTGCTTGCTTCTATTTTGTTTAGTTCCCCCGCCCTGCCCGCCCCCCCCGCCCCGGCCTGGGGTTTTTGCTTGTTTAATTTGAGGCATATTTCTTTGTTTCCTCATTTTATTTGCCTTTTTGTGTTCATTTCTATGTATTAGGAAGATTTGTTGCATCTTCTAGCCTTAGCCAGGTGGCCTTATGTAGTAGGTGTCCTGTTTTGCTCAATGGCACAATCTTTTTGATCACACTCTCCAGGGCCTCTGGGCACGTTCCTTGTGTGATTGTGTAGCTAAGCCTTGATTACTGTTAGCACATCAGTGAATAGAATTGACTCTTAGGTTGACTAGCTGTGGGGATGGCCATGCCCAGAGGTATAAGCTGTTGTGTTGGAGCTGACTCCATGGAGTGGGCTTTTCCCAGTAGGCTCGTGTACCTACTGAGACCATCTTTTGGTTTAGTGCTTAGGGGGCTAGTCAGGTGGTGCTTTGTTGTGGTCTGATGCCCGACTTTGATTATGTTCTTTCTGTAGCCCCTTGGGAGGGGGTCCCTGTATATGCCAAGTTCAGCCACTGCTTTTAATTGCTCAGCACTATCTGGTAAGAGCTACAAAGCGATCCACGATAGTTGCTGCCTATGCTGGGTCTGAAGGCGGGTGGGAGAGATAATGCTGCAAGCCAAGGTCGTTTATCCTCAGTTCGGTGCCTGGGGAAGCTTAGCAAAAGGACCAGTGAGCCTCAGAGCCTGGGGCTTCCTGCCAGCTGCCCGTATGACTCTGTAGTTAGAAGAGCCTTTGAATGGTATGTGAGTTGGGTGGGGTGGGGGCCCAGGGAGTCATCAAGAGTAAAGTGAACAAATTTCACACAGACAATGCAGAATCAGGTTTCATGTCAGTGCTGAATCTGTGGCTTCCCATAAAAGTCTCAGATCACAGCAAAGCCAGTTACTGTCCTCCTTAGGCCTCAGACCCCTCATGATGAACCCCAAAGACATTGTAGCTTGGGCTAGCACCAGTGGTTCACAACCAAAATTCTCCCCTGAAATGTTTGGTCTGCACGCGGGCGACATAAGTTGAGGACTGCTGCCTGCCAATCAGTATGCGGCCCAGGGAAACCTCAGGGTGGGATTAGCTTCCAGGCAACAGGCCATTGCAGGCAATTTGTGGGCTGGGTGAAGCTGAGCCCCAGGGAGACACAGGGTAGAGTGGGTGGATCTCACTGAGCTAATACACTTTTAAAATTGACTGTATTGAGGAGAGTTCAACACAGGCAAGATGGTATCTATCTCCAGACTGCCCTGGAGGCAGGCCTGAGGAAGGCAGAATAGCGGCTATTCCTCAGCCCTTGCCCCGGCATCACACAACTTAGTCTTTCCTCCTCTGTCTCTTGCACCTCCTGAGCTGCTGACCTTCTTCCAGAGCCCAGGATTGCGATTTTTTTTAAAATCGCAATTTTACATTATAATAGTCTTCACATGTACTCATTTAAAAATATTTAGGATTTATAGGGGAAAATGAAAATGTGTTTTCTTCCACTCACCTTAGGTTCATTGATTGAGACCCTGCAAATTAGACTGACAAAAGACAGGTTTATTAATGTATACATTTATGAAGCGATGAGTAACACAGCGAGGTGATTAGAATTTAAATGTATATGACAGTTTAACAAAAGAATGATACATTTTCAGAGAAGTGACAAGACAAAAGAAAAAGGCTTTGAACAAATTGTGGAGACATAAACATAAGGAGGAACCTAATAAAAGATAAAGACAAGTAAGTAACATTTGTCATGTGAACTCATTTGGCGCTGTCTCCAAACTGATGAGTCTAGGGTGGTCTCAGATAATTAAGAATTGTCCCACCTTTCCTGATAGGCAGTATAGTATGGACAGTTTTTCTTGTATCTGCTTCTTTTCATTTACCTTCAGCTTAAAATATTCTCTATGTCAGAGTGGCGTATTATGGTGTGGCATACTCTATAACTCTTTGGACTCACTAATTTTAACTAAATAGGAATTGAGGATAACTACATTAATTCTATATTTAGATTCTCCATCATTGCATTACTTTATTCATATATTCATTGAGCAATTTTTTTTTTTTTTTCACTTCTTACAATATACTAGGCATTACTTTTTGGAAACTGCAGTGGGTGAATCAAAGCCTCATTCCTAGTGGAAGTGGTTTCCTAGTAAGGGAATTGCACAGTAAACAGACAAGTATAACTTGTAGCATGTAGTGCAAGTGCTATGGAGAAAATTAAACCAAAAATAAAACTTCACCTGAGAGTTATCTAGAATGGCCCTTGTACCCTCCCATCATGGCCCAAATATAAACAGAACTTCCCACTTCTGCACTGTTACATCTCTTCCCTGGTAACCTGCTCCTTCCCTGGAGGGTACTCTATCTTTTGTCTTCTCACCTCCCAAATTCCACAGGGGTGCAGCCTTCTTTAGCGAAACCCATCTCCTTCTAAAATGTACTTTCAATAAGTTTTACTTTTTCTAAATCTTGCTGACCTGCAATTCTTTACTGTGTTGGCAGGGAAGAACCGAGGACTCCTCTATGCCCCTGTGGTGACACTGGATTTCACAACACCCTGTGCAGAACACATTGAGAGCTGAAAAAATTTAGAATTGATTTTGAAATTAAAGCAAATAGATTGCTGGTAGATTGAATTTAAAGTGTGAGAAAAAGTGAGAATTTGGGCCTCAACAACTAAAATTATGGAGTAGTCTAATATTGAAATGAGAAAAACTGAATGAAAGAAGCATAGTTTGAGAGAGATGAAAAGGAATTTTCTTCTTAACATGTTGAGTTTGTAATATCTAGTAGACAAATCTATTTAAAAAGATAACAAGGGAGTGGTTGACTATATTAGTCTGAAATCAAAAAATAGTTGTTAGATGATGATATAAATTATAGGAACATACACTATGATATTGAAAGCAATGAAATTTAATGAGATCCCCAAGGGAGTGCGTTGTCAATATAAGAATGTCCAAACCTGTAGAAAAGTTTTATAAAAATTTATCTAAGCCAAATATTTGAGGTCATGCCCAGAAGCAATACTTCATGAATTGAGAAAATACTCCAGAGAATGGCAGTTTTGTAGTTCATTTTATACATTTAGAATCAAAGGAGAAAACATAAGGAAAGTACACAAAATCAGTTGGTGGTAGATAAAGAAGATAGGAAAAAGCAAAGTGAGAAAATCTCTCTGAATAAAAAAGCAAAATAGAGAAACACATACTTTTTTTTTTTTTACATTGGTAGGTACGTGATAGCTAACGTTTACTATTTACAGTAAATAGACATGGTATGCAGGTGACAAGATAACAATGAGTTCTGTGATTATGTGTTCTGATTGTCTTGTGCTCTGGTGCCAGTGTTGTGCCTTTGAGGGGTCTGGAAAAAAATTTCTCTGACATTTCATAGATATGTTACCCTAGATGCATAAAAACAATTAACAAATAAATATTAACCTTAGCTAAGATGGCTACAGGCCTGGGATGTGATTCCCCACCATAACCTGCCCAGTTAGGAATTTATGATCAGATCATCCTGTGTGGTTACTTTTGTTCACTGAGCTTGTCAGGGCTGCCATGTGACCTCTGAGCTTGTAGGGGCTATGATATAGCCCTCATTTCCTGTTCATAGCATGTAAATGGTTAAGAGACAGGCTCTAATTTGAATCTTGGAACCCTCCCATATTAAGAGGTCACAGAAAATGAGAAACAAAAGCAAACGAGACTTGGAAGGAGAAGGATGAGAAATAGATGACCTGGAGGCCCACTGTAGAAATAAATACCTATCAAAGAGGAGCAGGTGATCAGTTATATCCAGTTTTCTACCAACTGCAACAAAGATAGAGTGTTTGGCAATGTGGAGGCCACTAATGTTTTTGCAAAGCGATTTCAATAGAGTAGTGGTGGAAAACATTTTATTAGAATAGCTTTAATAAAAAATGGTAAGAGAGAAATCAGGGACATTGAGTAAAAGTGATTCTTTAGAGGATTTTGAAATAAAGGTAATAGAAATGTGGTAAATCACAGAGAAAATTAGGACATAAAAGAGTTTTAAATACATTTGAAAAATTGAAGCAGGTTTGGGTGCTATTAGGAAAGTTTCAGTAGACAGGAATAAATAAGTGATGTGGGAGAGAAACAAAAGTATTGTTACATATAAGTCATTGAATAGGATGGAAAAGACCTACTAATGGGCACAGGTAGAGAAATCCGCCTTGGACAGGAGCCCAGACAGACCATTGTTGATGATAAAAGGGAATTTAGAGTATCTGTACACAGCTTCACATATGCAGGTGCTGAATTAGTGGCACTGTGTTAAAGTTCTCTTCTACTGGGTCCTAAGTTTTTAGTCAAAGAAGGAAAAAATGATCAGCTGAGAATGACAATAGAGGTATGGTTTGGAGGCTTAATGAAAGGGAAAGATGTGAAATTTATTTCTAGAACTGTGTGAAAGTCAATGGACCAGAAAACTGAAATAAGATTACCTGACATCACATAGGGCATGCTTTAATGAGTGGTCCTGACTTCAAATAGTGCCCTGACAGCAGGGTTGTGCTTTTCTCTTGTCACATACAGCTCTCCAGAGGTAGAATTAGAGTAGGAAAAAAGTTTGATTTAATTGGGGTTTGCATTTTCCCAAGACTACCAAAAAAAAAAAAAAAGAGGCAGACCAAGGGGCTGAAAGTAGACACAACAGAGTAATTATAGTACTAACAGAACAGCAACAGAGGTGGTGACTTGAGGAGGTATGAGGCAATAATAAGGGAAGTGAACTGGCCAAAGGATTGTTATTACAAGTGAAGTGGTGAGCTAAAAAATAGTAAGTTCTAATGGAGAATGGGATAACTCAGTTAAAATACTTTTTTTCAATTAATTTAGGAGCCTAAGTTTTGTTTCAAAGAAAACTTAAAAATATCTCTTTCCATTACCTTTTTCTAATTAAAAATCTAGTCACCTTCAATGCATTTGTTTAACTGTTTTGAAAATGACAGTTTAACTTAAATAAATTCCAGTTTCTGGAGATTTTCAGATTTGGAAATAATAACATATTTTCCAACCATTTTAGAAAGCAAAAAACTTTATTTCTAGAGAAAAAACATTCATAGTTTAAATAAGTCTAATTCTGAAAATAACCTTTAAAAATTATAGAAAATTTCTCAAAGGCATATATTGAATTCCTTTTGACAGACTGCTCTCTGCTCACTAAATACTGATTTTTAAAAATATAATTAATCTAGCAATATTACAAGAAGTTCTTGATAGCTGAGGCAATTTACTCTGATTAAAGCATTTTTGAGTTATAAAAATTGAAAAATATAAACCAATTGAATAATTCAATTTATAGAATTTATGATGTCTAAATAAATATGGAAGACTTTTTTGCATATCACGAGGTTTTGCAAGCTATTTTGAAAATTAATGAGTCATCATCTGCATATTTTTCCCTGTTATTTAATCAATGCTTAGAAGTCTAGCCATCTCTTCTCATTTCTTCAGCAAAGTATGAGAAATTAGTTAATCAATCTCCAAAAAAATTTACAAATTAAAAGTTTATCTTTAAGGCCTCAAACTTCATGAGCATTATTTATATAGCTTATTTGTGGAAGCAAGTTTCAAACAATTCTGGTTTTTCACTAGAACGTAAATGCAGTTTCATAGTGAACATTTTAATATGCATGGTACATATATCAGAGAATAAATATTTTGTATATATTAACTGAAAAATTTGAGTCATCTTCCCCATGTCTCCTATCAAATTTTTCCTAACAAAAGTCACGACATAGTAAAATAAGGAGATCTTATTTTACTGAACGAAATATAGTACATTCAGTATGCTCATAAAGACTTGTAACAAAATTTTTAGGAAGACTTGAGAGAAAACATTTTTATTTATTTCAGTTTATTTGCATTCTCTATCCCTTAGCTCTTCACAGCCTAGCCCAATGTCTGACTCATGGTTCATTCTCAATAAGTATTTGTTCTGTATTTGAACAAGGAGAGTTAGTGGTGGCAAATACCTATAAAATATCTCTACCAATTGTAAATTCTCTTATCATTACAAATTTGAACTAGAGCATTGAAATATATTTTTTGCTACATGCTAGCAAGTTTTGAGACAATCAGAGACATGGGATTCTTGAGATAGGAATAACTGAGTTAAATTTCTTTCTCATCCATATTTAGCATAGGCTCAAATACTGATAGTAGATTCAGAATAGAACAGAACTCTTTGGCCCAACTTTACTCAATATGCCTACATTCTCATAAATACACACACATTTCAGTTCTTAGAATACTTCAGTTCAGATTTATTTGTCTCACTCAAATGTTTGCTTTAAAACTGCAACACTGAAACTTATAAAGCCAGAATTTTAAAAACATTAAAAAAAAAAAAAGAAAAAGAAAAACTACAGAGGCAGAAAAAAAATTAGTCATTACCAGGGATTTCAGGGTTAGGAAAAGGATGATTAGGTGAACACAGAAGATATTTAAGACAATGAAACTATTCTGTAGGATACTGTAATGGTAGATAAATGACAATATTTATTTGTTTATCAAAACTCATAAAACTGTATAACTCAGTCAGCCTTAATGTAAACCATAGACTTTGGTTCATAATTTATCAGTATTTTGCTATCCATTGTAAGAAATGTACCACACCAATGCATGATAATAACAGGGGAAAATGTGAGTAAGGGTAGGGAAAAATATATTGAACACTTTGTACTTTCTGCTAAATATTTTTGTATACCTAAAACTGCTCTAAAAAATAAGTTCTATTAAAAAAAAGGCAACCACCGACTTGGTTCTTACATGTTCTGATTATTTCAATCCTATAGGAATTTAGTCTTAAATGATTTCCAGCAGCATGCAATATCAATAAATGGTATAAGAAACCAGAAAAAAAATATGCATTGATTTGAACTTATTTATTTACTGAATGGGTAAAAGGAATAATAAGTATTTAACAGCAAATAATATAAATAATATTTCCTATAAGTACTATCATAAGATATGGTAAATTCTGTTATATTTAATATAGTAAATTATATAAAAGAAATAATAATAAATTGTAAATATATTAAGCAATAAAATAAGTGATAAAAACAGGATAATTTTACAATTTGAGAAATGCAAGGATGGCTCAATACTAGAAAAATTTCTTAATATAAGTTAATATTTTTACAGATCAATATAAGACAACTTTTATGGTATTCCAAATAAAAATGTAATTTTTAAAAAGAATTTATAATAAAATAAGATTATCTAGATATATCTTTGAAATGATTAGAAAATATATCTCGGTATAATAGTCAATATTCTGCCTAATTATGACACAGTCAAAGCATTTCTGTTAAAGTCAGGAATAAAACAAAGAATCTATCACCACCATTATTTTACATTTATATGAGAGTACTCATAACACAGTAAGATGAAATACCATTATAAAATTATGATCAAAATTATTATTGTGTGTACATGATACTTTTGTATGCTTGCAAAGCATAAGAAAATAAAGCAAGAGCTATATAAGGAATAAGTCAAGTGACTAGTTAGAACTTATATGAAAATCAAAATAATTAATGTGTTTATTTAGCTTTTTTAAAGGTTTACTAATTTGCAGAAGAGCCAATTTGGAATTATTGAGAATCATATTTTATTCTTGCTTAGGAAATATAAATGTTCTAAAAATATTCAATTCTTTATAATCAATAAATACATTTACTATAATTCTATTCATGTTTCTAATACACTATTTAGAATCTTTGACAATAAAGAAATAGTCTAAAAATATTTTCTTAAAAAAGTTATGTGAGAAGTGGGAATAACAAATAGTAAAATGTAGAAAATTATTCATATATGACACTGAATCATACCAAGGTCTTAATAATTAAAACAATGTGATATCAGCATAGAAATGAAACAACGGTACTAGTTTGGCAGTAGGAAATTGAATGGTTGATGGACAATGGTAAATGTTAACAATCTCTATTATTTACTTAAGATGGCCAAAAGTGAGTGGTTTTAGAATTTCTTTTTTCAGCAGCCCAAGATCTGTACCTCAATTATTCTAAACTTTCCTCATCATTATAAAATGCTTGCTGCTTGATAACAAATATCAAGTCCTTACACAATGGCAAACCATGAAGAAAAGAAGGTGTGGGTGGAAAGACAATTTTTTTCTTTTAATGGTTTCTCATATCAGGGAAGACAAAAACTTCTTTCAACATGTCATTTATCATAAGCGAGTTACATGCTTACTTCTTGTCTAAACACTAGGAAAGCCATGAGATTATAGTCACCAATATAAGGCTATTATGATCCACTTCCTGATCTTTCTTCACAATGATCTTTCCTGGTGGACATATCTGGGATAAAGTTAACAACATCAAAAGGCAGTGATGTATGTTAAATAAGCAAGTCATGTTCTATGCTTCACAATTACAATCAATTCAACAGAACAGAGTATATATATAAAGCCAGAATATAGAGAAATTTACTATAATATATGATTAAATATAATTTCTATTCAGTGGAGTAAGGGATGAACTATTCAATAATTGGTATTAGAATACCTTTCCCTGTTATCTGAAATAACAAGTAAAATAAGATTTATAATCCATTAGTCTTTATAATAAAAGAAATACCAATTCCAACAATGATTTCAAAAAGTTTAAAACCATAAAATTAGTAAAGCAAAACAGCAGTAAAGATTTTTTTTAAAATTCTGAACTGGGAAACATTATTATAAATTGACACTGACATCTTAAAAAAAACTTTTAAATATTTAACAATCTAAAGTCATTAAGCAAAAGAAATAAAGTCATTTAAAATCTTGAAAGAAAAATGAATGAACATCAAGAATAAGATTTACCTCAATTAAAACTGAAAAATATTAAAACATTTATGTATTAATAAGCAAAAAATATAAAACATAGAAAATAAACAAAGTAGGTAAACAACTTATAAAAAAATTGTGATGCTGCAAATATAAAGGAACATAGGTAAATTTTATTGACAGAATGGATAAGAAAAATAAAGTACTTTCACTATCAAATTATATATGTATACCATCTTTCTGGAACACATTATTATTATATTATTTAATCAATTATTGTACCAGTAATAACAACAACTAAATTTAATAAATGCTTACCCTGTGTGAGAAAACAATGCATATTATCTCAAATGATCAACACTAACAACCCAATAAGATAATACAGTTGTAGTAGTTTCTTTATGCATGAAAGAAACATACTCAGGATTTGTTCAAGGTCATGGAGCAAGAAAGAGGAAGAGTAATATGAGTCCAGATAGAAGCATGTATACTCTTCTCCATTATGTATTTATTTTTTAGAAATGTAGTCTAATAAGATAATCTCTGCAAAAAAGACTTATGCACAAGTATTTATTCATCACACCATTTTTACAATAGTATTTATTTGGAAGTCACATAAATGTGCATCCTAGAAAGTGCTTGAGCTAATGATGGTAAATGCATTATGAAATTTTAAACAAACATTAAAATGGTAATGCAGCTCATTCATTAAATGGAAAAATGCCTGCAACATACAGTTGAATACTGATGAACTACAATTAAAGAGAAGACTGGCAGAATGCATTAATCTCTTCTCCCTCCCAAGATACAACTAAAATAAAGATAATAGAATGATGTGCCATAGTGTGCCTGTGTATGTGTGTGTGTGTGTTATGTGTCCTTAAAGGAAGATTTAAAAAAAGGAGAAAACAAAACAAAAAAAAAAGAGGAGAAAAGCAGAACAGACTGGATAAGTGGTGACAACATATTTTTGGTTATACAATTGGATTAAAAAAAAACTGTTCCTGTTCAATTAAGAGCACAGATCTTAGAGAAGGAAGCAATTTAACAGACTGGAGAAGCTTGGAGTTTAGCACTTTATGAAAATTATAAGTTTTGAAAAAAAGTGGCAAGGAAAATAAATATAAACATATTCTATTAGTTAATTCATCTGTAAAAATTCATATGTAGTAACAATGTACTCAGGTATTTTAACATTTGTTTGCCATGGATGTTTCAGCAATCTGATGGAATCTTTCTCAGAATAATGTTTTCAAATGCAGAAAGAAAACCAAGAATATATAAATACAATTAATGAATTACAAATATGACACAGTTTTATGTGTGCTTCATTCAACAAATAATAAAATTTAGCATAGACCTAATAACTAGTGGTGAACATAGTTAAAATTTTGAAATCACTGCAATAATTAAAATGTGATTTAAAAAATATTTATGATTCTTATTGGTTATAAAATCACAAATACTGTTAGGGCTACTAGGGTTCTTTGTCTACATTCATATTTTGAGAAAATATTAAATTTTAGGTATTTATCAATAAAAATTAAGGTATAAGTATTTTCCTCATCCAAGTTCACAGATTTACTAAAGTCATGGGCACCTTTGAACACCAAGTTAAGAATGCCTAAAATCTTTACTGCTAACTTAGATAAATTGTAATATAAATTAAAAAAGCGATATATCTACAATAGAAAATGAAGAGAACAGAAGATGACCAAAATAGATGAATGCAGATACCTCTAGGGATGAAAACCAGGAAATAGGAAGAAATAAGGCAAGACATTTGATTTGGTTTTGATTTTTTTTCTAAAAGCTATGTACTGTCATTTTATTCTAACTATTATACATTTTACATTATCATAAATACAAATATTTTTAACAAATATTTTGTTAAAAAATCATTCAATTGCATGAGCAATCTTATCCTATTTATGAAATTATATGCATATTTAGAAAGATATCTACAGGGAAAATGATAAAGATGTTAACAATGATCAATCTATGGATGAAATTCCAGGTAGTTTTACTTCTTTATGTTTTCTGTATCACTAGTAATTGCTTTATATTGATTAATATAAATATTGATAAATATGTATGCATTTTCATTAAAAACAGAATGTTGACCTATTGTTCCAGAACATAAAAGATGGGTGTGTGTGACATTGCATACATAAGACTTGTGAAAATTAATAAACAGAAACCTATTGAAAATGGACTTAGGAGGCTAAAAGAGAGAAATTTCTTGTACGTGTCATGTCACCCAATGCATACTACTGATAACAATAGGAAGACATATACCTCACATCTTCTACAGGAAGTAATACTACTTTACTACCTCAGCAGGAGAAAGAAAATATTACTTTTTGCCCAGTAACAGCTTAGTTATGGGAGACTGCCATAACTCAGCCAATAAAAAGTCACTATTTTCCAAAATTTCAGTTTCCTCTAATGAACTCTTCCTTTATAATAGCTCCTTCCAAGTCTATAAAAAAACACGTCTCTCTTTTATTTCTCTAGACTTGCACATGATTTGCCATTAGACCTTGTTTTCTGAATTGCAATTTTATTCTTTCTGAATAAACCCATTTTCCTGAAGAAATATCTGGCTGTCTATTTGTTTAAGGTCAACAGTTTCAATAAGAAAATGTGCTAAGAAGTTGGCATTTAAATAAGTTTATCATAGGTCTCAGGCAATGTTACAAGTTAATCCATGTAACTTACTGAAAAAATATGTAGTTTGTCAAAAGAGAATACATAGGAGAATCAAAATTTTGCAAAAAGGAAATCTAATAAAAACTGAGTTGTCATATTAAAGTAAACTAATTACACATTTATTTATTTGACATGTAAATTATAAATTGTCTGAAATACTAAGCATCTGACATAATTTATAGTCTCTGTTATAATCCTGAGTGTCATTTAACATAAATAAAAAATACTGACACACAAGATTTTGGTTTTCCATTCTATTATTCACTGTGGGAATACAGTGCTAAAAAATTGAAGGCTACATTGAATTCATTTAACCATTAATCAAATACATACTGAGTCTATATTACGTGTCAGGCATGGTGTTAAATGTGAGATTTTAAATATATATAAGGTCACTGTTTCTATTTACACTGTTCAAATATTCCTGCTAATGAATGTATAATTAAAAATTGAGATGGTGATTCCTAAGAAAAGAAATAAAAACACAACGAAAACATAAGTAAAGAATCTGAGTTAGACTAGGGTATTTAAAGACCATTCTGAGGGAGTTACAATTGAGCTACATTACAAAAACTAAATAGAAAACAGGTGAGTCAAGCGAAGGGCAGCCAGAAGTGTTGCTGCTGAAAGGGAAAAGCTCTACACTCTTGGAAGGAATATAGCTTAAAAGATAAATGGAAAGTCCAAGGTCCGAGAGACCAAAGTGAGAAAGTCAGAGTGAATTAAGTTAAATGAGAAAAGCAGGAAAGTCTCAAGACTGCATCATCTTGAAGGCCACACTAAGGAAAGCACTGAATAATTTTAAATGTGGGTATTGAGAGCTAAGTAGAGTAAATTGATAATTTTTGTTAATTAAAAAAATTACCCTGACTACACTGTGAAAAACAAATGGGTCAAAATATAAGGAGAACAGCTTTTTGTGATGGATAATAATGCTTAGCAATTATTTATTGTCAAAATAGGAGGAATACCTAGAAAAAGTTAAAACTAGATAATTAAACAAAATAATAGGCTCACGCAAAGATTATTTAATTATCAGAGAGAATGTTCTTAGGTTGACTTTATGTTTACTATTAAGAGCTCAGAGTTAATAGAATTACATACTAACTTGTAAATTTCTGTTTGGTAGAGAACATAACTCCAGAGTTTAAAGTTTTGTAGCCCTGTCAAATATAAATAAGTTTTATTTCTAACTCAGCAAATCTGCTCCAAAATGCCTTCTGTGGTGGAGTCTAAATACCTTATTCCTCAAAATGTCCTTACTCTCTCATTACTTCTCTCAATAATAATTAATTGAATGCAATATTCGATACATGTTCATGTTATACTTACATAAGAGTCACATTTTTTTTTAACTTTTTGGAAAATTACATTATGATAAGTTGGTGTGGTATCTTGGAGATGGAGAAAAGCAAACAGATACAAAAACAATTAAGACAATAAAATTAGAGAAAATATTGGCATCCTAATTTATATGGATTTCAAGGTGAAAGAAAGGCCAAGAATGATTTCTAGGTTTGCATACATGGATAAATATGAATACCATTCAATGAACTGGGGACCACTGCAAAGTAAGAACAAGGTTATCTGGCAAAGGTAGAAGAGGGCAAGGGAAAAAGCTAATGATTCTTGTCATAGAAATGTTTGGATCTGATACATTAAAATATTCAAGTAAAAATTCTAAGTTTTCAGTTTGTTATTAGGTGCAATCAGTAAAAAATGGGTATTTACCCATGACACAGAATAATTGAATAAACTATAAGAAAGAAGTATTCTCTAGATAGTCCCCCACAACCAAGATATTCATGACACTCAAACACAGAGACATGGCTTTGTCTCATTTCCTTTCAATTTAAATTTTCTTTCGTATAAACTATTTGTTCAAAAAAAAGTTTTATCAACTTGCATACTCCAAAATGGTTTAAGGCAGTACATTGCATTTCTTCTACCTCTAAATTTAGTCTTTATAATGAATATAAAACATACCATAGAAAGTTATAATTCCTAGCTCAAATGACAATATATTTTTAAAAAGCAGCTCAGAAATTATTTAATAAAATGGTATATTATAACATTTACTTTAATACCCATCTATTATAAATGTCTTGGTGCTAACTCAAGTAAAATTTCATTGCTCTTTTTTTAAGCTTCAAATGTAGATAAGAAAAATAAGATTATTCAAATTCATAATAGCTGTAATTATATCAGCATGTTCTTATACATGAATGGAAATAAAATATTTATGTGACAATAGAAATGAAACAGATCTATAACATGAATTTTACTAAATTAATTTCGCTATAAGATAATTTTAAAAGTCATCCATTTTTCACTCAACAAGTAATATTTTAATATCTAATACGTGTGATTGTGCTAATAAGACAGAGATATATTTCTTAAGTAAGCCATTGCTTGTTTCTTTGCATTTCGTTCAATAAGTATATGATTCTACAATATTATCGAAGACCTTTTCTAGTTTCGGGGAGAGCAAATGTAGGTTCATTGTCATGCCCTAACACATATTCAAATATCAGTAGAAAAGTTGCAATCTGAAAGCAAGTAGATGCTGCCTGGGTTGATATTAAAGAGGGATATTTTATTTTTTGTGACATAATGTGATGCAGATTCATGGGTTAGGCACTTTCACTGGCTGTTGCAAAGGTCAAATTTAGTTGAGCCACGAGGAAATTTTAGAGGACTTTGCTCGAAAAACATACTCTTAATGATTCTACAACAACTCACCTAAGAATTTCCTAATTTATTGACTTGAAATAGAAAGTACGGTTGAAGAATATTAGATAAGATTGAAATGTGACTCTGACACTAGCTGCTGCTATTAGTTTCCCATCACTGCAATAAGTTACTAAAAATTAGTGGTTTCAAATAACACATTTATTATCTTAAATTTCTGGATATCAGTAGTCAAAGATGGGTCATATAGGGCTAAAATCAAGATGATGGCAGAACTGCTTTCTTTTTGGAGGCTCTAGGGGAGAATCTGTTTCTTTGTCTTTTCCAACTTCTAAAGGATGCCTGATTGTTTGGCTGTGTCTTCTTCCTTCATCTGTAAAGCAAGTAATCTAACATTACCAAATCTCTCTAACTTTTGCTCTCCTGTCATCCCATTATCCTCTTGACTCTGGCTCTCTTGCTCCTCTCTTATGAGGATCCTTGTTATTACACTAGGTCAGCCCAGATAATCCAGGGTAATCAGCCCATCTCAAGATCCTTAATCAAATCTTTTGCCATAAGATATTCGCCCCTTTGTCCTATAAGGTAATATTCACATGTTGTGGGGATTAGAATGTCAACATCTTGAGAGGCATTATTCAGCCCACCACAGTGTGTGAACTTGGCATATAAATATAATTTACTGTATTCCTTCTATCATCTATCTATCATCTATCTATCATCTATCTATCTATCTATCTATCTATCTATCTATCTATCTATCATCTATTTATCATCTAGCTAGCTAGCTGTCTATCATTATCTATCTATTATCATCTATCACTTATCTATCCATGTTTGTCTGTCTATCTGTCTATTTTATCTATGATCTATCATAAAACTGTGCCTGACACATAGTGTGACCCATGGCCTATGTAATTATTAACTATTTTTATTGTAAGTTTGAGTACATGTTGAATTTTACTTTAAAATAATTGAAGATTTCTCAAAATCAGAGAAAAATTATCCTAACAATAAATTATTAATAAATAAGTATATTAGACTCTAAAAAATATATTAACTATGATTAATAATGGTTAGCACCTTGAGCACTTTTGTTTATATTATTTTATTTGAATGTTTTTACTCTTTGCTTTCATTCCCAATCTCAGCCATCTCTACCACTTGTTATAAATTTAATATTCTTACATTTTTTGTAAACGAGAAGTATATAATGCTGGTTTGAGTGTATCTCTGTTTTTAATTTACATAAATGTTATTTCTCTGTAGTTTTCATTCTTACATTTTTTACACACTACAACACTATTTTCTTCCAGAGGTCTGATTAAAAGTATAATCTTCAATATGATATGACAAGAGTTTATAATTGCTCTACTGCTTAATGGTCAAGTGAGTCTGGGAAAATTTCATAACCTTTCTGTTACTTGGTATCTCTCATTATTTCATCTGACTGCATCCTATCTATCTTGCTTTTTTTTTTTTCTCCCAGGGATGGACACCTAAGTCTCCTGTAATTTCCTTTTACTATAAACAATGTTATAATAAACCTATTTTTTCATGGTTCATTATGGACCTTACCTTGAAATATATATGATACATACAAAAGAATAAAACATCATGGCTCTTAATTTATGCATATACTTAATTTTAATATCTTATTTTTATAACATTTTCATTGATAATATGGGAATTTGATGTCTCCATATGTCCTGATCAACTCTGGATTTTCACACTTTTATCCTATGCCAAAGTAATAGATATAAGTTGGTGTTTTATCATTATTTTAAGTTTTCATTTAACTTACTCATAGGCAGTTTAAGTATTTAGTTAAGCATTTGTTATCAATTCAGGTGTTTATTTTTAAGATTTGATTGCTTTTGTTCCTCTGGGTGTCTTTTCTTTGATGTTGATTTGTAGCAGTTTTTTATATATTATACACAGTATATCTTTAGAGTTTTGATATTGCTATTCTGTAAGCATTTTCTATTCATGCCTGAGGTGTTTCGTAAATAATACAGGGTAATATAGAAAAAGATATATCCTGACATCATATATTGTAAATTTGGGATCAATTTTAAGGAGTCTTTTCCCACTATAAGGTCACAAAATAATAATAATTTTACAGTTTTAGTCTTCATATTTAGGGGTAGTAACATTTGTAGTAAATGTTATGATATAAATTAAAAATAGATGTTATGATATAAATTAAAAATAGATGTTATTTTTCCATAAAGACAAAACTTTGTCTCAACCATATATATGAAATATTTTTTCAACTATTATATAATGCCATCTCTACTATATGTGAATTTCTACTATATTCATGGATCTATCTCTATTTTTTTGTTTCTTATTTTTCACTGGAAAATAAGCAGTTATTAACATATTTCTTAAATTGTTTTCATTATTACTACATCTTTGTAGTAGTTGAGTGAGTTATTCTTTCTGCTCTTTTACAAAATTCCTTTAACAGGACATTTATTGGACATTTATTTTTCCAACTAAAATTTTAATTAGAATTAAACTTAATGCGTGGATTGATTTGGAGAGAATCAACAAGCTTACAATTAATATCTTTAAGCATTCTTAGACATAGAAATAGTACATTTCTTCATGTGTTCAGGCATTTTATGTCTTCAAATAGTTTTACAAATTGTGTTCACCAAAGACTTAGGAATCTCTCATTAGATTAAAAATTAGGCAGTGTTTATTGTATTACTTTTAGGTCCAGGAGGGACCTATTCCTACCCCCATAGTGCGGGAACCAGACTTCTCCCTTACCTTTGTATGGGAACCAGATCTTGCATTTGGATTAGCAATACTACATGCTCACCTCCCGCCTCACTGGACTGTCCTCCCTTCCCTGCCAATTTACCCACCCAAAATATTTCCACCAAAAAGCCCGCCTCAAGTCCGGTATAAGTATCAGGTTCCTCGCATTGCAGGCTGACATCATCTTCAGCTCAGCAGGCAGTTACTCTGCTACAATAAATCTAGCTTAACCCCTTCCGCCTTGTGCGTTTCTCCTTTGGCGAACCTAACAATTACTTCTGGAAAAAAGATATTTTATTTTCTATTGTATTTTCTATTAGGCATTTACTAGTAAAGAGAAATGAAATTCAATGATTTTTAAAAATAATCCTATTAGTAGTTTGCATGTGGATTTTGTTCAGTTTTCTTTGCAATTGATAAACAGCATTTATTCCTATGTTTGTAATGTTTTTGGCCAGTTCCTCTCACAGTGAAAGAGGATAGTGATACCTGATGTTGATTTGTAGCAGAAAAGTGCCTTAAATTAGTCTTTTAGGAATATTTTCTAGGAAGTATTTTTTATAAGTTCAAATTAATTTATTAAAGAATTATTCTCACTAGATTTATTGATGTAGAAAATTGCATTATTTAATTTTCTGATGTTGAAATGCTCTGCATTTACTTATAATGAAATATTTTAAAAATAATGTTT
>NW_011888860.1:5165413-5177249 GCF_000151845.1 Pteropus vampyrus | reverse complement strand
AGTGAAATAAGCCAGATAGAAAAAGTTGAACATTACATGATATTACTTATATGTGGGATATAAACCTAAAAGCAACAAATGAACAGGACAAACAAACAGAGACTCATGGACATGGACTGTAGACTAGTGGTTACCAGAGGACTATAGATTAGTGGTTACTAGTGAGGTAGAGGAGGAGTGGGGAGGTAAACCAGGTAAAAGGGGTCAAATATAGAGGGATGGGGGGAAGGCAAAGTGGGTAAAGGAGATCAAATATATGGTAGCTGAAGGAAAGTGGACTTTGGGAGGTAAACACACAATAGAATATATAGATGTCAAATTATAATGTACACCTGAAAATTCTATAATTGTATTGACCAACGTTACCCCAACAAACTTAATAAAATAAATAAAATAAAAATAAAAACAATGTAAATTAAATTGAAAATAAAGTTTTAAAGATAAAGTTAAAACTTTATTGGTGATTTTTTTTTTAATGTTCATATATTTTTATTGTGTCCTGGCTTTATCCAATTGGGTTGTCAGTGTTCTACTGGCCTCCTAATTGCTTGAGCACATTTTTCTCTTTCCTTTTTGACGTTTTAATAATGAAATATTGTATGTACAAAACTAGGATTCGTTGATAGTCTGGAGAATTTAGAATTAACAGAAAAATCTTCTTGATCTCATCTCAAACCCAAATTAACTGTGTGAAGTTAAAGAGTAAAAAACAATCTAAGTAAAATTGTATAAAAAGAAAACAGAATAGATGTTTATCTCATCTTTCGAGGGAAGAGAAGAACATATGAGCATGGTTCAACTATTTCTGTTCAGTATGGTTAACTTAATAAGCCTCATTATATATTAAACAACTGCAACCACACTATAAATGGGATTCCAGAACATGTAAAGAGCTCATTATCTTTATCTTCAAAATATTGTGATCTATCACATTTGACCTGATACACCCACAATACGTCTATTTCTTTCAAAAAGTTGACAAAAGTCTATTTTTACAGCAGTGAGTACTTATAAACATGATCCTCAGGAAAAGTCGTATTGGTTTCAATTTGTATTATTTGTTTTATTTCTCAAGATAGCCAGAGAACAAAAAGAAGAGAATTTGTTATAGTAGCTGAGAAAATTAAAAGCCCAGAGTCATTCATCACTTCCAAGAAATTAAGTCAAACCCTAAGTAGAAATAAAATAAACTGTTAAATAGAGAAAAGGTTACTATATTCAGAAAACAAGTAACCTTCGCTAACTTCCTTCATTGCAGCTACTATGAATACTCTGTCTAGGTGATGTTAGTTTCCCTTACTGGAGAAAGTTTAATTCACTTAAAAGTGTCCAAGATTCATTAACCTCTGCAAAGTGAAGATTTATTTATTTGATAATACTGGTAAAATTATTATTCTTTATCATTATAAATATCACCAACTTCTAAGTCAGTCACTTTTTTCCTTATGAAATGTCTGAGATTTTTTTCTTCCTTTTCATTTTTATGATATATTTCTCTTAATATCTTTTACATATCTTTTCATTCTAGAATCTTTCCAGTGTATTGTAAATTGAAATATCTAATTATATTTAGTAAAAAATGTTTTTTTATCTGTCATCCATACTTTTATAGGTCTTTATATTATAGTAATTATAGAAAATTATCCAAGGTCTAGTAAAAATATTTACTTCAAAATATTATTAATTAATTCTTAATAGTTCTAAAATCTGGTTCGAACTTGATCTTCTTCGAAGCCTCTACGATTCATATTTGAGAATGTTCTAAATATCCACAAAAATTAATTTATATCAGGAGAAATACTTCCTCTAACTATATCTTATCTAAAAAGATATATTTTGCAACACAATTTAGCTTTAATCTCAACTAAAGGATGTGAGAAAATAATCCCTTATTTTCTTTTATGATTATTTTTTTTCTAGCCCTTTACTCGTAAGTGACAATAACATTCAAGGCAGAATTGAAAACAATAATAATAATAAATACTAAACATCAGCCAAGATAAATTCTGCAAAATTTAAAATAACAGACTAACAAATTAAATAAAATTTCACCAAGTTTTGTTGGAATTAGATTTAAAATATAAACGCCATCAGGAAATGCCCAACAAATCCTCTAGTAAGCATTTAAACTTCATGTGCAAGAGGTACAATTATTAATTTCAAGGTTCCTCAAGAATGGAAAAATTACATTTTTATAATGCCAAGCACCAAATTTACAGAATGCATATATTTCTTCTATTCAAATATACACGATGTTCAATTTGATGTGACAGCCTACATTTATCAATATTTTAGTTATATTTACACTAGAATTGTTAGTGAAAAATCACTTGGGCATCTGGTTTGAAAAGAAATATGGTATAAGCTGCTCGACCTACCTAACAAATAATTCTTAGAAATAGAAATCAGATATAAATTTTTTCCTGCCATTATTTTATAATATTCTTCCTAAAAATTGAACTTCTTTTTATTGTGACATTATCAGAATTTTAAAAATGTGATATTTGTTGTTTATAATAAATTGATACAGAGTATTGATACAGAACAGGAATAAATTATCTCCATTGTTTTTGAAGTGTAATTCTCAGAAGTACTAATATGTTAACTAAAAAAAAAAAATCAAGTCATGGCTTGATAAATGTTTATTTGTCTTTGTGTCCAACTTGGAAAATATGAGTACAAAACTTTTAAATTTCCTATGATTTGGTTTGATTCTTGTATGTTTTACCATAATAGCCTATATCTTTTTAAAATTTTCCCACTCTGGATTAACATGACTTAGAATACAAGAAAACCAAATGAAACTTTAAAATAATTCATTTCTGAGTGTTTTAGTTATAAATTCTTAGAAGTTCTATATGTGTTTAAGAGGGAGAACTTATAGCATTTCACTCACAAACTTTTGAGCACAAGGCCTTTAATGATGCCATACCATTATATGCCTTTTCATTTTTAAAGAGTAATTCAGTATTAATATTCTTTATTTTAATTGCTGTTAGAATATCACTAACTTACATGTGACATATCTAATAGATAAAGTCTGCTTTGTTTTTCATAAATACTTTACTAATTTTTTTTCATTCTTTCATCTAGCTGTTAACTAATTTGAAATCCATATAGGTTCTTATATTTTTGTTCTTAAAGAAGGTATGTAATTAGTTGAACTTGATATAGCTCTTTCTGGAAAATGAGATAAGTTTGTTTTTACACAGCACAGAATAAAATGTTTTTTTCCTTTCAAGGACAAGAAAAGGGCTGTCAGTTTGAGCTGTATTTTTGGAGAATACAGAGCTGTTAGTGACATTTCTGCATTAATGCAGGCTGTCAGCATGATGTTTATGGGAGCTGCACTTTAACACTGCTTTCATAATTAATATCCCAACATAACTGAAATGAATTAATTCTCAGTAAAAGAGAAAATGAGATAGATATAATGTAGAAAAATGTGGCAAAAGTAAAGATACTGGACAGAGTACAGTAGGCAATTATTTTTTTAAAAGGAAGTACTTTTTTTTTGAAAATCAATCTAAGGCATTATAGGTAGGGGGTCTCTATCTCTGTCTGAACCAACCATTGCTCCCTGCTGTTTCCATCAAGAAAAGAGACATTGTGATTTCCAGTGTAATTTCAAACCTTGTGATATGAGGTTGGCAGTCTGCCCCTCCAGCAAGCTGGAAGATCTCACACATCAATGAAAGGCAATTTCACCTCTGTCATGGGATGATGTTATAAGATGTGCTCTTCTTAAGGAAGGATAATACAAAATCTTTTCTTATAAAACATTGCAAGATGCTGACTGAATCTTAACTTCAAATCATTTTATTATTTCATGTCTACTATGCTAATAGATCACCAGGGAGAAGGGATGGATTAGAAAAGGTTTCAGAAAAGTTGCCAATCTTAATAAAATTAACTGTTAAATAATTTTAAATAGTTCTCCACATATTGACAATAAGAGTACACATAGTTTGATTATTTTGAATTTAATATCAAGAAGTTATAACTAAATTCAGAATTTATAAAAATGGAATGCCTTTAGTTGTCAACACTAAAAAGCAGGAGTCTATCATTAGACAAGTAACCTGTTGGAAGACAGTCTTTAAAAATCTATTTTAAATATAAGAATAAAGAATAGCTGTGTCAACTTGAGAATTTCTTCAGGAAACATTGACTGATATACTTCTGACATATCATTTTTTAAAATATTAGATTGTAAACAAATTATTTTAATAATTCAAATTTTCTATTCTTTAAAGCCCCTCCGAGGTTTTCCTGAAAGTATCATTTAGATTTTAAAGAGTTTATATTTCTTAGAATATAGCAATGTCTCTAATTTTTTATTGCATTAATATAGAAAGGATGCAAAACCATAGCTGCATCATGGGAAGTGGATGTTTATGAAGGAACTGATTGTTCAGCATATTTTTAGCATTGCTTCATTTAATTGACACAAGAAATTAATGAATTATTAGCAACTTCGTTTTACAGATGAGAACACAGTTTCAGGAAGAATCCAGACTTGTTCAAACTTAAACAAAACAAAACAAAACAAAACAAAAAAACATACAAATGGAACTTTAGCAAATACCCATAAAGACCGATCCCAATAATTTTCTAGGTTAAAATTTCCTATTGTCAGGGCCGAGCGGATCATGTCCTCTACGCAAAGTGTCAGTGTCAGAGGTACTGCTGATAGAGAACAAAAGGTTTGACGGTGATACGCCCAGTTGCAAAAATACACAAGAAGCCAACGTGAGAATGAAACGACAGGCACCAACTTTATTATGTGGAGCGCACTTCTGCTGGGAAGTGCAGTTCTGTTGGGAGGGAGCAGTCTATTACACGGGGCGCGCAGACATACACACACTTCTTCTGCTCCCCTTTCTTGTCCTCTCCTTCTGCTCTCCTGGGGACCACAATGGCTCCTCACATAGCAGAGTACAAAAGTAGCATTCAGCCACACATGCATGATACAATAAGCTAAAGTATGTTTACACATTTTCTAAATCTGGGGTCCTATTCCTAGCCGCGGGCCTGGATCACAGCCAGATCTTGGACCAGCCAGACCTTGGGCCAGTCAGGCTTTGAATCAGCCAGGCCTTGGATCACAGCCAGCCATGCCTGGTACCTACACTTATCAAACCATAGTTATTCAAAATGTACTTGGTGTTTAAAAACAGAATGGAATCTTTGAGAAAAACTGTGTTAAGATTTAGATAAGGTTTTATTACTTCAAGTTTTCTAAGCACTTCTTATATATTCATGTGTATTGTGGCTATCTAAAACATATTATACCATGTAGCCTTTTTTTTTTTCTATTTGGAGTATTTTGTCAGCTTGACATTCAATAAAACTAAATCTAGAATAAGCTAAGTCTAGGCAATTCATTGATTCACCCAAATTTCTCTGAGTGCCTAATATGTGCCAAGTACTTTGCCAGGTACTAGGAAATCAGTTTCATAAGGCATAATTCTGTATTTCAAAAAGCTCGCAGCCTAGAATCAAATACTATAAACTGTAATAAATGCAGAAATAAATTCATAGAACTATGATGCCACA
Organism: Pteropus vampyrus; assembly: GCF_000151845.1. Classification (NCBI taxonomy): domain Eukaryota; kingdom Metazoa; phylum Chordata; class Mammalia; order Chiroptera; family Pteropodidae; genus Pteropus; species Pteropus vampyrus. Next base: position 5,171,690 of record NW_011888860.1, on the reverse strand, counting down.
GAAAAGTGGCACCTAACATAGCCTGGATTCAGGAAGAAATTTATGTAGAAGGTGATGCTTAAGATAATTGTAAAAAAAAATGATCAAAATGAAGCATCTTTATATACTACATAATAGGCATAACTAGTTTATAAATAGTTGGAATTTGCATCTCACTGATAATGAATAGTATATATGAGAAATGTTCAAATTTGAACTTGTATTTTGATCCTTTCCTTTTTTCATAAATTAAACTGTTACTTTTATACATATTTCAAATATATATGTGAAATCACTTTTAATTCCAATACATATATAAATATTTTAAAAATATATTTTTTCAAAAACAAATTATCTGTTTCTCATAGTGATATGGTGATGCAGGTTAATGTTCTACATTCAGATATAAAGTGCTCATTATATCACCTTTAATTAAGCTACATTATAATTGATAAAAAAAAAAAAATTACCATAGTTCCTGTTCCTTGGATTATTTGCCACCTAGAAATAATAAAGCAATTTAAGAATAAAGTTATAAATCAGAGATAAAGTACATAACTTCTATTTCATTTACCTCAGAATTTATAATTCTAATTAATATCAACATGTGATGGCTATGGTGGAATGAATAGATATACATATATTGTCTCATAAAACAAGTAAAATCCGGGACAAAATTGTCAAAAAGCAGATGTCTAAGAGCTTTGAAAATCAAAAGAGACAAATAACATATTCTAAAGAGTTTATTCATAAAAACTTCTCAAACTTCCAGGAAGAACAGTGATAGTCTTACCTTAGATTAGCTCTACAAAAAATTCTACCATAATTGTCTAGGCTGCAATGAAAGACTAGTCAGTTATGTAAATCCAAGTGAAGCAATTAAGAGTATCCATAAAAGTAACTTCATAGTCAAATGCAATATATATATATATATATACACACACACATATATATATGTTCGTTTGTAAATCATTTATTCTCTTATCTGATTTAAAAGTCAATTGCATAAAACAATAATTATAAAAATGTCTTGATTAGATTATAATTTACAAAGATGTAATTTGTATGACAATGGCAACAAAAAGGAATGGTAATAATGGAACTATATTGAAGCAACTTCTTTTTATACTATTAAAATTACATTGCTATTACCAAACTATGTTGCTTTAAGTTAACATATTAATTTTAATGCCTTGTACAATCATTAAAAATAACAAAATAATTAGCTAAACAAAAAGAATTATCATAATACAATACAGAATATCTATTTAACACACACACAAAGGCTATAAGGGAAAAATAGTGGTACAAAAATGATGGAAGACATAAAGAAAATAAATAATAAACATGGCAGATTTAAAACCTACATTATCATTAGTTTATTACTGTAAATGAATAAAATACTCCAATAAAAAGGCAGAGATGAGCAGAATGAATTTTTGAAAAATGATCCAACTACAAGCTCCATAAGAAATGCAAGTTAGATATAAGAAACAAAATGGTTTAAAGTAAAATATATATCATACCAAGAGACCCTAATAAAGAGATGAAGTAGCTATACTAATATAAGACAACTTAAATTTTAACACAATAATGTTAAAAGAGACAAAAAAGGGTATTTTATAAGAATCAATCCATCAAGAAGCGACACACATAAACATATATACAATTAACAACAGAGCTTGAAAATATTTGAAGCAATACATTACAGAATTAAAAGCTAGAGAATTTAACAATAATATTTAGAGATTTTAACACCTTACTTACAATGGGGAAAATAAACTAGACAAAAGATCAATAAGAAAATAGGTTTAAAACACTATAAACCAATGGACCTATAAAACACCTATAGAATAATCAATTCAAAAATAGCACAGTATACACTCTACTCACATTCACTTGGAACGTTATTCAAATATATGACATGTAGGCCATAAAACAATCCTCACTAAATGTAAAAACATTAAAATAACACAGTATATATTTTCTGACAATGGAATAAAATTAGAAATAAAATTTGGAAAATTCTCAAATATGTGGAAATTAATACACTCAAGTAACTAATGGGTCAAAGAATAAATTACAAGGAAATTTAGAATATTTGAGATAAGGGAAAGGTACATAAACCATATTAAAATGTACTAGATGAAGCTAATGGAGCTTGTAGAGGAAAATTTAGAGCTATAAATGACTTTATTAAAAAGAGAAGAAATATTTCAAAATTTTAACATATTCCCTTTAAGAAACTAGAAATATTAGAGCAAATTAAATTCAAAGCAAGTATAAGAAGAGTAATCAGCTATATAATACACATCAAAAAGAATAAATTCCTAGAAAGACACAAACCAAATATCTCGAGAAGAAATAGAAAATCTGAATAGACCAAAGCAAAGATTGAGTTGGTTATTTTAAAATAAAAGGGAACACTTCCTAATTCATTCTATAAGACCAGTATTATGCTAATATCAGAACTAGATAAAGATATCACAAGAAAAGAAAAGCACAGACTAATATCTGTTATGAATAGCGATGCACAAATAGTCAGCAAAATGTTAAAAAACTGAGCAACCTACAAAACAAATAGTACATCATAACCAAGCAAAATTTATCCCAGCAATAAATACAAGTTTGGTTTAACATTTACAAACTCGATTCAGGTAATACACCTTTCTAATAAAGTACAAGGCAAAAAAAAAACAAAACAAAACGATCATCTCAATAGATGCAAAAAAAGCATCTGATAAAATTCAACACACTTTTATGTTAAAAATCTTCAATAAACTAGAAGTAGAAAAGAATTTCCTCACTCTCATAAGGAGAATCTACCAAAATTTCGCACCTTTTTATCCTTGATGAAAAGTTGAATGTTTTCCCAATAATACCAGGAAGAAGGCAAAAATGTCTCTACAACCATTTTTATTGCACCTTTACCAGGAGGTTCTACCGAGGGAATTTAGTCAAAAATAAAAGAAATTCAGAAGAAAGATAAAGTAAAACTACCATTCTTTGCAAATGACACATTATTGCAAACAAAAAATCCTAAAGAAACCACACACACAAATTATTAGAACTAATAAATGAGTTCATCATTATTTCCAGGATAGAAGCTCAACAATATGCAAATTTCAATATCTATAGACTACAATCAAAAGTCTCAAAATAAAATAAATATAAAATCTATTTATAACAATAATACACATTTACAGAAACTGACACGTTGATTCTAAAATTAGTATGGAAAGGAAAAAGACCAAAAACTTTAAAAAGAAGAACAAAGTTGGAATTCTCATACTTTCCAATTTCAAACTATACTGCAAAGCCATAGCAATCAAAATTTGTGTGAAGTATACATCAATGGAATAGAAATGAAAGTCCAGAAATCAATTGTTATATTTATGGTTAATTGAGTTTTAGCAAATATTGAGTGTGCCAAAATAGTCTTTTCAATAAATGGATTGCAGTAACTAGATAGCCACACAAAAAAAAATTAATTTGGAACCCTATGAAAACAAAGAAAAATGAAAGTGTATGTCCACATGAAGGCTTGTATGTGAATGTTCATAACAACATAATTCATAATAACCAAAGTTATAATCTAAATACCCATCATCTGATGAGTATATAAACAAAATGTAGAATATCTATGTAATGCAATTTTATTCAGCAATAAAATAAAGGACATGCTACAACAAGGAGGGATCTTGAAAACATTTTGCTAAATAGAAGAAATCAGTTATATAAATCCATATGACATATGATTCTATTTATATCGAATGTTCAGAATAGGCAGTCCATAAAAACAGAAAGTAGATTGGTAATTTCCAGGTGTGTCTAGGTGGAAAGGGAGAAGAGAGACTTACTAACGGGTACAGGGTTTTTTGGAGGTAGATAAAAATGTTCTAAAATTTAGTAATGGTGATAGCTACACACCTTATCGATATATTAAATTATATTATAAAATGTAAATTTTATAGTATGCAAATTATATCTCAATAAAACTGGTATTAACCCCTCCCCCACCACATACACACTGAGAAACCACTGCAAATGCTACGTTTAGAAACACAAACAATAGTAGGTTTGAAGAGTTTGTGGAGAAATTATAGTTCCCAAATATTGATGGTGGAAATATAAAAGTTTTAGCCACTTTGAAAACTCTTTAGCAGTTGCTTAAAAGAGTATATGTAAACTTACCATATAAGTCTACAATTTCAATCCTAGATTTCTATCTACGAGCAATGAATATAAAGACTTCTATGTGAATGTTCACAGAATGATAACTCAATAGCAAAAATTAAAAATAAAAATCAGGAAATAATTCAATCAACTCTCAATTGTGAATGGATAAACAAAATGTTACATTCCCATGCAAAGGCATAGTGATTTAAAATAAAAAGCAACAACTATAGATAGATAATCAAACCTTATGCTGAATCAAAAAAAATAAAAAAAATTTTTTGTTTCGCTAGAAACAAAAAATTTACTACACATACATGGGATTTCCTGGAAAGGAAAACTTATAGAGATAGAAGGAGATCAGTAGTTTCCTGGAGCTAGGGGTAGGAATAGAAATTAATTGAAAATAGACACAGAGAAGATTTTTTTTTAATTAAGTTTATTGGGGTAACATTGGTTAATACAATTATAGAATTTTCAGGTGTACATTATTATTTGACATCTATATATTCTATTGTGTATTTACCATCCAAAATCCAGTTTCATTCAGCTACCATATATTTGATCTCCTTTACCCACTTCACCCTCCCAATATCCCTCTATATTTGATCCCTTTTAACCATCTACCTACCCCCTCTTCCTCTACCCCCTACTTTCTGGCAACCACTAGTCTATAGTCCATGTCCATGAGTTTCTGTATGTTTGTCCTGTTCATTTGTTGCTTTTAGGTTTATATCCCACATATAAATAATATCATGTAATTTTCAACTTTTTCTGTCTGGCTATTTCACTTAGCATGATTATCTTGAAGTCCATCCATGTTATCGCAAATGGCAGTATTTCATCTTTTTATGCCTGCGTAATATTCCATTGTATATATGTACAAAAGCTTCTTTAGCCAATCATCTATCGTAGGACACTTTGGTTGCTTCCATGTCATGGCCACCGTGAATAATGCTGCTATGAACATTGGTGTGCAAATATCTTTTCAGATATGGGTTTTCAAGTCTTTGAGGTAAATACCCAGTAGAGAGTATTGCTGGATCATATAGTAGATCAATTCTTGTTTTTTTTGAGTAACCTCCATACTGTTTTCCATAGTGGCTGTACCAACTTGCAGTCCCACCAGCGGTGTATGAGGATTCCTTTTTCTCTGCATGTCTCCAACATTTGTTATTACTTGTCCTGTTGACTATAGCTATTCTAAGAAGTGTGAGATGGTATCTCAATATGGTTTTGATTTGCATTTCCCTAATAGCTAGCGATGCTGAGCATCTTTTCATATATTGGTTGGCCATTTGTATGTCCTCTAGGGAGAAGTGTCTGTTCAGGTCCTCTGCCCATTTTTTGACTGGATCATTTGTTTTTTTGTTGTTATTTAGTTGTATGAGTTCTTTGTATAGTTTGGATATTAGGCCCTTATTGGAGGTGTTGCTTGCAAATATATTTTTCCATTGGATGGTTGTCTCTTTACCTTGTTGACAATTTCTTCTGCCGAGCATTAGCTTTTTAGTTTGATGTAGGCACATTCATTTATTTTAGCTTTAACGTCCATTGCTTTTGAGGTCAAATTCATAAAATCCTCTTTAAGTCCAAGGTCCTTGAGTTTAGTTCCTATGTTTTTTTCTATGTATCTTATTGTTTCAGGTCTTCTATTCAGGTTCTTAATCCATTTTGAGTTAATTTTGGTGTGTGGTGATAAACAACAGTCTACTTTCATTCTTTTGCTGGTGTCTTTCCAGTTTTCCCAGCACCATTTAATGAAGAGGCTTTCCTTTCTCCACTGTATATTCTTGGCTCTTTTGTTGAAATTATTTGCCCATAGAAATATGGGTTTACTTTTGGACTCTCTATTCTGTTCCACTGGTCCATGTGTCTGTTTTGCTGCCAATACTATGTTGTTTTGATTCCTGTCGCTTTGTAATATAATTTGAAGCCAGGCAGAGTGATGCCTCCAGTCTCATTCTTTTTTCTCAGGATGGCATTGGCAATTTGGCTCTTTTGTGCTTCCATACAAATCTGATGATTTTTTCTTCCATTTCTTTAAAAAATACCAATGAAATTTTGAAGGGGATTGCATTAAATCTGTAGAATACTTTACATAACATGGTCGTTTTGACAT
>NW_011888860.1:5148651-5164983 GCF_000151845.1 Pteropus vampyrus | reverse complement strand
GTTCACTAGTATCTTATTTAGGATTTTTGCATCTGTGTTCATGAGAGCTATTTGGTCTGTAGTTTTCTTTTTTTGTGTTATCCGTACCAGGTTTTGGTATCAGAGTAATATTGGCCTCATAAAATGACTTGGAAGTATTGCCTCCTCTTTGATTTTTTGGAAGAATTTGAGAAGAATAGGTATTAAATCTTTGAATGTTTGGTAGAATTCACTGATAAAGCCATATGGTCCTGTACTTTTATTTTTTGGTAGGTTTTTGATGATTGTTTCAACTTCCATATTGCTGCTAGGTCTGTTTAGATTTTCCAGTTCTTCTTGATTCAGGCTAGGAAGGTTGTATTTTTCTAAGTACTGGCCCATTTCTTCTAGGTTATTAAATTTTGCGTTATATGCTTTTTCATAGTATTCTGGTAGGATCCTTTGTATTTCTGTGATATCAGTGGTAATTTCCCTTATTTCATCCATGATTTTGTTTGTGTCCTTTCTCTTTTTTCTTGAGTGAGTCTAACCAGGCATTTGTTAATTTTATTAACCTTCTCAAAGAACCAGCTCTTTGTTGAATTTATTTTTTTATCATTTTTTGTTTTCAATTTTATTTCTGTTCTAATTTGATTATTTCTTTCCTACTGCTGATTTTAGTCTCATTTGTTCTTCCTTTTCTAGTTTTTTAAGATGAAGTGTTAGGTTTTTTATTTGGGCTTATTCTCGTTTTTGGAGATAGGCCTGTAAAGATATGAACTTTCCTCTTATGACCACATTCGCTTTGTCTCAAAAGTTTTAACATGTTGTATTATCAGTATCTTTCATATCTAGGTATCTTTTGATCTCTCTTTATATTTCTTCTGACTCAATTATTCTTCAGTAGCATGTTGTTTTATCTCTATGTATTTGTGGTTCTTCCTACTTTCTTTTCGCAGTTGATCTCTAGTTTCAGAGCACTATGATCAGAGAATATGTTGGTATGATTTCAACCCTCTTATATTTGTTGAGGCTATCTCTGTGTCCTAGTATGTGGTCAATTCTTGAGAATGTTTCATGTGCACTAGAAAAGACTGTATGAGCAGCGCTTTAGGGATAGAAGGCTCTGTAAATGTCAATTAAGTCCAGTTGGTCTAATGTGTCATTTAAGGATGTTATTTCTTAATTGATTTTCTCTTTGGATGATCTGTCCATATCTGACAGTGGGGTATTTAGGTTCCCCACCAAGATAATGTTTTGGTCTGTTTCTCTCTTTAGTTCTGTTAGTAATTGCTTTACATATTTCGGGGCTCCTTGATTGGGAGCATAGATATTAGTGTGGTATGTCTTCCTGGTGCATGATTCCCATTATCATTATGAAGTGTCCCTCAATATCTTTCTTTTCCTTTTTTATTTTGAAGTCTATTTCATTCAATATTAGTACCGCTACTCCTGCTTTTCTCTGAATGCCATTTGTTTAAAATATCATTTTCCATTCTTTCACTTTGAGTCTATATTTGTCTTTGGAGCTGAGATGTGTCTCCTGGAGACAGCATATGGTTGGGTTTTGTTTTTTGATCCATTCTGCAACTCTGTGTCTTTTTATTGGTGAGTTCAGTCAATTTACATTTAGAGTGATTACTGAAATATGAGGTCTTCTTATAGCCATTTTATCTTCTGCTTACTGGTAGCTCAGTGTTTCCTTTGCTTCCTTTCCTTGTGTCCATTTTTTTAATTTTTTTAATTTTGTTGGGTTTTGTGAATTTTCCCTCTGGTCCTTCTTTTTTTATGTTATATACTTCAGTTCTGAATCTTCTGTGTGTGGTTACCATTTCGAATATGTAAAGGATATTTATGTATATACAGTCATCCATTTTCTTCTGCACGAGCTTTATCTCCATTCCCCTTTGAGAATTTGGATCTTTGAATCCTCCCCTTTTAAGTCATTGCTATTTCAATTTGTCTTTACATATCCTGAACATTCATTACTATCTTGTTATAACAATTCTCTTATTATTATTTAAGCTTATAATGCCCTGTTCTTAGTAAAGTTTGCACTCCTCTGTTTCTATTTGCCTAATAGTCACTTTACTCCTAATTATGTATTTTTTTTGTCACTTTGTTTTACGTGAGCTGACCCCCTTTAGTATTTCCTATAGTGCAGACCTCGTAGTGGAGAATTCCCTCAATTTTTGTATGTCTGGAAACTTCTTTATTTCTCCTTCATATCTAAAGAAGACTTTAGCTGGATACATTATTCTATGCTGGTAGTTCCTTTCACTTAATAATTTAAATATTTGATTCTATTTCTTTCTGGCTTGTAAGATCTGTGCCGAGAAGTCAGGATAATCAATGGGTTTTCCTTTATTAGTTACTGTTTTCTTCTCTCAGGTTGCCCTGAGAATTTTGTCTTTGTCATTGATTTTTAATAATTTTAATACAATGTGTCTTGATGAAGGCCTTTTTGGGTTGAGATAATTGGGTGTTCTGTTGATTTTTTGAATTCCAAGCTCCAGCTCATTCCTTAGATTTGGGAAATTCTCATCAACTATTTGTCTGAAAATACTTTGTTGTCCCTGTTCCTTTCCTCACCTTCAATAATGCCTATTATTCTTATGTTTCCTCTCCTGATGGTATCAGCTATTTCTTGAATTTCTCTTTCATTATTTTTCATCCTTTGGTTTCTCTCTTCTTCCTTCTGATTTATTTCTAGATTTCTGTCTTTTATATCACTGATCCTTTCCTCCATTTGGTCGGCTCTATTTCCCAAGCTTGCTATTTCATTTTTCAACTCTTACAGTGTGTTCTTTTCTCCAGAAGATCTATTCTGTTCTTTTAAGGGTTTCAGTCTTGTTGCTCTGCTCATCTAGTTATTTTCTCAGTTCCTGAAATTATTGCTATGACTTGTTTTGGAACTCACTGAGTTTTTTCAGAAGTACCATCCTGAATTCTCTGTCATTTAAATTGCATATTTCTATGTCGATTAGCTTATTTTCTGGAAATTTTTCTCTTTCTTTCCGAGATGCCTTGTCATCTTGGTTGTTCATGGTGTTTAATGGACTATTTCTCTGCCTGGGCATTCATGGAAATGTATTCTGTTTTTTTTTTTTTTCTAGAAAAATAAAAGATTTCTTATATAAAGGTTTCTCTTTAGCCTACTACAAAGAAGGCACATTTCGTTTGGTTTCCAGTAGGTAGTGTTTAAGCCGCTTAGATCACTGCTTTATATTAAGTCTTAATAATACCTTTATATAATGTCTTTATTTTTTTGTGGATATTTAATCATGCTTACTTCCCTTGGTTTCAGTCCCTGTTTGTTAGCAATAGTTTCGGTAGCATTTGCTCGGTTTCCTCTGATGCTCCATGGTGATAGGTCTGGAATGGTATGTGGGGAGAGGCCCTTTGACTTGGGGAATTAGGGCTGAGGCTCCGCCTTAGTTTTGCAACTGCATCTGGTAAAAACCAACTGTTGTTTTTCTGGCATTTCGCTTCTCTGCCTTCTGCCGGATTCCTGGGCCCTGCCACTGGCCAGCCAAGGGGAACTCACAGCTTTCCCAGGCAGGGCTGTTCAGGAAACTTGCTGCTCCTTCTCCCCTCCCTCTCCTCCAACAGGTAGCTCTGGCGGCTGTGAGAGGAAGCTTCTTTATTACTCCTAGTCCACCGCAGACACCTGGGGTTCTGACCTGTGGTAGCTTTTATGTGCAGATAAGGCAGAATGCTCAGATGTGCTGGTGTGCAGTTTGGGTGTTTTACTGTTGAGTTTTAAATGTTCAGGTTATCGTTGTTTCAAGGGGAGAAGATCTAGGGATGTCTCTCACTCCACTATGTTTCCAAACACCCGGGGAGATTTTGAAGTAACAGAAACATTATAAAATTAGATGATGATTTTGGTTACATAGCTTTATAAATTTACCAAAGACATTGAATTATATACTTATCATATGTAAATTATACTTCAAAAAGCTTTAAAAAGAGCAAACTGTTCATTCCATTTTTATCTTTAAATTTAGGCAGCTAGTGCTCAGTATCTTTCAGTCTCTCATAATTTCTTTGCCTATTTCATAAATTGCTACCTCTAGTTTCATATCAGGTACATAGAGAAGGCTACTGATGTATAGGTTTTCATTACAATGTATGAAACAATTAAAATCACAAAGAATAGACTATTTCTCATAGAATCGTAATTAAGAATCTGACCTCCTACATTAGCATACAAAAAGAGTTACCTGGTGCTATTGTATTATATACTACTCAAGATTACTATTCGTATGAATTAATGCTAGCCTCTGTAACTTAAATTATTCTAAGCCTTGTGAAACAGCTCTCAGTTTGTAAAATTATACTTACATTGTGAATAAAGAAAGTTTGTCCCACGAATTTCATTAGTCATATGAACTTCAAAGTATGGTTGAAAGTTAGTGGGAGGAAATATTCCACAGTTTGAACATTTCCACAAAGCAGAAGGCAATGAGTCAGAGATCAGTCCTGGTCTATTTTTCAAGTGTTTCCTATTCTTTCTCTTGAGAAGAGGAGAAACTAACGAAACAGAACTTTGGTGAGAGCCTAACATCTGTTGGGACTTGTTTTCATTGCTTTGCCTCATTGTGTCAACACAATTAATTCAGTCCCAACAGTTATCATTTAAATCTGCAGCCCAAAGGAATCATATGTTTTTCCATTTGTGAAACCATACTACCTGTCCCATTGTTTAAGTTGAATTTGAGTGAATGTAGGAAATTATGTCATATTATCTGTCAATTACCAATTTATTGCCTCTCTGTTCTATATTCATATACATATTTCCCATTAAGCATCTCTCTCATGGTGAGCACAATATTAATTTTTATCAGTAGAGGGCACTAGAGAGACATTACCACACAAAAGGCTTGGGTTTCCAGATGTTGCTTATAGTCAGTGGTGTCGGGGTAAGGACATCAGGTGGAGCTCTGCTTCAGATTTATGTACACAGACCATGGTCTTTTGGTGACATTGCATCCCTAGTGATCACATTCACCTGGGTCCTCTTGACACAAAGACCACTGTCCCAAAGGGCACTTATCCACACTGGCACTGATTCCTTTTGCTCTTCAACGAATTGCTTGTCTGAAGTCCAGAGAATTCCCTTTAAACCACTACCCCTTCTTGCAGTCTGTATGGTCAGTTGTTGATGAACTTCACCCTTCCTGCTCTCTGTAGGGTTGCTTGGTGCTTATTCAGTGACTTCAGACTAATTCTGGTCTAGGCAAATCAGTGATTATTTGTGATATCCACTGGATGGAACCATAATTTCTCCAATAAAATCTGGATCCAATTATTTTATTGGAACCAGACAAAAGATCTGGATTTTCTTTCAAGTTTTTCCATTCATGGGTATTCTCCCTCAGCTCTGTTATCAAATAGAATTTCTTCATATTAAGTATCCCTGTTTTACTCAAATCTATGTCTTGATTCAACCCAGACTGATACATTTTAGCAGTCCCCAAACTTTTTTGGCACCAGGGACTGGTACTCCTATGAGAATCTAATGCCTGATGATCTGAGGTAGAGCTGAGGTGGTGATGCTAATGCTGGGGAGAAGCTGCAAATACAGATGAAGCTTGGCTTGCTCACTTGCCTGCCACTCACCTCCTTCTGTTCAGCCCAGTTCCTTACAGGCCACAGACCAGTATGGTCCACGGCTCAGGAGTTGGAGCCCCTGTGATTACATAATGCAGCTTAATTAGTATAGTTTGTTGTGTACCTTAGAATCTTTTTTATTTTTTATTTTCTTTTTGCTGCTGAAATTAGCACCACTTTTTTTACTTTTCTATCCAGGAACAATGACTAGAAAGACTAAGTTAAAATATGAGAATATTTAATTGACTGTTGAAATAAAACTGGGAAGAAACTCTGTAAGGATGTAGGAGAAATGATGAGAGGTTGCTTGATTGTGGTATGGAGTATTCACTTTTAACCATTTTTAGATATACAATTCTATAGCCTTTAGGACACTTACAATGTAATCATCACTTCTGTGTATTTCCAGAAAGTTTTCAACATTGCAAGCAGAAATTCTATATTCATTAAGAAATAATTTCCCTTTTACCCCCACTCTCAGCCTCTGATTACCACTGTTCTACTTCCTGTCTCTATGAGATTGCCCATTCTAAATACCCAACATAAGTAGAATCATGTAATATTTATCCTTTTATGTCTGGCTAATTAAACTTAGCATGTTATCATAGTTCACCCATGTTTAAATATTCATTTTATGTCTGAATAATATTCCTTTATACGTATGTAACATATTTTTAAAATCCATTCATGTTTTGATGAATTTTTAGGCTATTCCCACCTTTTGGCTATTTTGAAGAATGCTGCTATGAATACCGGTGTACAAGTTACTGTCTAAGCCTCTGTTTTCACTTGGGGGCAGGGGGTATATAACTAAATAGGAGGGGAATTGTTGTATTACATTAAAATTCTATGTTTAAGTTTTTGAGAAATGACTAAACAGTTTTCACAGTGATTGCACTATTTTACATTCCCACCAGCAGTGTATTAAAGTTTAGTTTTTTCACATCCTCAAAACTTGTTATTTTTCAGTGCTTTATATATATATAATAGTCTTCCTAATAGATATGAAGTGGTATGCCGTTATGGTTTAGAGTTGCATTTCCTTTATTAATAATGATGTTGGGCATCTTTTCATATATTTTAAAAAAATATTTTCATTCATTTATTGGCCATTGCTATATATTCTTTGGGGAGAAATGTCTATTCAAGTCCTTTGCCCATTTTAAAATTGAGTTGTTTTTGTTGTTGTTGAGTTTAAGGAGCTCTTTACATATTCTGGATATTAATCCTTAATCGGATATACAATTCGAAAGATTGTCTCCCATTCTATGGGTTGGCTTCTCTCTCTGCATAGTGTCCCTTAATCACAAAATTTTTAATTTTGAGGAACTTCATTTTATCTATGTTTTATTTTATTGTTTACACTTTTGGTGTAATACCTAAGAAAACATTGCCTAACTTAAGATCATAGAGATGTTTTCCTACAATTTCTTCTAATAGATTTCTTATTTTAGTTCTTACATTTAGGATTCATTTTGATTTAATTTGATTTATTCTGTGGCATAGGGGTCCAAATTCAAGTTTTGCATATGGATATCCAGTTGTTGCAGCACTATTGGTTGAAAAGACAAATTGAATTTTTTTGGCAAACATTGTCAAAAGCAAATGTAGAGGCAAGGGCAAAACCAGCACAGGGCTAGGTTTTGAATTTTTTTGGCAAATATTGTCAAAAGCAAATGTAGAAGCAAGGGCAAAACCAGCAGAGGGCTAGGTTATTATTGAAAAATAAAAAGAATTTTATAGGTAAAGGCAGCAGCAGCCACTACAATACAGGATGAAGTGCTTTGAAATATTTCTTGGAGTAGAAAAATATAGAAAAAAATAACAATAAAATGAGACTGTTAAGGAGAAAAAAATGAGGAAATTAATTACATTTGAGCAATTTTATTTATAGATAGTTTACCCTGTTCAAATAAATGAATGAAAGTTGTGTTAGTAGACAAGGTTCACACTCAATTCAGAATCAAGTTGCTAGAAAAACAGTGTTAAAAAGAAATACTGGTATCAAGTGTACTGAAATATTGAGTATATTAATTGAGGAAGAAATAGAATTTAAGTAAGAGTGGCAATATTGAACTTTTAAAAAGTTGTCTCAGAGGCTATCAACTCATACAAGAATCTATATGCCTAGGGGATATAAAAATATATTTCAAGTGCTATCTATGCCCAGAGGATAATATTGTTCCTCAGCATCGGACACTAGGGTACATGTTTTCACCACATCAAAGGTGAGTTCCTTACATTTAGTTAAAAAATGTTCAAACACCTGGCACAATTAACCTTGTGAAACTTCTGACATTTTTCTTGATACCAGACTATGAAATTTGCTTGCATCATAATATGACTAGTTCTTAGAAACATAATTTAGTTATGAAAACTTCAGAGGCTGGAGATCAGTTAATCTTTTAGAATATCTTGTTTCTGAAGCTATAGACATTTGACATGAGAAAAGCAGAGAATAAGAGAAGCCTAGGTGAGAGATCAGTTTAATGTTGGACATGATTCATTAGAATAGGGTAAAGGTGCAACTGAGGCTATAAATACATATATACATACATACATACATATGCAAACAAATAAATGTCTTCTGAATAAGATGATATCTTTGAACTTGAGCAGATAAAGAAATTGAAGAAAAATTATAAACATTAAGTTTGGAACCCCAATTTTCAAGGGAGAGAGGGAATATTTTATATTTCAATTATTTCTGTAACTTTAATAATGGGTGAATTCATATTCCTCAAATTTAATAATTATTTTATTACTTTGGTCATATTATGAAATTATTTAAGTTATATAATAACTACTGGTGAGTTTACTAATGTCTGCTTTTATGTGAAATGACAAACAAAGTGCAGGGTAAAATTGTGGTGTATGAGTCACTTTAGCTCTCTGGACAAAAAGAATTCCAAAAGATAAATAAGGAGTTGTGCTAAATATAAGGGAGAGTAGCCCTACAGAGGTAAGTTGTTATTTATTACCCCTGAGTGAGCTCAGGTCCATCTCCAGGTTGATTTTAGGTTGGGTTATTGAGCCCAGCATACTGAAAATAAGCTGGGGGAGTGTTCGAAGGGAATTCTCATTCAATTTACCATTCATTTCCTAAGCAGGCATTCACTCGCTCGCCCACTCCTCTGGAGGAGTTAAATAGTATTTGATTCGAAATGTCTATTTCTTCTTAATTCATTAAAAACACATGAAATAAGACATAACCCTCCTAAGTGGTCTTATCAGTGATCACGAGTCTGAATCCATAGTTATCACACTGACATCGGGAAATTGTGTTCCAACGCTGATTTCTTTTTCTTTTTTTCCTGAGACACTATTTCCAAAGCAGATTGTTTATCCTCTCAAATTTTGTTTCTTTTTGTGTTAAGATCTCCTAGAAAAGCCCACCTCCTCCCACCGTGAATAAAGATAACTATTCTCATAATGTTTGGCTAAGTTCAAATCAAGGGCAAGAGATAAGAGATTTCCTTGCATTTACCAAGCAAAATTTAGCGCGCGCACACACACACACACACACACACACATGCACACACACGCCCTTTATATGAGTCTATTAGTGAATTCTTATTAGGTCAGATGGGAGAAACTGTGAATTTTTGGCACCATTAAATCATCAGGAGTTGGGTACATTTAAAAAAAAATGTAGTAAAGTGTGCTCTACTAAATCTAATATAGTCCATATGAAAACACTAAAATAAAAATGCAATTACCCAAGGAATAACAATTTTTGGTAATACACGTTTTCTCCAGAGAATTGTAAGCGTGTTTTTTTTTTTTAATTCTCAAGGAATAACATATGTTTTCAGAAAATGTATACAATAATATTCTTATAATGAGGATGTATATTCTTATAATGAGGATGTATAATATGCATCAAACTTGTCAGAAACTCCACACAAATCCACTGACTCCACTCTATACATTAAAAAAAAAAAAAAATGGCTTTCTAAAAAAATTCTGCATTTAACTTGCTTTTCCAGTAACACATAATTATTACCTACTGGTTTCCAATGGACTATAATTCAAATGCAAAAATATCTCTCCCACACTCAAACAATTTTAAAAACTATTTAGAACAAAATTTATTTCATATGGTCAAGAAAGAATTATTTGTATGTGCATCTTTTTAAACTACAAGGGGAAAGACGTGTCCAAACTAACCAAAGACTTGTAAAATTTTAGTAGCACAAAGTTATGCTTTATTACTTAATTGCTATCGCTACTGTGATTCTATATTCATTTTCACTAATTTCCAAAGATTTCTGAATTAAAAATGTACACATTACCCATGTTTATTATCTAAAAATCAAAAAATTAAAAAAGTTATTCCCAATCTCACCAACTAGAAATGTTACTACTATAGTTAACATTACATATTAAGTTGAGATTATTTGTTAAGAGCCTTAAACCACAAGGCTCTTAACAAATAATCTCAACTTAATATGTAATGTTAACTATAGTAGTAACTTTTGACCTGTTGTGTCTGTGGATTTTTCTGAAGCCCTGTTATAATTTACGTGGGTCTTGTTTCCACATACCACATAATATTTTTATTCTGATATTTAATCTCTATATTGCAATCAGTTAACCTAGATTTGAAAGTCACACCTTTTAACAAATTCAGTAGACTCACTCAATTAATTTGTGCATGTTGCAGAGGGAGGAGTTGAACATTTAGCTAAAGTCATATTCTATGCTAGCGATGCAAGTTGATTCAATTTCAGTATTATGCATTTGTTTCTACTGAGGTCATTTAGGAGATAAGAAACAGTGCCAGACATATAATAATTGCTATTTAAAAGTTTCAGTTTTTACTTTATTCATGTCACTCCTGCTGTTCTCTCACGAGCCCCTTCCTAGACGATCTCCTCTCTCCCCTTAAGTGACTGTCCTAAGCTTATATGTTCCCAAATGTTTGTCTGGCTTCATACAATTTCTCTTTTATCCAATGTAAAAAGTTTCATTGTGAAGAGGATATGACATTTAAAGTTCTTCAGTTTTCCCTTTTCTGCCAGCATTCGTTTCATCTAGTCATTTTTCTGTTTTCTTTTTTGTATCAGCTATTAAAACTTTTTACACTTGTTATTGGGGTACATGTAAAAACAGATCTTACTACATCTTCTTATTTGAAATTGAGTTGTTTTTAACTTAACCATGTATTTGAATCTTTTTCCATAGCTATGTATCTACAAAAGCATAATGGTTTGCATGCAGCAAGAGGTAAAGAAAACCTGAATGTGAAGTTTTCTTGAGATCATTTTTGACATCACTAAGAGTTTTGTAAATATAAGAAAACATTCACCCAGATATGTGCTTAATATTGATATCTACCTACATGTAAAAGCTATACAATTGTTTTAAAAATGTATTTAGATCATAAAACATCTAAAATTGGTCTTTAGTTTTGCCTTTGACTTACATAGGATTGTATGAAGACCTGTTTCACATGTGCTGTGTTACACACAAATAAAGATACTCATGCAGAACTCAGCTTTCATAATTCTTTCATATTGAGTGATATTTATTAATTACAAACAAGCTGTTTTCATGGATACTGTTTTTTAAAAAATAAAACATTTTATTTTGATTTAGTTCTTTCTGCCTTAACTCTGTTTGCCAAAGATGTCATTGCTCGGAATAGCAAGTAAGAAGAGTAAAAGAATGCCATGCACGTTCAAAATCATGTAGTTTGACGTACGACAGTTTTCAAACTCATTGGATAATGTCCCATAGCTTAGATAATTGTTACTGTGCACAGACTGATGAGAGTGTAACCTTTGCTCTTAGAAGGTCTGCTTCACACAGGTAACAACGGCACATGAAAAACTTGAGGTTCATTGGGTATAATTTTGCTTGAATTTACCTTTCTTTGTTCAAAAGTTTTCAATAATGCATTTTATATAATAAATCAGTCAGAAATACCGCTAGTATAAATTCATTGCCATTATCTTTTTTTTTTTTGTCATGGCTACTATTTGGATTAAAATAAATCATCCTCAAAATCCTTATTTATTGTAATGCTGTTGAGCACTGGTGTGTGCCATAAAAAGAAAATTGGGTGTGTAGCTCATAGACTATAAAACTAAATGTCTGATAAATTACTACCACTTCCATACACTATTTAGCCACATAATAAGAACATAAACTTTTAACAAGTAAAATTAAATAAATAAAAACATTACCTTGCTCTGAATCTTTGAAACAGTTATTTTTAGTTAAAATTATTATTTTCGGCAAAAAGAGAAGATGAAAATATCTATTGGAATCAGAATGGTTGAAGTGAACAGAACAGGACTGACTATGTCAAACTGGTATTTAAAAATTTATTTTTTATTAAATTATAATGTTTTACATAAGCTCATTTAGTGTTTTAAAGTATGTAAATGGAAAGATATTTTATAATTATTAACAATAGGTTTAATTAGGCAGTTAAATTAGATTATGCTGCAATAACAAAATAATCTTGACATCTCTGTGCTTCAATAAAACAAAGATTTACCTCTCATTCTTATTATGTGACTATCATAGACCAATTTTGGTCTCGTGGTTTTCATCTTTACTCTAGGACTAAAGGTAATGACAAACTACTATCTGGAATATGCTCATGACTTTGGTAGAGGGAAAAGAGAGTTCTGGATGGTCTTGTGAAGGCAATTTAACACTTTGGACTGAAAATGATATGCATTGTCTCTGCTATCACTCACTGGCCAGAAGTAGTCACAAGGCTTCATTCAAACACAAAGGGGCAAAAATGCTCAATTTGGTCTAAGGTCTTAAAGGAAGGATAACCAGAATTAATTTGTAAGCAAGTATATAATTCAATAATGTTAAATTATATCCATAACCAGAAGGATGTTGAATCTGGCTTAGAGTAGCTTGCAAGAATTGGTTTTGCATATCTCTTCCCAACTCCTTATTAAATGATATCGTTTTGGAAGCTTAGATGTTTATACCAGGGATGTTGGCAAACACTACAAGTTAGGGCTTTTTATTTTCCCCCCTCTGAGAGCTAATTGATAAACATTTATAGCATACAAATGAGTGTAATTTTATGAAGCCAAACAAACAAAAAATGCTAAACATACGGTAGTAAAAGAACAATTATTTCACACTTATATCTTAAAATTTTCAGATATATCTACACTCTGTGTCCTGTTTTTATAGAAAGTATTTATGAATAAGAAAATCTAATTGAAAAATGCATTATTTCTGCCTAACTTATTTTCTGAACTAGGTTCCATAAGCAGATGTCACTGATTTCCTCCTTAGTTAAAAACAGCCAGTTTCTGCTTCCTAACAAATAAAAATAATATATCAAGATCTTGATGAAACTGAACATTTTAAAATTCCATGGCATTGTAGACCAGACCTACATATTTTAACAAAACCCTTCCACTGCTGAACAGAACTTAATTTCAGAGCTGAGCTAATATCTTCTGTAGTGTCTTACAAATTGTATTACAATGTGTTAAGTTACAATTGGAGAAATTAATTATTTAATTTTCTTTAATTTTAATTACATTTAAACTCTTCAAAATTATTTACCCTAGAAATACGCTTCATTAAGTTAAAACAAATAAATATGTATTTACAAAATTGTTTATAAATTCTTGCTCTGACAAAATTTAATTCTTATTGATTAAATGTCTTCTCGTCAAAGAAAAATTGGACTAGACAAGTTAAAGAGGCAAGGGAGACTTTATTTGAGACTATAACCATTGGGGAAAGAGAATGAACTCAATCTCGCACAAACAAAAGGCTGATGGGTTTTTAAGAACAGGTGTGGGCTAGTGGAAAAGTACTGGAGAATATTGGGCAGGGGGAGATTGAGCAGTGCAATTAGGCCATCAGTGTTTGTCAATTAGTGTTTATCAAAATTAGGTCCCTCAGAGACAGAGAGAGATGGGTAATATATTCCTTGCCAATTACATTAAGAAAGATGTTTCCCAGGTTCTTGAGAAAGATATTCCTGAGTTGTAAAACTGACAAGAGACTGGGAGAACATTTACAATTAAAAGGACCAGGAAAAATAATTGCAATCACAAGTTTTCTAAAGTAAATACTCTAACGAAAAGGATACCATAGGCCAAGAGTCAGGAAGAAGCTATGTAAAGTTTAGTCAAGCTGAGAGGAAATTTTAAGGTCTTCGTGGTCACCCCTAGTACTTTAACATAATACGATGTGACCAATGTGTTTAGTGTTAGTCAATGGCCTAAAAAAATTGTATTTAATTATTTTTTACATAAGCCATTGTGACGTTGAGATGCGTATAAGCACAACTCCTAAGCACTGCAGTTGTGATTTTTAATTGTTAAATCCTTTTGGAAAACTATTTGGCAGTGTTACCCAAATGTAAATATATGCATACCTAATATCCTAGCCACTCCATCTCTAACCATTCTATTACTACCTAAAAGTAATTTGCAAATTGTTTACCAAAAGACTTGCAAAAAATTTTTCATATTGATATTATTTACAGTAGACAAAAGCTGAAAATATTTCACTTATAAGTATTTTAGAAAATAATAAAGAATATTTTCATAACTTCAGGAGGAGAAATAATTTCTTAAAACTAAATAGTTACTAATTATATGGAAATAACTATTATATCCAATAACATTACAAATTAATCTTCTATAAAGACAGTGTACAAAAGAGTGAATAAATGTTTGTAGCACATGTAACCAACAAAATAACTGATATTTAAAATATATCAAAAACTTTTACAATTAAGAAAAAAGAGAGAGAACCCACTTAAAAATAAGCAGAAGCCTTAAGTGGACACTTCACGAAAGAGGAAATTAAATTAGGCAATCAACAAATAAAAAAGATGTCAACTAGTTAGTAAAAATTTCAAATTAAAATCACAATGTAAGTATATTACACACACATCAAATGGGAACAAATTTAAAATTCTAATTTGGCTAGAATGTGAAGCAAGGTCAATGTTTTTGTGAAAATATAAAGTGTTAGTATGACCTTGGGCAATGTTTAAAGGTATCTAATAAATTTGTATTTTTACATACCCTACAACCCACCAATTTAAGTCATAAATTTATACCTCAGGTAAATTCTTTTACATTTGCACTAGGATATTTGTACAAAACATACAAAACAGTATTATTTTGTATAGGAAAATCAAGAAACAATTTATCTCTACCAACAGCAGAACAGGCAAATAAAGCATGCTTTTTCATAATGTGGAATAGTCTAGTGAGATAGGGTATATGAAAATAATTAAGAGTACAGTACTTGGAGCCAGATTATATAGATTCATATCTGAGCTCAATCACTTATGAACTCAGATTGATTTTTTTATAATTAATAATGCTAGAGTTAATATGATAATAATATTATCATAATGTTAAAATACTAAAATTGAATGAACAGTTATATAACAGCATAGAAGGTTCTAATAAATATAGAGTAAAGAAATTTTTAAAAATATACAAACTAAAACAAATTTATAGATAAAATAAATTGAAAGAAATGTGAAGTTTTCTTTAGAATTAAAACATAGAAACCTACATCTAAAATGTTTTTTCAATTTCTGGTCAAGATGGCAGAATAGATAAATGCTATGATTGCCTCCTCTCATGACTACATCAAAATTACAACTGAACTACAGAATACCCATCATTGAGAATCCCCTGAAGTCTAGCTAAATAGAAATCCTACGACTAAGGACATACAGAAGAAGCCACCTCAAGACTGGTAGGAGGGGCAGAGACACAGAACAAGCTAATCCCACACCTGCAAGTGGCAGTTAAAAATTGGGAAGTATGTCTTGGCTGTGGAGGTCCCCTTGAAGGAATAAGGGTTCCCAGCCTCACACCAGGCTCCCCAGCCCAGGGATCTAGTGCTGAGAAGAGAAGTCCTCAAACTTCTGGCTGTGAAAACCAGTGGACATTGTAGCTGAATGAGACAGAAGGTGTTTCTCTTAAAGTCCCAGGTGTTTCTCTTAAAGGGCCCACACACTGACTTAGTCATTGATGGCTTCATTCATTCTGATTTCCATCACTGGAGTGGCAGCTTAGGGGGTGCCAGGGACATACAGAGAAGAACTGAGTTGTCTGGTTTCATGGTGAGGGCTGGAGGAGCAGCTTTCTCTCACACAGAAGTACTGGAAGAATCCTTTGTTTCTTTGTTGAGCACTTTCCTCTCCTGGTATGCAGATGCAAGCAGATGCCATATCTAAGTTTCCATTAACCTGGCTAACACTGGTCATCTCACCCTGGAGATTCCTTGAATCCCTGCCCAACCCAATAGTAGCCCATCCAAGCTGCTTCCAATAGATTTTTCATACAAACAGAATATTTGACTCATGCTATAGACTTTCCTAAAATCTCTCAAAGGATCACAACACCCAAACAGGCAGCATTTGGCCTTAGCACGCTCCGTACCTCTTGCTGAGCAGCCCCAAGCCCAGTACTAGCAGCAACAGGCCTAGGTTTATGGCTTGGTCTCAAGCCCAGCAATGGTGGCAGCCATCTGCAAACTGCTTGACGAGTCACTCCAGGTGGTCTCAAGCAAAGCACAGGTCTGCGGCCAAAATTGGTCTGTGGTAGGGAACACTTTCAGGAGGCTCCAGGGCTGGCACATCCATTGGCCAGCTTCTGAACAAGCCTGGGCACCACCCAAAGCCATATCCAATGACAGCACACAAAACAGACAGACAGGGAGGTATCAGAGTTCTGCTCAAGTGAATCTTGCTCTATGGGTCAGCCCCTACACATTAGCTCTTCCACA
>NW_011888860.1:5142908-5148066 GCF_000151845.1 Pteropus vampyrus | reverse complement strand
AGTGGATCAGATGAAGCAGAGGGCTGAATCAGTGATTTTAAAGACAAGGTAGCAGAAAACACCCAATCAGAACAGCAACAAGAAAAAAGGATTAAAAAAATAAGGATAGTTTAAGGGAACTCTGGGACAATATCAAGTGTGCCAACATGCTCATCATAGAGATACCAGAAGGAGAAGAGAGAGAGTAAGGAATTGAAAGCTATTTGAAGAAAAAATGACAGAAAAATTCTCCAATCTGGTGAAGGAAACATGCATTCAAGCCCAGGAAGCACAGCGACCCCAAATAAGATGAACCCAAACAGGCCCACACCAAGACACATCATAAAATGCCACAGGATAAAGTCAAAGAGAAAAATCTTAAAAGCAGCAAGAGAAAAGCAGTTAGTTGCCTACAAGAGAGTTCTCTTAAGACTGTCAGCTCATTTCTCAACAGAAACCTTGCAGGCCAGAAAGAATTGGCATGAAATATTCAAAATGATGAAAAGAAAGGACCAACAACCAAGAATCCTCTATCCAGCATAGCTATCATTTGGAATCGAAGGACAGATAAAGAGCTTCCCAGACAAGAAAAAAACTACACGAATTAATCACCACCAAACCAGTATTATAAAAAATGTTAGAGGGCCGTCTTTAAGAAGAAAAAACAAAAGATCAAAAATGTGAATAATAAAATGGTAATAACTACATATCTATGAACAATTACTTTAAATGTAAGTGGATTAAATGCTCCAAACAAACAATAAAGTGGCTGAATAAATAAGAAAGCAAGACTCTCATATATACTGCCTAGAAGAGACTCACTTCAGATGGAAAGAAACACACAGAGAAAGAAAAGGGATAAAAAAATATATTTCATAAAAAATAGAAACAAACAAATAAACATAGGAAGCAGATGTAACAATTTTTATAGCAGACAAAATAGACTGTAAAATAAAGGCTATAACAAGGGATAAAGAAGGACCCAGTAATCTCATTTCTCAGTATTTATTCAAACAAACCCAAAATACCACTTTGAAGGGAAATGTGCATTCATATGTTTATTGCAGTACTATTTACAATAACCAAGATATGGAGGCAATCTGAGTGTCCATTAATGGATGAATGGATAAAGAAGAGATGGTATACATATATAATAAATTACCGAACCATAAAAATAATAAGTTCTTGCCATCTGCAACACATACATGAACCTAGAGAATATTATGCTGAGTGGAGTAAGTCAGAGACAGATAAATTCCATATGATTTCACTTACATGTACATCTAAAGAACAAAATAAACAAACAATGCAGAAACAAACTCATAGGTACAGAGAATATTTTGATGGTTGTCAGA
Organism: Pteropus vampyrus; assembly: GCF_000151845.1. Taxonomy (NCBI): domain Eukaryota; kingdom Metazoa; phylum Chordata; class Mammalia; order Chiroptera; family Pteropodidae; genus Pteropus; species Pteropus vampyrus. The sequence goes on along the minus strand of NW_011888860.1, from coordinate 5,146,732 downwards.
TGGGAAGGGGCCTGAGAGAGTGAAAAAGGGGAAGGGATTAAGAAATAAAAATTGGTAGTTATAAAATAGTCACAGGAATGCAAAGGATGGCATAAGAAATATAATCAGTAATTTTGTAATAACTATGTATGGTATCAGATGGGTACTGGATTTATTGAGGTTATCACTTTGTAAGTTACATAAATGTCTAATTACTTTGTAGTACACCTAAAACTAATATACTATTGTATGCTGACTGTAATTGAAAAAAATTTTAAATATATTAAAATAAATAAATAAGACAAAACAAAGAAAATGTTTTCTCAAATGGCAGAGGAGTCACAGTCAGTAATTAAGTATATATCAATAGATATATGTGACATGTAATTAGCATGGTAGTTCAAATAAGGATGTGAGGAAATACCATTTCTGATTTGATTATTTTGTTATTTTGTAGATCTAATGAATATAGTTATGGTTGATTTTGGTGAGATGTTTCAGGCTGATAATTTCTTTTCCCTTAACAATGGACTTTCCATGAATCTTTCATTCCACTCAACCTAGAAAGTTTGCTTTTAAGTTATAGATAACATAAACATATGCCATAGCCATTAGAAACCCAATGTGAAGTCATTTTTAAATTTTTAAAGAGAAGACACCTTATTACAATGAGAAGTTTACATATGTACTAATTATCTAATGTTACCATATTAAGCTCTATTTATAATTACAAATGTCCTACAGAGTAAAACACAATACCCCAGATGAGTTGAAAAAAATAAATTTTTTGAGCTTATAGTATGATCATGAGCCAGGTGAATTGTCTTTCATTCAGAGATGCTTCACTTAGGTAGTTTAAATCATTCTAATTAAGATCTTCTTACCATTATTAAGTACATTTAAATGATACCAAATACTTTAAATTTGTTTTTTTTTATATTTTTATTTATGTATACCTATGTTTTGGTGACTTTTAAAAAATGTAGATTTTGACTTAAATCTTGAAATAAAATTCATATTTTTTCAGAGTCTGTTACTCCAGTGTGTTACATAAAAACATAGGGAAATGGATTTCTACAAAAAGAGAAAAGACATTTATATTGTTTTAATGTAAAGAGATTCATAATTTTAAAGTCAGCCTATAATTATATGACTGGTATATGATACCACAAACACAAACACAAAACCAATTAATAAATTATCTTTACTTAATATATTTCTAAAAGAGTCAATTTATGGTGATGGTTAAAAGTTTTAGAAGCCCTGAAACAGAGTCTCTCAATACGTAAATAGAAATTTTTGTCATTAGTAGTAAATAAAAATTTAAAAATTTAGAAGGTATAATCTAGAAATATATATTTATACTATAAGCCTGAAAATTCCTATAAACCAAACAGGTTGTCATGAATACTGAGGAGAGAAATAGAATGTAATGAGAATTCTTTTTAGTGTCCATAATCACAGTGCTATGAGAGAGATTGGAGACTGTCTGGTTCAAAATTCCTCTTGTTAAGGAATTTGAACTTCTAACAGAATAAAAATAAAGTTTTATCCAAAATAAATTATTTTCTTGTCCAATATCAATAGTTACTTATCAGGACCAGAATCTGAGTCTAATTTTTTGCTTTCTTTGATAACATATTACTGAAATTGGATTTATTTGATGAAGATATGTAGTTATTTTCCAGAATGAACATTTGTTCTAAGTTTCTTTTGCTCTTTCTTCACAACTATTTTTCTAAGATACAATATAAATTGAAATATCATTTTAGTATTATATAAAATGTTATATAAATGAGGCCTGTCACAGCCAAAGGTTCTATTCTAAAATCAGACTTGATAGCCTTACAAAAATAGCATGATGACTCATTACCAGTGGCTCTCCAGAAAGTCTAGGAGTCTGTTTAAAAGTTAATAACATTTTTTCACCTTATTTTCATTAGTCTGGGTTGACAGTCTCAATCACAATTCCATACAGACTGAAACAGAATCATGGATTTTCAAAGCCTGCACTATCAGAGGCAAAATCTACCAGTGCATACAGCCAAGCCTGAGAGTTCACAAAATTTATCGTGTCTACTATGAGACAAGTGTTGAAACCCCATCACAGTGGTGAATAAAACCAACTCTCCCTCCACCCCAAAAAAGAAAAAAGAAAAAAAGAAGAAAAGAAAAACTTCACAGTCTAGAGAGGGAGAATAATAACTAGCATTTGTTGAGTCTTACCAATTGCATTGTATATATCACCTTATTTCATGCTCACTCAATGACTGAGATATATATATACATATATGTGCTCTTTTTCAACTTTTTAAACATATTGGGAATATTTTATTTTCTTTTTTAAAATAAATGTATTGGGGTAACAAGTTGTGGTACATATATACAATTGAACAATACTCAGCTATAAAAAGATGAAATACTGCCATTTGCAACAACATGGATGGATCTTGAGAGTATCATGCCTAGCAAAATATGTCATATGGAAAAGAACAAGAACCATATTATTTCATTCATATGTGGAATATAAATCAAAATGATATATATTTTTATTCCATTCTACTGATAAAGAAACCGAGGTACAGATAGATGATTTGATTGAACTGTCCAAGTCAATTAGCTCTTCTAACATCTTTTAACTTATATATTTCCCATAGGCCAAAGATAGTTAAATATAAAACTGTAATTAGCTTTGGAGATGTTATTTTTGTAATTTGATATTTTGGAAATTGCGAGAATTATTTCTTTTTCTCAATGTTTTATATAAAAACTATCAATTAAGGTACCTATCCTAAATTCTCACCTAATTACATATACAGCTGATCATTGAACAACATGGGTTTGAACTGCATGAGTCCATATATACTTTTAAAATAAATACTTGTACTATTTTGATCCTCAGTTGAGAATCCATGAATTCAGAGAGCTTACTGTGTACACTGATCTATGTCTCTTTATATAGGACCTGAGCATTCTCAGATTGTGATATCTGTGGGGTTCCTGGAATCAATCCCCCAAGGATGTGGAGGGACACAGTAAAGTTTTGAGTAAGTTAAAAGTTATACACAAATTTTTATCTATGTTGGGTCAGCGCCCCTACTCCACCTGCTCAAGGGTCAACTGTATATTCCCCTGCAAGTCATTCTCCAGTTCTGGTATTTCTCTTCAACTTTTACGAGACTCTTGATATCTATGCAGTATGCCTAGACCTGAGTATCACTCATTGGAAAGTTTATTACAGATATTTTAGATTGAAGGTTACCTTAGAAATCTTTAAAACTAATATTTGTTTCTTCAGGTGAGGCAACTAAGCCTAGAAAAATAAAACACTCTGAAGATGATAGAGCTGGATAGTTAATGGAAAAGTATGAGATAAAGATAAAGAATAAAATCTGAGTTCCTGACTCTAATCTGGTACTTTTATTTTCTATATTTTATTTCTTCTTAGCAGATACTGAGATAAAATTTTCCACTATTTTCTAGAATAAATGTTGATAGATTGTAAGTGTAGTCTGAGTTTTTAGTACTCTATTTCTATCCGTTTATTTTCAGAACATTAATTTTGACTACATTAATAGTTATTATTTTTATTTTTATGTCACATTTTACTTACCAGTTTATTAATTCAAAAATTATTATTTATTGAACATAATGCACATACTGAGTATGTATAGAAATATAAATTTTATTATTCTCTACCTATCTTAAAATTTAGTGCTTTAATTAATTACTCAAAAATATCAATTCAACTATCTGTTTAATATAATTGTTTTTTATCTTCAAAATCAGGTAACACAAGATTTAAGGAATGCAGGCTCATTAGAGGATAACAAGTTTAAATTTTT
>NW_011888860.1:5140328-5142858 GCF_000151845.1 Pteropus vampyrus | reverse complement strand
AACATGGGTTTGAACTGCATGAGTCCATATATACTTTTAAAATAAATACTTGTACTATTTTGATCCTCAGTTGAGAATCCATGAATTCAGAGAGCTTACTGTGTACACTGATCTATGCCTCTTTATATAGGACCTGAGCATTCTCAGATTGTGATATCTGTGGGGTTCCTGGAATCAATCCCCCAAGGATGTGGAGGGACACAGTAAAGTTTTGAGTAAGTTAAAAGTTATACACAAATTTTTATCTATGTTGGGTCAGCGCCCCTACTCCACCTGCTCAAGGGTCAACTGTATATTCCCCTGCAAGTCATTCTCCAGTTCTGGTATTTCTCTTCAACTTTTACGAGACTCTTGATATCTATGCAGTATGCCTAGACCTGAGTATCACTCATTGGAAAGTTTATTACAGATATTTTAGATTGAAGGTTACCTTAGAAATCTTTAAAACTAATATTTGTTTCTTCAGGTGAGGCAACTAAGCCTAGAAAAATAAAACACTCTGAAGATGATAGAGCTGGATAGTTAATGGAAAAGTATGAGATAAAGATAAAGAATAAAATCTGAGTTCCTGACTCTAATCTGGTACTTTTATTTTCTATATTTTATTTCTTCTTAGCAGATACTGAGATAAAATTTTCCACTATTTTCTAGAATAAATGTTGATAGATTGTAAGTGTAGTCTGAGTTTTTAGTACTCTATTTCTATCCGTTTATTTTCAGAACATTAATTTTGACTACATTAATAGTTATTATTTTTATTTTTATGTCACATTTTACTTACCAGTTTATTAATTCAAAAATTATTATTTATTGAACATAATGCACATACTGAGTATGTATAGAAATATAAATTTTATTATTCTCTAGCTATCTTAAAATTTAGTGCTTTAATTAATTACTCAAAAATATCAATTCAACTATCTGTTTAATATAATTGTTTTTTATCTTCAAAATCAGGTAACACAAGATTTAAGGAATGCAGGCTCATTAGAGGATAACAAGTTTAAATTTTTAAATACTCAAAATAAGTAAAATTCTATATTAGTAGTGAAAATAGCTAGAATTTGTATAGCATATATAAATGTCAGGCAGAGTGGTAAACGCTTCACAAATATTTTCTAATTTATTCCTCAAAATATACTTATGGGATTGGTATTAACATTTTCATTTTATAAATGCAGAAACTGCAATTCTGAAAGGTTAAATAATTTACTCAAGGCCGCATGTAGCTTAGTAAGATGTAGAAACACAAAACCTCTCACTTTTACAGAAATATCGAACAACTCCCTTTGGATTATTTCCCCAAAGAGAGCTGATTATTTTCCACAATCTAATATGTTTACTGAATTAAATGTCTGTTGCTAGCAGCAACAACATGGAATAGAAACTGCTTTCTCTAAAGACATTATATCATGTGGAACAACACAAAATCTTAAATAATTTAAATAATCTAATTTCATTACATAAAAAACACACAGAAAAACAAATTGTTTCATGAGCCGTTCTAATCAGCTGGCTCTTAAATCTATGTCAGTTGGGAGAAAAGGTATAAATTAAGCATATGTCATCCATCTTTATCAATCAAATTTTCAAATATTCAAAGAAGATCAATTAAAAAATAGAAATGGATAAACAAATCATATTTTTTTAATGCCTGATTTTAAAGGAGCCCTCAAGCTATGCTATCCAATTGTCAATTATAAATATTCTTGAGAAATAACCCTTTTTCTTTAAATGCAGATATTCAATGGAAGTTTCTATTAAGTTAAAAAGATGTCTTGATAAAATATTAAATAATGAAAGATGCTTCAAGAACCATGGAAAGAGATTTTAGCTTCTGTCTTGAGAAAAAATTTAGGTCTTCAAAGATTATTTGCTATGATAGAGTTGCTAAAGGGTGTCATGTTCAGTTTTAGTTACATCTTCGGAATTGCACCTATAGAACTACCTCGTGCTTTTATTAAAAATAACTCCAATTAGAAAAAAATATGTTAAAACCTTTGTCTCTTCTGACATCATCTTCTTGATAGGGAAATAGCCATGGACTCTGTGAACATTATTTTTTTACTAATGTCTCTAGGTTGGAAGAGGTACAGTACATAATAGAGAGAAGGATTCTATGCAGTGGTATGTGGTGCAGTGAAAGACAGCAGGTTCAGGTATAAATTCTTTGTGATTCTCATACCTGTGTTTATTTTTGTCTATAACTGTTTCATAAAGGGCAGGACTTGCAGGCAGAATTGGGGTTTTGCCATGAATTGAAAACATTTCCCCAAGGACTCTTTTATATAAACTTCTAAAGAGCTCCCTCAACTCTTAAATGTTAGTGCTAGCAAATCTCTAGAAAAAATAAGGAAACCAGAAAAGAGGAAGAAAGACATTGGATAAAAAGTATAACTTATTTCTGTGATTCTAGAGGGAACATTATTTTTCTTTAGAAAACAGAAAGGGAAAAATTAGACTGATAAGATTTCCTGTTTCTGGGGAAAATACGTTATTCTTAAAATCAAAGTAGAAGTAAAAAAAAAAA
>NW_011888860.1:5134941-5139708 GCF_000151845.1 Pteropus vampyrus | reverse complement strand
TATGGAATAACAACAGAAAATTGAAAAACTCAAATTAAATTATCACTTGTAATTAGAATTATAAGCACTAAATAAGTACCAAATTTATCAAATAGTGTAAATGTGAATGCCATATATTCTAAACTATTTAACATTACTGAGAGAAATTTAAACAGCCCATTTAAATCAGATATATTCCATACTGATAACTAAAGGTTAAATGGTTAATTCTCTATAATCTACTCTTTAGATTCAATGTAACTCTAAATAAGATCACATCAGATTTTGTTATTGAAATTGACTATAAAGTCAATAAAGATATTAATTATAAAGTTCATATGAAAATTCAAATGGCCAAACAAAAAAAGGGAACAAACTTGGAGAGGAAAGTTAGAGACCTTAAATTTAAGGCAATGGGAACAAATGGAGTGGGGACAAATAGAGTGCATAGAGATAAAAAGACAAATGGAACAGACTATAATGTCTACAAAGAGACCTACACATAATACGTGTAATAGATTTATAGCAAAGTTGCCATTAAATACAATGAGGTAACAACAGTCCTTTTCAACAAAAAGTTCTGTATCTAGTGGAGTTTTCTAGTGAGAAAAAAGGGTAAATCTTTCCCTTTATCTCAGGTCATACAAAATATGTATCCCAGGTATATCATAGCCTTAAATATGAAAGTAAAATTAGTAAGCTCTTAAAGATAACAAAAGAAAAACATCTTCATGAACTTGAGGTAGGCAGAAATTTCTTAAATCAGACACAAAAAGCAATAAACATATAATGTAAAGACTGATGAATTAGACATCATTAAAAATTTTCAAATTGTGCATTAAAAGATCTCTTTAAATAGTGAAAACATTCACAGAATGTGAGAAGATATTGCAATACATATATCTGAAAAAAGAACTCATATCTAAAGTATGTAGTTTTTCAAAAAATCAATTGAAAAAAGATAGTCTTCTCTCTCCCAAGAAAAACATGAGCAAAATATTTGAATAGACACTACATAAAAGAAGATATCCAAATGTCCTATAAGAATATCAAAAGATGCTTGATCTCTTTAGTCAAAAGGGAAATAAAAATTAAAAGGACAATAAGATAGTCCTGCAACTACAAGAATAACTACAAGAGAAAAATGATGGTTAATACCAAGTGACGTTGGGATGTGTATAATCGCAACTCCTAAGCACTGCAGTTGTGATTTTTAATTGTTGAATCCTTTTGGAAAACTATTTGGCAGTGTTACCCAAATGTAAATATATGCATACCTAATATCCTAGCCACTCCATCTCTAACCATTCTATTACTACCTAAAAGTAATTTGCAAATTGTTTACCAAAAGACTTGCAAAAAATTTTTTATATTGATATTATTTACAGTAGACAAAAGCTGAAAATATTTCACTTGACTTTTAACAATAGATTAATAAATATATTGTGGAATATTCATACAATTAAAATAATGTATTGATGGGGAAAAAACACTTATTGCTACATGCAATAAAAGTAATCAATCACATTGATAAATACAATCTGTCATTTATGAATCTATTTCTCTACTGATTTCTTTTTCCTAATTTTGAGTCACATTTTCTTGTTCTTGGCTTGCATAGGAATTTTTAATTGTATATTAACATTGTACATGTTATATTCTGAGTGTCTTGATTTAAGTCTTTCTTTTAAAAATATAATGCTTTGTTTTTCCTGAGAATCGAATTGCTTACTGAGAACTCTGATCATTTTGAGTTGTGTTTCAAAATGTGCTTGGATGGATCTAGAAGAGCCCTCACGTAAGAGATAGTTGACTTCCACTACTAAGTTATGACTCATCTGGGCTTTCTAAGAATGCTCTGAGTGATCTCTGAGGATGCTCCATTCTGTCTGGTCAGGAATGAAACATCTCCTCACCTTGTATTGAGTTGTGGAAACTTTTCAGTTTATAACACTCTGGTTGTTCTTTGCCTGTCCTTGAGAATTTCACACTTTTCATGGGCCATCTAGTAGTAAGCAAACACTCAAGGAAACACTACTGCAAATTTCTGGAGTCCTTTTTTTTAAATAGATTCTCCATGCTCAGGATACTATACTAAAATTTTCAAGCACCTCAGCTCCCCTAACTGTTATTATTAATTTCCTCAATGCAGTGAGGGTCCCTTGCTAAGCTTGGGATTCCCCTCTTTGCACTGTGGCCTGAATAATGCATTAAGAAGAATGCTAGGATAATTACAAGTCTGATTTACTTCCCTTCTCTCAGGGATCACGGTCCTGCATTACCTATTGTCCAATATCTGAAAAGAGTTGTTTCATATATTTTATTATGTTTTGTTTTGTTTCATTTTGTTTGCTAGTAGTATTGCAGGAGGTTAAATTTGGTCCTAAATAAACCATAATGGCCATTGGCAGAAATCTTCATCCTTATTAATAAAAATTTAAAATTATCTAACATCTTTTTATATATTAAGTAGTTTTTTGATACATTTTAATTTTGCAATCAGATATCTAGTTGACTCCATTGCGATGTACTGCAAATAACTGGTTTTGAAGTATTGCTAATATACTCAAATTTTGTGACTATCTTACAAGGTTACTAGGTTCTTCATTTATTGATGCTCTTATATATTCTTCACAGAGGAATTATGGAGTCCAAACTCAACTTGTTAAAGATTTAAAACTATTCTCAGTATAATAATTTAGATCAATTTCACCGGAAGACAAGGAAAGTCATATTTTCGAAGTAGCACATCATTATTTAATGCACACAAACTAAGGCTTGAATCCCAGCTGTTATTATTAGCTTTGTGTCCATTAATAAGTTTTAATCCTCTATGAACCACAAAGTTCTCTTCTCAAAAATGAAAATACCAATCCCTCACTTAATGAGATTAGAAGTGATAAAATATTCATTTAGTAAACAGTCAATATTATGATAACACCCTCATTATTTTTACTGTTATTTCTATTTTTATTGTAAATTTTCTGAAAAATACGTTACCTGACTTCTAAGTCTAGAAGGAACAGCCTGTTTTTGTCCTTACAAAATGAAATTTTTAAGATGAATTTTTGGTATAGTATAGATATCACAATAATCATGGATTTTAAATATATTATCTTATGTTTTGTTGTTAATATCTCTGTAGGCCAACAAATCAAATTTATAGACAGATATGTAGTTTCTGAGCTACTTCATATGCTTTTATGTCTATTCCAACCACTAATATGTATCTTAAGCATACTAAGCAAGACTACTGATATCACAATACTATATGCAGAGAAATCAAATTTTTGGTAATGTATATGTTGTCAAAAAAATGAGTAAGATGAATTATCGTACTAGATGAAGAGCCTTGTTTTCAAGGTTTCTACAAAGTGTGGAATCAGCTACTTTATTATCCTGACACTTTCTGTTAATGGTAACATGGTTCAATAAATTAAAACATTTTCTGGTGGCCTACACATCCATTATGTTAATGCAGGTATAGAAGCATAATCACAAAAGACACAAACTGTGGCAAGTTTGCCTGATTTATGCAAGGATGATGTTACAGACTATTTAATTTTATCTGGCTTTGCAGTATATATTAATTATATGGTTCATTTTAATATTGGAAGAAAATAGTGAAATCAGATGTTATTAAATCAGAGGATATAAACAATAAACTTCCTTAGTCACCTGCTGAAATCAAAGAAAAACTTCAAGAGATTCAGTAATCATAGGGAAATAAGAAAGATGTTTTTCACTTCAAAAATGTATTTTAAACCCCTAGTAATTAAGTTTTCAATTTTGTTGTAATAATTGTTATATTTTTGGCCCGATTGCTAGATATAAACTGATAAATACTGATAATTAAAAACGCTTGTTTTTAATTATCAGTATTTGAAAGAATAAACCACCATCATTTTTTTTCTTAATAAAAGTTAAGAGTGCTCCTACAAGAAATAAAGGACATTTTATGTGTCTCAGTTCTCATGACCAAAGTCTTTAAAAAAAATGAAAAGAAAAATGAATGCTAGAAGGGATATTATAAAAAAGACAAGCCATAACAACTGTTGGTGAGGATGTGGAGAAAAGAGAATACTAATGCACTGTTAGTGGGAATTTAAATTGGTTCAGTTACTATAAAATACAGTATGGAGTTTTCTCAAAAAATTAAAACCATCTACCCTACAATCTATCAACTGCACTTCCAGGTACACATCCAAAGGAAATATAGACTGGTTATCAAAGAAATATATGCATTCCTATGTTTACTGCAGCATTATTGTCAGTAGCCAAGATTTGAAAACAACCTAAGTCAATAGATGAATAGATTACAAATATATGATATATATACATTCCTACAGTGGAATATTATTCGGCCATTAGAAAGAAGGAAATCCTGCCATTTACAACAACAATGATGGTTGAAGACATCAAGCGAGGTCAGACAAAGGCAAATACTGTATGATATCTCTTATACGTGGAATCTGAAAAAATCTGAACTCCGCAAAACAGAGAGTACAGTGGTAGTTACCAAATGTTGGGGGATAGAGGAATAGGATAGATGTTATTTAAGGATACAAATTGCAACCAGCAAATAAATAAGTCCTGGAGATCTAATGCACAGTACAGCGACTACAAATAACAATATTGTGCGAAGAAAACTAGATCTTATTTACTCCCACAACAAAAAATAATAAGTATATAATATGATAGAGGTGCTAGCTAATGGTACAATAGCAGTCATACTGAAATACATAAATGTCTCGAATCAACATGTCGTATACTTTAAACTTACACAAT
>NW_011888860.1:5132177-5134876 GCF_000151845.1 Pteropus vampyrus | reverse complement strand
TTTTTTATAGTCTCCAATTTTCTATTGAATTTCTCTTTATTTTAAGTGGTGTTTAATTAATAACTAACTTTTTATTACCAATTATATTAATTATCATATTTCCAATGTATTATTTTTGTGTTGCTAGCTTGATTTTCTTTTATGTATCTATGTTCTTTCTTCACAGTACATAGATATCCTCCTCAAAGATATATTAGAATACATGTGATACTCAAATGATATCTCATAACTTAAACATCTGTAATATGTTCTGAATATGCACCTTCCCCTTAGTTTTACTTGTATGATTAATAATTTGAAATTCTAAACATTAGGTCTAGTAGCAGGTGAAATAAAACTAAATCTAACTCTGTCTTGGGGAAATCACAAGTTATATACTTTTGTATAAAACTAATAGAATATTTATAAACAATCAATACATTATGCTTGGCCCTAGGAGAAAATGACCCTCATTACTTGTATTAAAAAATAGGTCTGTTGATAATATTGAATATATAGCAATAGTAACATTTAAAACAATAACTTGAAGTCAGAAGTTTACTTTCATTTAGGGAAGAAGTCTCATTCAACAAATGAATCATACCACATAAAAACACACTATCTGAGTAGATAAAGGTAACTAATTAACTTGACTATTAATTGGACTAGGATTTATCAGCCCATATAACTTTAAAAATGAAATGAGAATTAGGGAATTTCTCAGACACAAAAAAATAATGAAGTGAGTAGTCTAAGATGAATCAAACAATGCAAATACATTCATGTGGATGTCACAATTAATCATTGGAAAGCAGATAATATGATAGTCATGCCTTAAAAAGAAAACAGCATATATTTTTTTTAGCAGCATATGCTATTAGCATGATTAGGCCCAAATGTGAACTGAAGCAATGCTTTTGATATAACATGGAAGTGTAAAAACATAATATGAACAGAGCCACTTTACAATGGAGTTAGAGTTGCCATCCCAGAGGAAATGTTTTGCGTGTCTTATGACTCCAATCTTTGAAATATTAAAACAGGGCAAAATAAGCTAGGTACTGAGCCCAAAGCAGCATTGTGCCCCCAAGGAACTGTTAGCAAACATAACAAAAAGAAACAGATGTTATGACGATGGTAGACTAATGACTACCAGGCTGAAAATGAAATTTGCGTCACCGTGTTAGCTTATCTGCACTGATAGAAATGTCTTCCTTCTACTGATGTAATTGTTCCCCTTCTCTTTCTCATAAAAATCCTTTGCCTTCATCTCTTAATCAGAATACCATTTGGGTTTCCACTTGAATCAGTGCTTCCTAAATAGCTATTCTTTTTAATACCCAATAAATACTTGTTGCCTCTCACTTTCACCTTTTATTTTTAGATTAACAGTTAATTAGTTGTTGTTGTTGTCGTTATCATTATCATTGTTGTTGTTGTTGTCGTTGTTGTTGAGGGGAGAAGGCAGGGGAGTTAGTCTTCTGTTCATTCTGTGATCAAGATGGTCAAGAAAGGGCGGGTGGAGATGCAGCTACCTATAATGGTCCAGTACAGAAATTATGATGGGGAAATTAACAGAGAGGTAGAAACAGTTGTGACTATGTATGGTCTTCCATTTGGGTCATATTCTCACATGTAAGTATTATCATGTAAAATATACTATCATGTTAACAAGTAACCAACATGAAAATTACTAAATAAAATAGGCTAAATTGTAGTTCCATCCAACTATCAGGTTAAAAGATGGTCTATTAATTTTCTATTGCTGCAGTAACAAATTACTACAAGTTTAGTGGCCTAAAAAAATAAATTTATTATCTTACAGAGTTGTAGGTCAGAAGTTAGGGTAGGCTAGGGTTTCATAGAGCTGAAATCAAGGTGTTGGCAGGGTGGTCTTCCTTACTGGTGGCTCTGGAGAATAACCTGTTCCCAAAGTTACTCAAGTTGGCCAATTTATTTTTCTTGAGATTGTAGAATTGAGGTCCCTGTTTCCATACTGGCTGTCAAAGATCTGCCTTTGCTCCTAGATGCTATCTGTTTTCTTTCTCATTCTTTCTATGTGTTCCCCTCTGGCAACAGTAGATCAAACCTCCCTTATACTTTTAACATCTCTGATTTCTCCTGCTTCCTCATCTCTTTGACTAATTTAGAAAGTTCTCTGTCTTTAGGGACTCATGTGATTAGACTGGACTCTGAGATAATCCAAGATTATCTCACTACTTTAAGTTTCATAACTTTAATGACAATTGTAAAAGCCCCTTTGTCATATAATGTAACATGTTCATAAATTCTAGAGATTTTAGTGTAGATATCTTTTGGGGTTCACTCTGATGATATATAGCAAAGTTCCTAGGTATATCTATTTTAAAAAAAGTGAAATTATCCAAATTACTCAAAATTTAATATTGAGTACATGTACAATACTTGCATATGTATAGATACATATATTGATATAAACGCATATGCACATATGTTTCTCCCAAATATCTAAGTTACCGATGCCAAGTTATATTTTCCATCTACTTCCTAATTACTTCAACCCTAAATTTTATTTAAATGTGTGTAGAAAAATTAAAACATTTGAAGAATTCAAACATATTTAAGTGAACGGTTTTGATTTAAAAAGTCATCAAAGTAATCTTATTAACAAAATATCAAGGAACGCTCATGCTGTCTACATTTAATTTTGTCCATTTTTAAAAATTAATTTCAAGTATGTA
>NW_011888860.1:5127838-5131362 GCF_000151845.1 Pteropus vampyrus | reverse complement strand
ATTATGCCAGATGGGTTTGTTTATTAGTTCTGTTGATTACATATCATGTATGATTGGATGACAAGCAGCTTGTGGCTTAAAACACAAATATCAATGTAACAACAAGGAAATATGATGCCAACTACTTTTTACAAATCAATATTAGCTGTGATTCATTAATATTTACAGAATAGCAAAATTATTTTCACAATTCAGCTGATTATCCCTATGTGTTTAAGGTAAAATATCTACAAAAGTTGCATAATGTCCTTTGTCATTCTTAATACTTAAAATGAACATTTCTTCAATTAAGCTATATAACAAAGTAAAATAAAATCAGTATTAAATTAAATATATTTTATCTGGAAGAGAATCTAAGTAAAAATAATAATTTTAATAGACTTATTTATAGGTCTAAAATACTGTTTTATGATTTATAATATAAGACTAAATGGAGTTAGATATGAGAAATAAATTTTCACACATTAGCCTTGACAATTATGTTAAAAATATAGAAATTTTTTATATAATTCAAAAGTATCCAAGAATCCCACCAATACATACAAATAACACTTTTGGCTAAGTTTAACCATTCCCATTTCCTTCTCAAGGATCTTAGAGGTAACATTAATTAAGGTTTATAATAAATATCTGTCATTAATAAATGAATTGTAATTGTCAAACAGGTACATATTAAAAGAAAATCAAAGGAAATTATTTTTTTCAATTGACTTGAGGCAACATTCATTAAATTCATCTTATTACTTTTAGTTTCTGCACTTACAGGCTTATTTCCTTGACTGCTATAAATCTTTACCCAGATAATTAATGAAACAGAAATGTAATGCTTTAAGCTTTTTATTCTTTCTTCTTAAGATAAAAAAATAAACTAGAGCAGTCTTCTTAAGATAAAAAAATAAACTAGAGCAGTCTTACTTTATTCAATCAATTAAAAAATAAAAATTCTATAAATAATCTAAATACATAAGAAGATTTAAATTTTTTAACTTAATTCTTATTTTTGTTCTAAATTAATTTGAAAACTGGAACAAAACAAAAAGTAATTTTATGAATAATTGCAAGAAAGCAATGTTGCATATGAATTAACCAAACATCTGCTCTGTTGTACAGTTTTTACTTTCATACTTGAATAATATGAAGAACATCTTTCCAAAGCAGTCACTGAGCATTTTTACAGCTTTCTTTCTTCCCTGAATAATTTGAGGGTTGTTTAGAATGTCTAACTGACAGTGAATGGGCTCCCTACGTCTCCTTCTAAAAGGTAACATTCTAACTGAAAATTAAATGTTGTTACCTCTAGTCATAGGGTATTTATTTATCATTTAAAATTTAATTGACTAAGATTTCTAGAATATATGTTCTCAATAGATTTTGTTCAGAGATAAAATTCCAAATAATAGAATTTTGGGAGGAAGGAGGGGGGAACACAAAGGGCTTCAATATTAAAACACTAAAGACAAAAAGAATTGTTTTGAAATAATTATTTTCCGATTTGTGTCATTGTTTCCACAAACAGTGACAATGCTTTCTCTATTCATTTGGCTATCCTTCAACTCTTTTACTAAGCTTTTAGCTTTTAGCTCTGATTTCTTTCTATTAGATCCCAGGGAATAAGTTTTTAAATTCATTTTTAAACTCTTATCTCTTATTATTAGTAATATATATCCAGTCTAGGAAAATCCTTGGCAAACATCCCCATAACATCATATATGGTTAGTTGAGACAAAAATACATTTGAATACTTATTAAATCTAGTATCTGTGAAAGATTACAGTGCATCGTTTTCCAGGACACAGTGACTGAAATTGTTGTTCCAGAATCACCAATGAATGATAAGCAAACATAGAAGATGCATCAGAATGATAGCTTTTAATACTATTCTTTCTATTCTTTCCATAAATGTGATCCCTATCATTAAACATTATCTTAGGATGCATATGGAGGATATGTTCTTTCCTATAACTTCTATTGTCTTAAAAGTTATGTTCAGAGTATTTACAGGTGTTATTTTATGATTGCTTTCTAAATATTTACACAATTCAAAGTGTTTTAAATGGTTTTCTAATTTTAAATGTCTATAACCTTGGTATATGATTATATCTTTCTATTGTTGGACATTTTAAAAATTAGATCTGATTTAATATTAGAGAATATTAGATTTTAAACTTAGTACATTACTCATAATTTTTCCTCCCCCTGTCTTTTTCAGGTTGCACAATTACCCTATCCTTACATAATTATATATGTATGTATATAAATTTATATATGCATATATAAAATATATAAATTGGTGATATACAAAAATATTTTTGTATAAGAATTTATAGTTATAGGAACTGAGAGGTCTCAAGATCTGCAGTTGCAAGCTGTAGACCCAGGAAAGCTGATGGTATAGATCTAGTTTCAGTTCAAAGGTCTGAGAACCAGGAGAGCTGAATCTGCACATTCAAGTCTGAATCCAAAAGCAGGAAAAGACCAATGTCCTGGCTCAAGGATAGGCAGTGAGTGTGAATTATTCTTTGCTCTACTTTTTGGTTCTATTCAAGTATTCAATGGGTTGGATAAGTCCTAACAACATTATGGAGGGCAATCTGCTTTACTCAGTCTAATGACTCAAATGTTAATCCAGACACACCCATAATAATTTTTAATTGAAAAATCAGGTCACCTTGTGGACTTGTAAGTTGATACATAAAGTTAACCATCACACTTAGATTTGTTAATATTGGAAAATAATTTGACTATGTGGCCAGGAGTATAGAAGGAACAAAATAGGAACATTGAGTTCAAAAAGATCTGGGGAATAAAAGTGTATGCAATTGAACCAACAGGAGTTGACATAAAATGTGAGGATCTTTGTTTCATATATTAATATCCACCAGAGGGCATCCACTATAGAAAAGATATGATTGGCAAACCAAGACAACAAACCGAAAATTACTACAAAATGATGAAATTCTTTAAAGTAATATAGACAGTAAGTAGTAAAGACAGTATAACGTATATTAATATTACAAATCAACAACTTTGATTTAGACAAACAATGGGTAGAAGACAGGAAAAGAAAACTCCAATTTAAAAAGCAACAATAAGAAAATATTAGGGATAAGCTTAAAAACCATATATCATGGTTTTAAATGTAAAACTTTAAAGCACTCATAAAGAACTCAAAATAATTGAACAAATTAAAAAGTTACTGTATTTTTTAATGTTATAATTAATGCAATTATTGGCACCAATTCTTTAGTTTTCATTGCTTCCTTATCCATGTCATGGCCTCATAGTGAGTGTAAGGTTCCTTCCCACTCCTTTGACATTGTGATCATTCTAGTGAGTTTCTTTGATCACCTATCTCTCTGCCCATCTATCAACACTATAAGGACGCATTCCGGCTAGACATCAGTTCAAGGAGAATAAGTTTTTTCTGGTTTCAAAGGTGCAATAAGCTTCTTAAAAAAGATTAAGCCCCAGAACAGCTATATGAAAATTCTCCTTAGGTAATATTATCAGAATATTAATAATTA
>NW_011888860.1:5125445-5127038 GCF_000151845.1 Pteropus vampyrus | reverse complement strand
TCATAGTGTACTTCCCCACCTTTTGACTTTTAGCTTGACTATGACTTGCTTTGGCCAATGTCATATATGTGGAAATGACAGTGTGCTATTTCTAAGGCTAGTAATTAAGTGATCTTATGTTTCCACTTGCTTTCTTGTACTTTATGCCACTGCCCATGAATGAAATATAGTGTCTTTGTTCTGGCTGCTGTAACAGAAAACCATAGACTGAGTGACTTATAAATAACAGAAATTTATTTCTTAAAGTTCTAAAGGGTGGCAAATTCAAGATCAAGCCACTGGCAGATTCACTGTCTGATGAGGTTCTGTGTCTTAATTCAAAGATAGCTATCTTCTCACTGAGCCCTCACATGATAGAAGGGGGAAGGCTGCTCTCTGGGCCTCTTTTATGAAGACACTAATCCCACTCATGAGAGCTCCGTACTCATGAACTAATCACCTCCTCAAGGACTCGCTTCCTAATACCATCAACTTTGGGAGTTAGGATTTCAACATATGAATTTGGGAGGACAGAAACATTCAGACTATAGCACTTGGCTAATACTGATATCTAAGGAAAATGAGAAGAGTTGCCCAAGCAACTCATAATTGATTTCAATGAGAAGTGTATCATTGTAGAAGACAAACCCAGTCTGGAATCACTGAACAAGAATCGTACAGATTCATGAGAATATGTAATTTTGTTTTAAGCATCCAAGAGTAGAATATTGTCATATAGCATTTTTTGTGGCAGCTTTCAGACAAATAGAATGTCATTAAGATTTAAGTCCTCCTTATTTATTTTCCAAGGTGAATGCACTCCTAAAAAAATACTAATTTTAGAAAATGAAGTCAGTTTGGAAACCTATGCTAACAATCATATAAGTGGAAAATTTGCAAGCAATTGTCTTAGAAAGTTTTTCAAAAGAAGAGCAAAACATGTAGACTAACCTATAATATATCCAAGTGTAATTAAACCAGTAATTGAAAGTGTGAAATTGCCATACAAACAGACAGATAGATCAATGGAGCACAATTAAAAATACAGTGATGAATGAAAATATATACAAAATTAAGGGTATAATTAAGGCAACATTTCAAACATCAGAATAATTAATTTTTTAAAAAGAAAACAATTGAAACGTAGTAGTTCATGTGACCTCTCTGAAGACATCACGAGACCTACAAATTGATATATCTGTTAATAAACAGCAGCCTGTTTAATATTGCACCCACCTCTATGTGTTCTCTTTACTTTCCCTTCTTACCACCCTTTGTCCTTCTCTTCCATTTCCCTGAAACTATACTCCTTCTCTTAATAAAGTGTTAACACATTATATTTTTGTCTCAGGCTCTATTTTCTAGGCAATCTAGGCTAAGATACAGAAAAAATTGTTTTTTTTACGATTATATATAGAAAATATTTTGTCTTTTAAATGAACAAGACAAACAAGCAAAAACTCATAGACACAGACAGCAGTTTAGTTGTTACTAGAGGGAAAGGGGGTGGAGGGAGGTTGACAAGAGTAAAGCGGGTCAAATATATTGGATGAAAGGAAATGTAACTTTGGGTGGTGAACACACAATGCAATATACATATGATGTATTATTAAA
>NW_011888860.1:5116021-5124575 GCF_000151845.1 Pteropus vampyrus | reverse complement strand
TGATGAATGAAAATATATACAAAATTAAGGGTATAATTAAGGCAACATTTCAAACATCAGAATAATTAATTTTTTAAAAAGAAAACAATTGAAACATAGTAGTTCATGTGACCTCTCTGAAGACATCACGAGACCTACAAATTGATATATCTGTTAATAATCAGCAGCCTGTTTAATATTGCACCCACCTCTATATGTTCTCTTTACTTTCCCTTCTTACCACCCTTTGTCCTTCTCTTCTATTTCCCTGAAACTATACTCCTTCTCTTAATAAAGTGTTAACACATTATATTTTTGTCTCAGGCTCTATTTTGTAGGCAATCTAGGCTAAGATACAGAAAAAATTGTTTTTTTTTACCATTATATATAGAAAATATTTTGTCTTTTAAATGAACAAGACAAACAAACAAAAACTCATAGACACAGACAGCAGTTTAGTTGTTACTAGAGGGAAAGGGGGTGGAGGGAGGTAGACAAGAGTAAAGCGGGTCAAATATATTGGATGAAAGGAAATGTAACTTTGGGTGGTGAACACACAATGCAATATACATATGATGTATTATTAAATTGTACACTTGAAATCGATATAATTTTATTAACCAACATCACTCCAATAAATTAAATAAGTAAAATAATTTAGCATGCAGAAATTTTTAATTTTTATATTATCAATTTATCATGTGAAAGGAGTTTTCTTTAAGAAATATGATTTGGAATGAATTTTTTATTGTATCAAATGTCATTTTTAATGAATGAATAAATACTATGATTTCTTCCCTTTGAAATACTATAGTGGATTAAATTAATGATTTTCTAATACTGAAACATATTTCAGTCCTTCAGTGAGCCCATCTTGATTTGATATTGTTTTAATATACCAATGAATTGTAGTCGATATTATTTTATTTTAGGAGTTTGATACTGATAGTTATATTAGAAATTATTTTTTAGATATTTGTCATTTTTCATTAATAATGATATCCTAGATTTAAATAAAAAGAAGTTTTGATTTTTATGTATTCAGTGTTGCTTCTCTCAGCATCTATTTTCTATTTCCTTTCGTTTACTTATTCTCTGAGAGAAGGCCAAACATGTCACTGGTTTTTAAAAGTCCTTAAATAATAAACCTACGGCTAACTCTGAGGGGAAGAAATAGTAATTAAAAATTTCTTGGGATAAGAAATTATACAAGTAACCCTCAGGCTGCTACCCATCTTCCTTTCTCAAGAATGCATATGATGGGAGCAGATCCAGTTGGTTGAAGAACTAATGCCATCTGCTTGACTTGTGTCTAGCTCTTTATTAATTCCACACTCAGACAGTAAAATAGATTCATTTTTTGTCCATCTCTCAAACTCCAATAATTTGAGACTTCAGTTTACACTTAGATGAAAGGAAACTTGCTTCAGTATTTGTTAATTATACATCATTCAGGCTTACATAATTACAGTAAAGTTCTGCATTGAGGTTTAGCACCAAAGTCCTGGCCAGTAATTGTTACCTTGTCTTGTTCAGTTGGTTTTAACCTCTTACAATGGTGTGTATATTTTCTTACATATCTCATATGGAGTGATGATTGGCTGAGAGCAGGACTGGGGAATTTGGGAGCCTCCTAGCCAGATATCATAGTAATGCCAAATCATTCTCACCAGTATTTCTAATTCTGAAGTATCTAATTACTTATCTTCCTTATATAGTAACTCATTCCACTCTCTCCATAATACAAAATTTGCCTTTGTAAATGAAGGTCTGTTTTCCCCTTCTTGGCCAGTATCTTGTAGCTTTAGACTAGCTACGATGATCAATCAATTCTGTATATCTTTTTAGGTCCTCAAGGTAAGTATATGGTTTACTTTTTTGTTGTCTGTCTTTGTTTTTCTTTTCTTTTGAGATACCATAATAGGAATAAATAAAACAAAACTGCCACAAAAGTGCTAAACTATATATTCCAGAACAGGGGTCCCCAACCCCTGGGCCAAAGTCTGGTACTGGTCCATGGCCTTTTAGGAACCAGGCCGCACAGCAGGAGATGAGCAGCGGGCATGCTAGTGAAGCTTCATCTGTATTTGCAACCGCTCCCCTGTTCTAGTATCACCACCTCAGCTCCACTTCAGATCATCAGGCATTAGATTCTTATAGGAGAACTGGTCTCTGGTGCCAAAAAGGTTGGGGACCACTTCAGGAAGAAGCGTAATTGTCAGGTGATTTAAAAGCATGTATATCATCTACGCTTTGAATTTATATTTCCAGTCGCGGGCTTTGTTTTTGTTTTGTATTTTTTTAAACAAAATTTATTATTGTATAAAAAAATATTACTATGATAAAACATATGGCTCATAATCCCACCTTTGGATAATCAATTAAACTTTAAAAGACCAGCAAAGTCATACATATCCAGCAGATCTTCAAATGTTGTTTCATTAAATGTCATTTCCTTAAAACATTGGTGAAATGCCATAAGATAATACCCATTAGCTTATTGTAAAATTGATTTTGCTATACATCATTTTGTTTTGTCACAGAACCTACCAATGAAGTTAAGTGAGTCCTTATTGTACAGTATATGAGTAAAAAAAGGGTTTAAAACAAATGAAAGGAAGCAAATTAAATGCAAGGCCCTTCTCCTGATATCTCCATTTTTGCACCCATGTTCCCTCCTTAAAAATTACCACAATCAACAATTTAGAGATATAATTGACACATAGCATTGTGTAAGTTTAAGATGTACAATGTGTTGATTTTGTCTATTTATTTATTGTGAAATGATCATGACATTGGGTTAATTAGCATCTCTGTCCCCTCATATAATCACTATTTCATTTTTATGGTTAGAACACATTTAAAACCTACTTTCATAGCAACTTTCAAATATATCATATAGTATTGTTAACTATAATCACCCTTCTGTACATTAGATCTCCAAAACTTATTCATCTTATAACTGGAAGTTTGTACCCTTTGATCGACATCTCCCCATTTCCCCCATCCCCATTCCCAGCCTGGCAATCACCATTCTGTTCTCTGTTTCTACGAGTTTGGCTTTTGGGGATTCCACATATAAGTAATATCATACTGTATTTCTCTTTGTCTGATTTGTTTCACCGAATATAACACCCTCAAGTTCCATCAACATAGTTGCAAATGATTTCCTTCTTTTTATGTCTGAATAATATTCCATTGTGTATGTGTATGTATATATGTATACATACACACATATTTACGTATATATGCCTGTTAGGTGTATACATACACATACATATAATCTTACACACACACACACACACACACACACACACATATATACATATATATACATGTACAAAAGGAAGTAAAATCAGGGTCTCAAAGATATATCTGTGCTCCATGTTCATCACAGCATTATTTACAATAACCAAGAAACAACCTAAGTGCTCTTCAGTGGATGAATGAATAAAGAAGATTATATGCATACACACACACACACACACACACACACATATGTATATATATGTATATATATATATGTATATATATGTTTATATATGTTTCTTGGTTATTGTAAATAATGCTGTGATGAACATGGAGCACAGATATATCTTTGAGACCCTGATTTTACTTCCTTTGTATATACATCCAGAAGTGGGATTGCTGGATCATATGGATATATGGTTATTCTGTTTTCAATTATTTGAGGAACCTCCATGCTGTTTTTTTTTTTAATTCTGACTCTACCAACCAATTAACATTAGTAATAGTGCACAGAGGTCCCTTTTATCCACATCCTTGCCGACTCTTGTTATCTCTTGTCTTTTTTTATAATAGCCATTATAACAGTGTGAGGTGGTATCTTGCTGTGGCTTTGATTTATATTTCCCTGATTCTAGTGATGTTGAGCATCTTTTTATAGACCTGTTGATCATTGGTATATGTTCTTTAAAAAAAGGTCTATCCAGGTCTTCTGCTCATTTTAAATCAGATTATTTGTTTTTAAGGTTTTTGTTTTATTTATTTTTATTTATTTATTTTTTTGCCATTGAGTTGCATGAACCACTAATATATATATTAAATTTTGGATATTAATTTGTCTGATATATAATTTGCAAATATTTCCTTCTATTCTGTAGGTTGCCTTTTCATTTTTTGATTATTTCTTTCGCTGTGTGGAAGATTTTAGTTTAATGTAGTGACATGTCATATAATCTGTCCAGGAAAATATTCTATGTGAGCTTGAGAAAAATGCATATTCTGCTGCCATTGGATGAAATATTCTGTATATGTCTATTAGATTTATTTGATCAAAGTTTCATTCAAGTCCAACATTTTCTTATTGATTTTCTTTCTGAATGATTTCTCCATTGTTGAAAGTGGGATACAGAAGTCTCCTACTATTGTTGTGTTGTCTGTTTCTTCCTTCAGATCTGTTAGTATTTACTTTAGGTGCTCTGATATTGGGTGCATAAATAATTGTTAGATTCTTCTGGTAAACTGGCCCCTTTAGAATTATATAATGACCTTATTTGTCCTTTATCACAGCTTAGAGTTAAGGTCAATTTTGTCTGATAAGTATAATTACCCTTGCTCTCTTTTGTTTTCCACTTTCATGGAATATCTTTTTCTATTCTTTCACTTTTAGCCTATATTTCCTTAAAGCGGAAGTATGTCTCTTGGAGTCAGTACATACTTGGGTCTTATTTTTTATCCATTCATCTACCTTTTCTTTTTGATTGAAAAATTCAATCTATTTGTATTTAGAAAGATTATTGATAGGTAAGGACTTAGTAATAACTTCTTTTTAATTGTTTTCTAGCTGTTTTGTAATTTTCTTATTCTTTTCTACCTCTCTTGCTGGCTTCCTTTGTGAATTGATGATTTTCTGTAGAGATATGCTTTGATTCTTTTCTCTTTCTTTTTTTGTGTAATGAATGAGAATTTTGCTTTGTGGTTATAATAAGGTTTACATAGAACACCTTATAGATATAATTGTCTATTTCATGCTAACAACATTGATTGCATACACAAACTCTACCCTTTTATTTTCTCTTTTTTATGTTTTCGATTTTCACAATTTACCTTTTCAAGTTGTGTATTCATTGACAAATTATAGAAGGTGTATTTTCATACCAGTGTGTTGTTGATTTTTAAACGTTCTCATGTTGCTAATTAGAGTCCTTTCACTTCAGCTTGAAGAACATCCTTTAGCATTTCTTGTAAGGCGAATCTACTGGTGATGAAATTCTTTAGCTTTTGTTTATCTGGAAAAGTCTTTATCTCTCTTTCATTTCTAAAGGTTGATTTTGCCAGACAAGTATTCTCAGTTTGCACTTTATTTATTTTTTTCTTTTGGTACGTTGAATATGTCATTCCACTCTCTCTTGGCTGTGATATTTCTATTGAGAAATCACTGATAAACTTATTTATGTCACTGATAAACTTAATCCATTTTAAATTACATACTATTTTTTCTCTTGCTACTTTTAAGATTCTTACTTTGTCTTTGATTTTTGATAATTGTATTACAATGGGTCTTAGAGAAGATCTCTTTAAACTGAGTTTGTTTGGCGACCTATGAGCTTCATGAAATGGATATCCAAATCTGTCCCCAGATTTGGGAAATTCTTAACCATTATTTCCTTAAATGAACATTCTGCTCCTCCTCCCTGTCTTTTCCTTATGGGACTACAATTACAGATTATTTTTTCTAATTGTATATATACATCATATTGGCTTTCTACATTCTTTTTTATTATTTTTTTTATTCTTTTCTGACTAGTTAATTTCAAAGGTACTGTCTTTTAATTTGCATACTTTTTCTTCTGCTTGATCCATTACACTGTTGATGCTTTTTATTGCATTTTTCATTCATTGTATTTTTCTACTCTAGAATTCTGTTTGGTTGGGTTTTTTTTTAAATTACTTGTATCTCTTTGTTAAAATTATCTTTCATTTGGGTGTAGTCTTCTTGATTTTGTTGAATTATCTTTTCATATTTTCTTGTAGCTCATTAAATTTCCTTAAAATTCTTAGAGTTCTTTTACTCTCACTGCCATTTTCTGCCCAGCTCCTTCTATTATATTTTATTCTTCAATGGTAGTGGCAGTGAAAGCAGAGACAGAGACAGAGGCAGCCATGTGGGCTGTAATGAATGATCCTTCAGACTGGAAATAGGACTTCAGGTGAACCTCTTCACCTCAGGAATGCTGGGATCCTAGCCATGCATGATCAGCAGTCCCTACCATGGACCCCAAAAGGAGGACGAGGCTTGGAGAATTATGGAGACACAGACTGCCACTCTGGGTCTACCTCCCAGAATCCCCACTCTAAAAGGCTGCATGCAGCTTGAAGAGTTTCGTCTGGAGACTAGGCCAACACACTGATTCAGATCTAGAGAAAACAGGACCACCCAGGATGCAGAGTAGGCTGTAGGGGAGGGCAGGAAGGACAGAGCGGCAAGATGGGCAGTAAAACCAAACCCAGTGAGTCCCTGGAGGTAGTTGATCAGTGCCACCCTCTCATCCAGAAGGAGAAAACTGCTAGTCATAAGCTGATCATGACCATGGATGTGAAACTGGGTCAGATGACCTTGTAAAACTTTCTCACTGCTCCAGGGGAGCTGTCCAAAACCTTTCCCTTTGATGTTCTATATGATGCCAGCTCTAAGCAGGCAGACTTATATAATAAAATGGGAGGCCTTGATGCTTAAGAGTTTCAATGGCATGGTGTTTTCCTATAGCTGGATGGGCAGTGGCATGACCTATAACATGCAGGAGACCCGAGTAGAGTCCAAGTTATATGGCATCATTTCCAATGTTTTTGAGTACGTCTTCTCTCATATCTCATGCTCCCAGAGCAAGCAATACCTGTTTCTGGTCTTCTACTTGGAGTTCTACAAGGAGGAAATTTGAGACCTGCTTTCCAAGGAGCCTGACAAGAGGCTAGAGTTGAAAGAAAACTCTGAGGCATCTAAATCAAGGATCTTTCCTCCTTTATCACCAGGAATGTCAAGGAAATTAAGCAGCATATGATGAACCTGGGGAACCAGACCCGTATATGAATCAAGTCAACTCCTGCTCTCATGCCATCTTTGTTATCATTACGGAATACAGTGAGTATGGTTCTGATGGCCAGGACCACGTCTACTTGGACAAGTTCAATATGGTGGACCTGGCTAGCAGTGAGACGAGGAACAAATCATGCCCCTACACAGCTTGAAGGATGGCCACACAGTCCATGGGTAGTGGTGGCAGTGGAGGAGACAATGGTGGTAGAGAAGAAGCCTCCAAAATCAGCCTATCACTGCCTGCCCTTGGCAACGTAATCACTGCTTTGGTGGGCAAAAGAACTCTCATATCCCCTACAGAAACCCCAAGCTGGCATGGCTGTTTAGAACTCTTTGGATGGGAATGCCAGGCCACACTGAGGCCAGTTTCTTATAGCTATACCAAAAGCTTTTCCACACCGTGCTTTGCCAAAAACCAAGCCAAGAACATCAAGAACAAGCCATGAGTGAAAGAGTACCCTGCTGCAGGAATTCCAGGAGGAAATTGCCTGCCTAAAGTCCCAAGTGGAGTCAGTGGGGATGCTGGGGAAGTGGTTCCAGAAGAAAAGCAGCAGTAGAAAGAAGGTTGTGTCAGCCCTACTGGAGTACCATGAGAAGCAGTGATTGAAGTCTGGTGGCTGAAAAGGAGGATGATAACAACAACAACCATCCACCCAGGTTCTTTCTTACATGGTGACTGTGTGGGCAACATCCAGATGGTATAATACTGAAGTATTATACATGGAATAATGAAGAAAGATCTCTTTGTGCCTTCTTCAAGGATATATAGTAGTGGATGTCCTTGTGTGGAGAACTTATCCAGAGCAGGCCTAGGGTTGGATGGGAGTGGCTGGAGTTTATCATGCCTGAATGTTGGATGATGCAATGGTCCACTCAGCCCGAGTTTGTCTCTCTGATTGCAGTTCTCCAAGAGGCCCGGAGAGAGGCTCCTGAAGGCAGAGAGAGGCAGACAGTCTCTGCTGGTAGAGTGGTCATTTTGGCCATCATGTTTTAAGGCAGCAGTCCCCAATCTTTTTGGCACCAGGGACTGGTACTCCTATGAAAATCTAATGCCTGATGACCTGAGGTGAAGCTGAGGCAGTGATGCTAGTGCTGGGGAGCAGCTGCAAATACAAATGAAGCTTCACTTCCATTGCTCACCTCCTACTATGTGGCCCAGTTCCTAACAGACCATGGACCAGTACTAGTCTACAGCCCGGGGCTTGGGGACCCCTGGTTTAAGGGATTCCTCTGTAGCAGCCTGTCCCTCAGATTTATCTGCATTCTGAGCTCAGCCTGGCTCTAGGACAGAGGCTGGAGTCTGGGCAGGTGAGCAGGAAGAGGAAGACCACAGCCCTCTGCTTAGGAATCTGCCAGGAAAGTCCAAATGTCAGTGATCATGTCTACTCGGAACTGACTGATCCACTGACCCACAGGCAAGACATTGAACTACACCAGCAGTGGTTTGCCTCCTTTGTCCCCACTAGGGTCCCTACTCTAAGGGAAAACAGCAGAGTGCAAATCTATGTACAGAGTAAG
>NW_011888860.1:5111894-5114286 GCF_000151845.1 Pteropus vampyrus | reverse complement strand
TTGCATGCATAATTATAATGTTGGCATATGATATTTACTTCATGAGTTAGAGCAACGTATGTCACCTGGAATACAACGATATGCACTTTGGCCTTCAAAGCAATCTTCACAAAAGACTCAGAAAATCCTAAGGCTCTTACACTAATTTTACATGAAATGCAGCTATTATATTTGAAAGGTTGTTCTGCTTCTGAACAAAATATATATTTTTTTAATCTAATGTTAAAACAGGACTTCAATACAAAGACTGGTGGAGTTTAAGTACTCAAATAACACACACAATAAATTTCGTGAATTTTGCATGTGCTTTAAGTATTTGTATATAACATTAGGATATGACCTTAAATTGTTAAAATGTGTTAGTTCAGCTCATTTCTCCATTTATGCACATGACACATACTCGATATATCTTGGCTATGTGATTTTAATTACTTTTCCTCTAATAAATATGCTCTGAATTATCATTTTTCTATTGTAAATTATAAGTTATCTTTAGTTATACCATACATACATGTTTATATTAAATTGTACATATGTTTATAATCCATTAAAATGTTATTACATTCTCCTATTAAGTAAATTTGTCTTTCCGTTTACATATATATATATGTAACTGATTATGTATATAATCATTTAGGATATTTGCAGTTGTGACAGCACTAAATCTCAAACTAGCTTAAACAAAATCAATAATTTCTCTCTATATTATGACAGATATTGCTACCAAAATTTTTAGACTTAAAATCCTCTTTTAGATGACAATTAAAGAATAATAAAAGCTAGCCTCATTTCTCAGTGTCCATCTTAACTGCCCCAAATATCTGTTTTTGCTTAACTTATATGTCTAACTATGAGCTAATATTTATGGATACACTGATAGGGCAGTTTGGGTTTCAGGTTCATCTCCTTAGACATGAGAAGTAAGTAGCATATCAAGTGAATATGTGGCTCTTTCTGAAAAAAAAAGTTTGTTTTATTGCTTAAATTTGGTTAAAAAATGTAGTGTGCAGAGTGCTGGCCTTTGTACAAATTTAGCACTTGATGAAAAATAGTCTTTATTATTTCTGCTTTTTAATGTGCTTCATTATTTTGGAGGCTCCCTTGACTCTTTCAACAAACATCTTGAAAAACATATTGCATTATGAATGAGAGAGACATAATCAAAATCATTCTTTTTCTTAGTCACAAGGCTAAGCTCCTAGATGCCAATAATGGACAAGCTTTAGGTTAAAAAATAATAATAAAGAAGAAACAGTGATTGACTCTGCAAACAGGAGGTTAAAATGAAATAGCAAATGAAAAGATAGCTGAACAAAATCAGCTATCCGGAGTGATTTATTTTCATTGTCCATGTGTTTTTTAACAGTTTATACTTTAAATTATAGAACTTTTTCTAAAAAAGCTTTTATACTTCCAATCAAGATGGCAGAGTAGATGGATGCTGTGCTTCCCTCCTCCCATGACTACATTAAAATTGCAATTAAAATATATAAAAATCAACCTGGAGACACATCTGAAGACTAGATGAACAAAAGTCATATAATTAAGAATATAAAGATGAAGCCACCTCAAGACTGGTAAGATGGATAAGGACACGAAATGTGCTGATCCCATACCCACTGGTGGCAATCGACAATTAGGAGGGGTATGTTGACTGCAAAGATGCCCCCTGAGCAGCAAGAAGACCTAGCCCCATATCTGGGCTCCCCAGCTTGGAACATCAGTGCTAAGAAGAGCAGCTCCCACAACATCTGGCTGTGAAAATCAGCCAGCATTTAGAAGAAAAAGGTAAATTTTGTGGCTTACTCAAAATCTCAACTAGAAAGTAATATAATCTGTAATAGAACCTAGGGCACTTTATTTCTCTAAAGGTAATGGTCCTCAATTTAAAAAAAAATATATAAATTATATTTTGTTAAAGTGAATTGTATTTATAGTCAATGGTTAATCTAAAAGAATATGTTACTTTAAATTGTATATGAAAGCCAAACATTAATACAAAATAATCTTTTAAAAACAATCTACTAATTTCAAAATAATAGCCATTAATTTCCCAACATGCTATCATTCTTTCTTTTGCCTGCTTATCAAGCATAGTATTTGACTATAATGATAGATGTGTTATAATGATGGTGACAGTAATCAAACATAATGTAGCTAGTTTGGAAACCAAGCATGGACAGTGATAATCACAAAAAGTCATTAACACTTAATCTAAAATGAAAATATTCTAAGCTTTCACATTTAATTTAAATTGATTTTTTTGGTTAAAGAGTGTACACATAGAGTTTCATTCATTAAAGTTATCATTAACTTTAATTTTTAAACTTTTCCCCATTATATACCAATAGGTATCTACTTAGAGACTTCTGCAAACTGATATTCACACCAT
>NW_011888860.1:5103793-5111844 GCF_000151845.1 Pteropus vampyrus | reverse complement strand
ATTTAGAAGAAAAAGGTAAATTTTGTGGCTTACTCAAAATCTCAACTAGAAAGTAATATAATCTGTAATAGAACCTAGGGCACTTTATTTCTCTAAAGGTAATGGTCCTCAATTTAAAAAAAAATATATAAATTATATTTTGTTAAAGTGAATTGTATTTATAGTCAATGGTTAATCTAAAAGAATATGTTACTTTAAATTGTATATGAAAGCCAAACATTAATACAAAATAATCTTTTAAAAACAATCTACTAATTTCAAAATAATAGCCATTAATTTCCCAACATGCTATCATTCTTTCTTTTGCCTGCTTATCAAGCATAGTATTTGACTATAATGATAGATGTGTTATAATGATGGTGACAGTAATCAAACATAATGTAGCTAGTTTGGAAACCAAGCATGGACAGTGATAATCACAAAAAATCATTAACACTTAATCTAAAATGAAAATATTCTAAGCTTTCACATTTAATTTAAATTGATTTTTTTGGTTAAAGAGTGTACACATAGAGTTTCATTCATTAAAGTTATCATTAACTTTAATTTTTAAACTTTTCCCCATTATATACCAATAGGTATCTACTTAGAGACTTCTGCAAACTGATATTCACACCATCACCAGGTTTTATAGCTGAAGTGCTTTAAATTGAACTACTATAAAGCACTGTTCTTGACAGTGTCAGTGTGATTAGAGCTGACAAGAGCTAATGTACATTCTGTCTGCTGATAGAAATTCCTACATGTTTCCATTGTAACATAAGCTTCTGCTTAAGCATAGTTCTTTGGGAAAATAGACAGAAATATGAAAAGCAAAATGAGATAAAGAGGATGGAATAGAAGGTGAAAAAGATAAGCAATGAGAATAAGAAATCTTCAATGACTAGGACAGGAAAAACAAGCAAATGATTTGTGGACTTCGAAGTCTGATTGCTGCCATAAAATCACATAGGATACAGTAGTTACATTAGTTATAGGTCACATTAATCTAACCTGGATTATAAATAAATGGAAGATATTGGTTTGAGCTGACTTGCATATTTTTAGTATTTCGGATATAGAAACATTACCTTAAAGAAGAATGCAAGAATAATTTTTCAACCCTTTAAAACATGTCTTTAGGAATGGCTTAAATGATGCTCTCAAGCATAACACTTAATTATAGGTTCTGGATGGACTTTAGTATGAAACACAATATCAAGAGACACTTTATCAAGGTACTCCCAGTTTTATATCAAAATGTTTATATCAAACATTTTATAATTTGATAAACTTGTATTATGTTACATTTAATATACCTGTCTGATAGAGAGATGGAGAATGAACATGAGAGTGAACTCATCTTTATGATAAAAGCTATATTTTTTTCTTATTTCACAAATATTCTAGAAAAATCCTATACAGATTTTGTTTTATTCTTTCTCTTCAAATTAATCTCCCCAAAGTTTCCTGAAATATTAACCCTATATTTTCCTAAAACATTAAAATATAATATTATAATAAATTGGGAACATACTACAATAATAAAATAATTATTTTTTTAGGACATGGCATATAGAATGGATATAGTTTAAAAATAAAAGAGCTGCAGAGTTTAATGTTGTTATTAAACAAAATTCAAGATATTTGCAGCCCAAGTCCTACTAAGATAATAATTAAATAATGAATCCAATCTAGCATTACATAAAGAAGTTTCCATTTTTCCACTATTATCACCATATTTTGGGGCAGCACAGTGTAATAAATAGTTCAAGGAACTTGGCATCAGAAAGATCTTGATTAGTATTCCTCTACTGCCATTTGTTGACTTTATGAACTTGGTCAAATTACTAGTACTCTTAGGAATCTTTCTCCTCAAATATAAATCATGTTTAATGGTTACTGGGTTATATGGACGGTTAAATATGTGAAAGAGATGGTATGTGAAGGTGCATGTTTCTCTTTTCCTTTATGCCTTGGGAGAAAGACCCCTTTCACTTATGGAAAAGGATGTACTCTTTTAATTGATGTGGTCCTTAAGACAGTCTTTCGATTCATATTTGTGTCATGACCACCATCTTATTATTGAGTGGAGAAACATAGTCAAGTCTAAAGTGTGATACAGGGTAATGAAAACCATCTGCCTTTATAAATCAAGGGAAATATTAAAAATGATAAGTCAAAATATTTAGTTAATGAATAAATGACAATCACCTACCCATCATTAGCAGACCTGAGTCATAGGATTCACACGCAGAACTTGCATATGAAGATTCTGAGCCCCATCTGAGCCTCTTAACTGAGTTGAGTATGGGAGGAGGAAGCGGCGAGAAAGTGCTTAATGATCAAACTGCCAGACTCTCAAACTCTAAAGCAAGTAGCCCAAAGGAGAGGAAAAAAGGATAAAAGTCTAAGATATTGGCATTTAAAAAAAAAAAAAAACCTGCAGTATCTAGTTATGCTGATTCTGTTTCTTCTGACTCTTGCTGGGCTACTCAAATAGTTAAAATTTTATTTAAAGTAAAAGTTCTCAAATGTTGGTATTCAAACTAATCACTTGAGGGAGCTTATAAAATATTAGGAAACAAATCCCAAATTACTAAATAAAAACTATGAAAAATCAGACAAACATCTAAATATTTGTAAAGATTCTGAAATAATCCTGATGCAAGTGTAAATTTTAGAACCTCTGATTGAGACAAGAGAGTGACTTTGCCAAGAAACAAATTTCTAAACTATATTTGATTAAACAATATATTGCCAAAAATTGACCCCCAAATCTCAGGAAAATGAATGACAAAAATGCTTGGAAATACATTATTTTTTTTACAAATGTTCTCATTATAGTACATAGTGAATGGGATTGTTAGTATATTAAATTCTGAAGAAGAATTGTAGATTGTAAGGTGTTTAGCTCACTGACTATCTTGCACAAGAGGAAAAATTTAGAATGCTCATTAGGAGGGTTTGATTTGATTCCTTGGATCATATTTGTTGATACCAGACAGAGTAAATGTAGCTTGATTAAATGTATTTGAAAACATTTGATTGCAAAAGAATAGTTTTAAATGTATTCTATGTTAGCATTTTATCATAAAAAGAGAGACTGGAATAAACTATATGGGTAAAAACTAACAGATTTAATTTCTATTTTAGAAAATGAAGGTATTGCTACACTTGAATTGGAGCATCGAACAATCCTGAAAAATATTGGAACAGGTTTTTCTTTAATTAATTGTGAATTCTATGATTATCTCATTGGTGATCAAATTTTTGGAGTAGGATAATCTATTTTTCAAATCAATATTTAATAATATGGAACCGAAGCAAATTAAAAACTGATAGTTCCTTTGCTGTTTCAGTAAAATGTTTTTCATCTTTAGGTAATTATTGTATATTCCTTTATGTAAAATAAATATGTTAAATAGACAAAAGAGATCAGCTTTTGTTGGTGTAACTTGAAGTTAGGTAACAGAAACAAGCGCCAACCTGCTTACCCTTCTCTGCCAGTGACACAGAATGGTTTGAAATCTACTCACCTTGTACTAAAATGTTAAACACAAAAGTACTACATTCCTGGTATTCAGGTATATTAAAAACAACTGTTTTAGTATTGAGCAGAGACTAAGGAATTCTGTGATGTGTGTTTGCTTATATGCTCATGTGTATATTTATAATGTGCTTTTATTTATTTGTAATTTTTTGTGACCGAGGCTCTATCATAAGATAGTTTCACTTAACTAATGAGATCTGAACACCATCTATGTTTCAATACGGCTTTGCTCATTTCAGCTATTCATTCTATATCCAGTGCCCTAGATTAGAAGTAAAAAGTAATAAATAATAATAGGCACTCTTGAGAATTGCCTAGAAAAGCAAGCTAGTGCTTCTTAAGAGATATGAGAATGAAACTATAAAAACAAAGCTTCTTAACTAGAATATACAAGATTTTGATAACTCTGGTTATGACTCAGATAACGCTACATACTCTATATAGAAATATATAAAGAAATTTTTAATAAAATATTCTGGTATGTACAGAGTTGTTCATGATTTAAAAGAGAATAATTTATGATAGTTAAAAAGCTAATTAATGTGTGGTATGAAGATAGGCACAAAAAAAAACCATGTGATTCTGGATGCAAATATAATTTAAGAAAGAGCTGGAAATATGTAAAAAAAAAATCTTTCCACGTAACCACAGGTGCTGAAGGTACCAGTATAGCATTTGAAGCAATGAATTTTATGAGCGAAGATTGGTTCAAGAATTTTAAAAAGCATTTTAATTTACATAATGTGAAGTTAATAGGAAAGGAGGCATCACTTGAATATATAACTGAGAAAGTATTCCCCACCAAGGCAAAAACACAAAGAGAAGAGCCATAGGCAGAATAAATTTTAGTTAGAATTAAACCATTCAAAAATGAAATAAAATATGTTTCTAAACGTACATTTGTGCTGTTTGTGTGAAAACAAACACGATATAGCAGCAATCACAATTATTTACTAATACTGTTTTAGCTTTGACAATTTAGTTTGTTTATAATTAATATTACTATAATAATGACACAGTAAATTATAAAATATATTTCATTTTACTAGAAAAAACTAATTCAATATGAAATTAAATCAATTAATATCAAATTAATATTAGTATTTTATACTACTGTTTGGGAACTAAATTTAAATGTTCATTAAAATAATGTAATATTTTATAAGGGGATTGATATATATTAGTGATTTTCACAAATATGGAGATCTACAGAAGTCTTATAAAGAATTATTCACAGATGTCCAATTTTAATGTCTTCTTTCAGAAAATGTGATATATAGATACTGACGAATGTTCATTTTTTTAAGATACTAAATGAAGTAGCACATTTCTACTTTAAATAATATGCCATTTTATGTGATAGTGTATATATAGAAAAAGATGTTTTCCAGAAGGATACAAGAAGCTTTCTGTTTCTGTTATGTATGAGAGTTTTCCTTTAACTTTTTCTATTAAAAAACTTCACCAGTTTGATGATTATTTGAGTTATGTGGTTAAACACAAAAGCCTTTTCTTGCTCTGAGGAGGTTGTTTCAACCCCAACCTATATATGTCAGGATAGGCTAAACATATGCTGTAGTAACAAATACCCCTCAAAATCGCATTGATAGGATTTCAGAAGAATATTTCTTGCTCATTTTAAGTTCCATGTGGTTTCAGATATTTCTCAACAAAAGCTATCTCCCATGTTTAAACTCAACTATTGAAGCCACTCTCAGCTTGTAACTCCTTTTTGTTATGAGATAAAGCCTTTTCTGTTATATTGTTCTGGCAGGGGAAGAGCAAGAGAATAGAACTCTCTAATGACTTATTTTCTGTCTTAGCCTAGAAATGACACATTTCTTCTCTTCACATTTTAATGACCAGAAATACTCACATGACTCTGCCTAATTAAAAGAAATGTTGAATGTGCGGTCTTTTTTTTTTTGTACAAGACAAGGAAAAATAGATATAATGATGAATTCTTGTAATCTCTGCTTCAAAAACTTAGCCCAAATTTACAATGTTTTTGTTTAAGATAGTAAAATCAGTCCAATGTTAGGGCACTGATGTTAAGAATTAGATAAAACTATTGTTTGCAAGATCATTTAGTTTATTTAACATAATAAACCTATTATTTTACAAAATAAATGAAGGATAATATACTATTTTTAAGAAAAAATTGGATAGTATGATTGGCTTCTAAATATAAAGTTTCCACACACAATCTCCAAATAAATAAAGCCAACTGTAACCTATGCCAGGAACATAATTAGGAGATACAGCTTGCTAAAAACTCCAATTTATAGGTATAGGGGGAAAAACATCCAAAACATTCCTGTAGCCTTCTCTTGGGTAGAATGAGCAATAGAGACCTTAAAATAAGACATATATAGTATTATCCTGGAAGGAAAAAGACTGACTCTAAGTGGCAGAAGAATTAGAACATGTCAAATGCCTGTGGATCAGAACAATGGCTATTAGGGTACCAAAAGGAAAGGACTAAAACATGTGGAGTCAGAAGTAAAAAAATGGAGAAGCATAATTTTTGTGGAGACATTATTGGAAGCTTGGTGGTAAAGAGAGAGAGGGGGGAAAAGCAGTGAAAAATATGAATTCTTCAGAGACAAAAGAATATCACAGCATCAGAAGAAACTATCTCTTCTACCTCTAGCATACTCAGAAGAAAGATAATTAGTAAAAACATTTCAATGTGCCATCAGATTTCGGTAAACTTGAACTAAGAATTTTATTCCGCCATTCAAATCCCTCAACCTCATCTACATGTAATTAACTATAATAATGTTTCAGAAAAATAAAAGATACTTACTTTAAAATACACAGAAAAATTCACAGCATTCATTTCAGATCTACTACAAGAAGAAAGCAGAAAGTAACTGTCAAAATCTTTCATTTGATAAAAATACACATCAAAAACAATTGTGAAGCAGAGAAAAATTAAAATAGAACACTCTGATATAAATTAAATAACATTCAATAAGAATAGCAAAATGACAGGATACTATAAATCACAAAGTCAACAACTCAGAATATAAATGGATTGTAAATAAGCTAAAAAACAGGAAACATGAATTAACCTTAAAAACAATTTGCTAAGTGAAAGAAGCCAGTCACAAAAAATATATTGATAGGAGATGTCCAGAATAGACAAATCTTTAGGGAGAAAGTAGATTGTTTAGGGCTGGGGAGATGAATAGGAAGTAACTACTAATAAGTACAGGTTTCTTTTTGGAGTGATGAAAATGTTCTGAATTTCGATTGTATTGATGGTTGCGAAGTTTTTGAATATTCGAAAAACCATTGAATTATATACTTTATGTCAGTGTATTGTATGGTATACAGATTATTTTTAATAAAACTGTACAATACATGAAAATTTTAAATCAAATTTTCTGAACTGAGGAAAAAAGTCAAAGGAATAGACAAAAACAAAGACTAAATTTTAAAATTCTCAAGGAAGAATGATTTGACTGAAAGTATAGTAAGGAAATTTGAGTAGAGGAATAAAAGCAAAGAAGATAACTATAATGAAATAAAACAAGAATAAAATAGATGAGAGAACACCATAGATTTAGAATATAGGGAACAAAGACCTATCATAAGTATCATTAGAATGTCTGAAAAGGAAATCACAAGATAAAACTGAACTGATGTTTAGAATTATAATCAAAGAAAAGTCTCTGGAATTCAAAGATTATCTGAATCAACATTTTGAAAGGGTCTACTTATATCTTGTTATATTGACTCAGAATGATAAATCTTGATATATATATGTATATATACATATATATCTTAAAAACATAACAAAAACCACTTATCTTTCAAATTAAAAAGACCAATTACATACAAAGGAAAGAAACGAGAATGATGCAACATGAAAATCAAGTGATGGTGAAGTAATATTGTCAAAAAACGCAAGAGAAGATAAGGAAGTTCAAGATTTTATACTCAATAAAAATACCATTTAAGAATCTCAGCCAGAGGTACCCTTAATCAATAAGATGATGGACTAGGAAGCTTCAATTTCTTATTCCCCCACAGCTACATTTAAAAAATAACTAGACTGCCTAAAATAACTTTATAGAAGCTCTAGAAATTAGTCAAAGATCTACAGCAACCAAATCAATCTCTACTCATGAAAAAGCCACATTCAAAATGATAGGACATTTCATGTTGTTTATTTACTCTTGATCCTCCCCATCCCCAACACATCCTGGTTTAGAAGAAGTTGAGGCCTATTTCTCAGTTAACTTCCTTGGACCAGAGAGAGAGTAGAACAGACCAAATCTGCAGCAATCTAATCTGTCTTGGGGCTTCCAGAAGTATTGTTCTCCGTATCACCTAACTTAGAGCTTAGAGTAGGAAAAACCACGAATGACAGTGGACATGACTGCTGAAAGCCACAGGATAACTGCAAACCTGAAGATGCATTGGATAAGAGATTACTGGTAAAGGATTAGAATATAATAATTAAGGCCCTGAGAATAAGCAGGAGTGATACTCAGGGAAATTAACATAA
>NW_011888860.1:5098811-5102793 GCF_000151845.1 Pteropus vampyrus | reverse complement strand
GATGCATTGGATAAGAGATTACTGGTAAAGGATTAGAATATAATAATTAAGGCCCTGAGAATAAGCAGGAGTGATACTCAGGGAAATTAACATAATTAAAAGAAGCCAAATATACTCTGGCAGTGGAAACAAACAGACAAACAAACAAAAAAAAATGAAACAAACACAGACCCAGAGAAGTATGCTAAAAACAGAAGGTCTGAGAAAATTTCAGCCCAAGTGATGGACTGATACTAAGTATTAGAATGTTCCCTGATAATTCGTAGAGGTTTTCAACTGCATGGAGCCTACAAATACTGGGAGAGATGGTTGCTTTTGTAGTCAAGTACCCATTTTTCAACGAAACATCATAAGGAATACAAAGAAATAGGGAAATGTGGCCTATTCATGCTGAAGACATGGATATTCAAAGACATGTCAGTTTAAAATAGATTGTTATGACTAATGTAATGATACATTCTAAAATTTACATGGACTCTCAATGGACTCAGAGTAGCAAAACAGTTTTGAAAAAGAAAAGCAAAATAGGAAGTTTTATTCTTTCTGGTTTAAAAACTTAATAGAAAATTACAATTCTCAAAACAGAGTGTATGGCATAAATACAGATACGTAGATGAATAGAATAATGTAGAGAACCCAGAAATAACCTCTTGCATATGTGGTCAAATGATTGGACAAGGATCCCAACACTATTCAGTGAGGAAGAGGACAGTCTTTTCAAAAAATTGTGTTGGAAAACTGGATATCCACTTGCACATGAATGAAGATGAGCTCTTACTTTAAATTGTCTATAAAAATTAACTCAAAATGGGTCAAAAACCAATATATAAAAGCTAAACTATAATCTTAAGAGAAAATATAGGGGGAAAGCTTCATGACATTGGAATTAGCAATAATTTCTTTGGTATGACACTAAAAACATAGGCAACAGTACAAAAAATAGATTAACTCAACTTTGTCAAAATCAAAAACTTTTCTGGGTCAAAGGGTACTCTATCAACAGAGTGAATAATCAGCCCATGAAATAGGAAAAAATATTTGCAAATTATGTATCCAAAAAGGGATTAACATCTAGAATAGATATGAAACTCCAATCATGCAAAACAAACAAAACAAAGATAAAAACCCATTTATAAAATTAGCAAAGGACATTTCTCCAAAGAAATACAAATGATCAATAAGCACACGATAAGATGCTCAACATCACTAAACATTAGGAAAATGTAAAACAAACTCATAATGATATATCACCTGATAACCATCAGGATAGCTATTATGAAAATAAACAACCAAAAAATAATAGATGTTGGCAAGAATATGGAGAAATTGGGATCCTTTTGCATTGCTGGTGGGATGTAAAATGGAGCAACTATGATGAAATTGGTACTGAAGTTCAAAAAAGTTAAACACACAATTACCATGTGACCTAGCAATTTCACCCAGAAGAATTGAAAGCAGGGACTCTAACAGATATTTGTATGCCCGTGTTCGCAACAGCATTATTCACAATAGCCAAAAAAATGAAGCAACTTGAGTGTAGAATATTATTCAAGCTCAAAAAGTAAGGAAATTCTTGTTTAGCTACACATGGATGATTTTTTTAGACATTATAATATGTGAAATAAGCCAGTCACAAAAGAACAAATACTGTATGATGAAACCAAGGGAAATTGTGACTTTGATTAAATTTAGATTTAAATCCTAGCTCTAGAAATCATATACCCCTCAAGGACCTAGCCTTTTCTCCAGATAATCAGCAATCCTCCAGGCAGCAGAAGACAATGGCCAGGACCTGACTAATGGTCATATAGTCCAGACCTTTGACAGGCTACAGGTAACATCTTGACATGTTATGTTTCAGTTCCTGAGCCTTAAAGTGGAATGACACCTCCCAAGCCCCACTGCCTACTTTTCTATTAAACTGGACAGAGGGACACTGGAAAAGACCTCAAAGCTGTCCTCAAGACCTGAAGAAATGATTTATTATCCTTACCTCACCTCCAACCAATCAGTTCCCAGCACAACCCCAACCACCTATTTTGCCCTATATGGTCTGTAACCTACATGCCATTAAGAGTCAGGTCTTTAAAGCATTAGCTCCCCACCTCCAAATTGGCCAATTCAATATTAAATTATCTTTTTTTCTCTATACTGCAAACTTCTGCTCATGCATTTCTTTGAGTCAGTGAGTGCAGGCAGGCAGACTCAAGGAAAAATATTGGGGTTACGATAACAATGATTCCACTTACATGAATTACCTATAAAAGTCAAATTCATAGGATAGAAAGTAGAATGTTAGTTTCCAGGGGCTGGTGGGAGGGTAATGAAGAATTATTGTTTAATGATTATGGAGCTTAAATTTGGGAAGATGAAAAAAGTCTGGAGACAGATTATAGTGATATTTTATGAACAACGTGAATATATTTTAGGCCACTGAAATGTACACTTAAAATACTTAAAATGGTCAATTTTATGTTAATACTAAATAGAAAAAGAAAATAATCTCATTTCTATTTAGCTCTACTTCAGTAAACAAATAAGTAAATAAATAGGCAAAATTCACAGAATAGTATTTCTAAAAGTATTTTCTAAATTATCTAGTAAAGACAAGATTCATCCTATATTCTGGCAATACAGCTGATGAATGTCTTAATTATTTATTTAGAAAAGTGATACAACATTCAGAAATACCATGTAAATATTATATATTTAACAAAATAAAAATCAAATAGCAAAACTTGGGTGAACCGAAAAAGACAAGAAAATAGCATATTCTCTTTAATAGTTAAGGAGTCAAATCATGTAAAAATTTTTGCTAATAATCCAAATATTAGAAGTATAGAGAAAAATTCTAATTTGTAGTCTTAAATATTTAAGTCTAATGAATGAATAAATGTAAATAAACATAATTCCATACAAAAGCTGTTGGAACACACACACACACGCACACAAACACACACATAACCCACAATGTAAACAAAAAGAATAAATAAAAAAAAGGAGGGAGACATATAATGAAAATATAAATTAACTAAAAGAAAAAAGTAGAACTATTGAATAAATCAAAAACTAGTTCTTTGACAAAATAAAAAATTATCAAGTTTGACAATTAGAAAGAAAACACAAAATATGAGGGAAATGGGAGGGGAAAATAATACTGAGTGATGACAAAATTTGCAAATCATGAGATAAATTTGTACAAATGTTTACAAACAAATATAACAATTTAGATTAAAATAAATATTATCTAAAAAGTTTATTAAGTATTTCTTAAGTGCACACTAGTAGAGATATAATAACAAATTTCCCCAGAATGAATAGAAGTTGTTACAAACAACCACATTAAAAGGCACTAGGCTAGATATTTCTCAAAGGAATTCTATTAAACCTCACAAGTTAGGTAATCCCTGGGTTACCTGACTTATTCTCATAGCCTAGAAGACTAAAATCATCCAGATTCTATTCCTTGAAAAACAAGTACATTTGATGCTTAAACCTGTTAAAGATTGCTCGATATAGAAAAATGTACATCAATTTTATTTGTGAATATCAATGCAAAATCTTTAATGGAAAAAGAAGTAAAAAACATTCTAAAAGTACATTCAAAAATATAGTTCAACCATAGCAACTAGTCAGAGACTGTTCACAGTTTGGTTTTCTGGTCACTTAATGTATGTTTTATCCTCCTTCCCGTATCACCTTCTCAAGCAATACAACTCTATCAATCAGTCATTGTATCCAAATCAAAGTTTAGGATTTCTGGGTGATCGATTCATTTTGTTAACATCTGATTAATTCTTTATGATCAGATAACCTATATATGACAAAGAAAATTTACCTGCCCCGCTACTGTCCTCAACACATACCCAATATACAAAGGTGCAGCAAAAAGTGTATAATTGCAATTAAAACTGTCACTCAAGAAGGCAAGAAGGAAGGAAGGAAGGAAGGAAGGAAGGAAGGAAGGAAGGAAGGAAGGAAG
>NW_011888860.1:5092350-5098761 GCF_000151845.1 Pteropus vampyrus | reverse complement strand
GAAGGAAGGAAGGAAGGAAGGAAGGAAGGAAGGAAGGAAGGAAGGAAGGAAGGAAGGAAGGAAGGAAAAATTAGAAATACACAGCAGTCATTTGACCATATCAATAATAACTTCCCACTGGGCCCAATCTAGAAAATTTTTTGACTCTGACATAATTGAATCCCAATTCTGCTTTGTGAGAGTCCCTCACCATTACACTATTCTCCAAAGCCTCCTAATGCTACCCTGTAGAACTATTCCTTTTCCATTATCATCATTATACATATTTGAAGTGGCTGTTGGCATGCATACCTTCTTTGGAGACTGCCCAATTTTTACTGTCCCCTTCTTATTGGTTCATGTTTGGAAGTGGAGTGTTGATTTAAGTTTCAAATAAGCAATGGTAATTTTTAGTCGGCTCTGATTAATTGACAAGACAATTTCTCAAAGACTTATTGAGCATCTGATCTACTTGTTTCCTATCCATTCTGTGTACCAGAAACCACCTAACCACATGCAAAATTACTTTCTAAATGTAATCCTCAATTGTTTCATTTATTTTCTTCCTAGACTATTCTCTCTCTCCTTCCTTCCCCTCCCTGTGCCCGCTCTCTAATGCTGAACAGCTTTGAACACCTTGAGGTTATCTGAAATAATAGGCTTATCTAGATCAGAAAACCTTTAATCTGAGCTTTACACAAGGCTCTGCTCTTGTGCTATGTTCTTTTGCTGAGAAATCTATTGCTCAAATCTAGCTATTGGGAGTCCAGAAGCAGCCAGCCTTTCCCAAACTTTTAAATGTCTCCAAATGTTAGGACTGCTTTAATTTCATTTTGTGAAGTGTCTAATTCTCTTCTCAATGTATCTCTTTCATTAAGTATCTTTCTGGAAGCATAAAATAA
This sequence comes from Pteropus vampyrus, assembly GCF_000151845.1. Lineage (NCBI taxonomy): Eukaryota > Metazoa > Chordata > Mammalia > Chiroptera > Pteropodidae > Pteropus > Pteropus vampyrus. The sequence goes on along the minus strand of NW_011888860.1, from coordinate 5,097,880 downwards.
AAGCCAATGCACACTTTAATTCTCATATTTCTTAGAACTACAGATTAGCAGGCAACAGCTACTAAGATAACTTAGTCTATTAAGTTATCAAGGGCAACAGCTTTGAGATATTGCTGCTGCCCAAGATGTTGACATATTTTTGAGCTCTGATGTCAGTTTCTTAGAAACTACCAGCTGATTGCTAAGCCAATCCATATAGCAGGGGTCCTCAACCCCCAGGCCGTGGAACAGTATGGGTCTGTGGCCTCTTATGAACTGGGCTGTACAGCAGTAGTTGAGCCGTGGGCAGGGAGCAAAGCTTTATCTGTATTTGTAGCCACTCCCCAGCGCTGGTATCACCTCCTCAGCTTCACCTCAGATCTTCAGGTATTACATTCTCATAGGAACACCGATCCCTGGTGCCAAAAAGGTTGGGGACTGCTGCCCTATCAAGTATGATCATGGTGAAATCATTTCACTCTGAAGTACTAATTCTATATTAATTAAGGAAGCGCTACTGTTATATAAGTGACAAAAATGTGTAGCAGCTCAATCATAACAGGAATTTATTTCAAGCTCATATAAAGTTTAGTTAATGTCTCTGATCTATTTGTTCTTCTCTTTCAAGAAATGACAAAATCCCAAGTTCCTTCTATTATGATGGAAGATGGCTATGCCATCTGCACCATATGTCTTTTCAGAGTCAATGTACATATTAACCTCAAGACAGTACAAGGTGAAAGAGACTGGAGAACTATTTAGGGTCAGTTTTTATTGCTCAATATTAGAAGCAGCCCCATAACTTTTATTTACATACTATTGGCACAAATTCTTTCAGCAGCAGATTATTGTTACATTGTGCTAAGCATTAGGCCTGGGGTGGCTAGAAAGTTTTCTCTGTGTTCCTGTTCCGCCTTCGTTCAGCTTTCAGTTGCTTCTGCATACCTCCACCATGGAGGTAGGTTTTCTTTCCATGCTCTTGCCCTGAAGCTACACATTTCTTTAGCTTTTAATCCTTCGTTGGAATTATAATAGCAGCAGTTCCCCTGGTGTAGCCTTAGTGTTGTTTACCTGGGCCCTGGAGATAGATAGCACCTTCTCAGTGTCTTTGTACTCCTCTCTGTGGCAGCAAATTGATTTCTATCTGTGGTAGGTGTCAGAAAGAAGAGAATTCTCTTCCCTTCCCTACGTAGCAGCAAAATTCTGTTTCATATCGGTGTAACATCCATAGTCCAGGAGGCTTTTGTGGACCTTCCATAGACACAAAGCACTTTTACCCTTCCTCTAGAAGCTATATCTTTCTGCCTGCTTTATGGCAAAGAGAATTTCCTATCCTAGACAGATTTTGTTCCTTCCACTTACATGAAGGCCTTATGGTTGAGAGGGTTTGCTGCTCTCACCTCTACCTCTGTAGCTAAAATGGTTAAAGACTCATTTCCTATGAGAGGAGGGTCCAGGGGAGCAATGTGACCAATAATCATTTCATGCATGCCTGTACCACTGAGGGGACTTGCTCCTGTCTTCAGCCCTGCCCAGTCTTTCTCTTGAGAATCTGGAGGAAGCCAGTGGCTCCCAATTATTCTATACTGAGGCCAGCCCAACTCGAACTTTAGTAATTCATCATTTAGTCAACTTTTCACATGCTTCTTTCAAAGTTCACTAGATTTTCTCTGAAAATTCATTTGTCCTTTATCTCCTAAGATGGGATTGTCAGTCTTGAAATTCAATTCTTTGGTTGCCTTTTGACAAGTCTCCAATACTTTCAAAAAGTGTTATGCTTTTTTTTTTTTTTTTGCCTCTTTCGGTTGTTAGGAGTCATGTTCTCTTACTTTCTACATAGTAAGTGGAAGTAGAACTTTCCTGATCATTTACTATTGTCTTTTACTATGCTATAATCTCCATTAAGGTTTTATTTATTATTGCAAATTGATGTATGTAATGTAGTGCCTGGAATATAATAAAAATGAGACTTGAAATGTGGATAAATAAATAAATAGTATATTAACTAGAATATATAGTATTCTAACAGGCAAATAAATAATATTTTATTATATACATGCATATCTTTTCTCATTTCCCTCCCCCCCCAAAAAAAGCCATATACTTTTATTTAACTCTCATATTTCTAAATTTTATGCTCTTGTGGTACTTTTCACAATCAAATCTTGTGAGTCTGTATGGAGATGTATGTGTAAATATTTGATTAGCGTTTATTTCTCCTATCCAACTGCAAGATTCACAAGGATATATTTTTTGTTCACTATTGTTTTCCTAACATCTAGAACACTACCAAAATAGGCCCTCAAATAATTGTTGAATGAACAATAAGAGAAAGAGGCTTAAAATAGGTTAATTCAGGAAGATAACAGAAAAATCCTAAAATAATACAATATTGTTTATTTTTTGAACGTGATAAAAAAAGTTTAAGGAATCATATTTGGAAAAAATATATTTAAATTATTCAGTCCAAACTCTGTTGAATAAATGAAGAAATTAAGGACAGAAAAAATTAAATGAGTCTCCCAAAGTCACAGAACTCGTTAGTGGCTGAGCCTAAAATAGAAACTAGGTCTCCTGACTCTAAATCTATTGTTCTCTTGATTTGAGCTCTCTGAGAAAAAAACTCTTTAAAACATTGGTTTCTGGATATAAAAATGCCCATGTTGAGAAAAAGAGGTAAAGGAAGATAGAATTCCAAAATGTATCTCACCCAGAATGCCCAAACAGATGGCCCTACTGCAACAATTCTCCCAGGGAAGTTATATTCAGAGAAGGCATCGCATCACCAGGTCACATAATCCCAATGGACCATAAATGAATTCACAGTATATTAGGCAGCATAGCTATTGCTTCTGAAAGGAAGATAAATGCAAAATAGCTTTACTTTCATGCTCTAGCTGGTGATTTCTCTGCTGTGTCCTTTTTAACATAGGTAGGAAAAAAAAAGAAAGAATAAAGTTGGCCAGACATTTCAAGTATTCATAAGCTCAGAAAAAATGTAAAAAATTAATCAATTTCTTGAGTGCCAAATATTATTAAACATCGATTTTAGTTTCTTGATTGTTATGGTTAAGGCCTGAATTTAGTATCATGATAATAAAACGATTTTTAATTTTTTTAACAGTAAATGAGACCATCTACCAAGAAACTATATCATGGTTTTCAAACCCGCATCTCTATTAGCTCTGTCCAATAGAAATATAATTACAACTACATATTTTAATTCACATTTTTTGTTAGCCATATTTTTAAAAAGTAAAAAGAAATAAGTAAAATTAAATTTTTAAATATATTTTATTTAACCTAATATATTAAAGATATTTTAATTCAACATATAAACAAAAAAAGGACTGTAAATGAGATGTTTCACATTTTTTATAAGTCCTTGAAATAGAAACTAGGTATTATTTTGCAATTATCTCATCATATTTTACTTACCAAGTTTGATTTTTTTTTATTATTCTCACTTATATATGTTGCATTTGTATTGTAAACATTATCACAGCAATGTCTTTAAAGTGCAGACATTCAGGAGAAAATCTCAGAAATATAGCTGTTTCTAGATTTGCCAATAAACCATGTTTGAATTGTCTTTTGATCTGAACGCTAGATTTTTCACTATAATTTTAAAAAATATATTTTATCTTTTTCTTTTTTTCTCATATATTTTACAATTGAAAAAAAATGGTTTTGAATATTGCTCTCTTCTCTGTTCAAGTACACAACAGCTCACACCTACGCTGCTGTCTGCTGGCAAGTATAATTGTTATTTCTATTACCTGGTGTCTGAGTCATTTCTGTGTCACTATTCACTATGGGCTGTGAATTCTATCTTCATTACCATCTGTTTGATTTATTTAACATTGCTTCTAAGCCTGATTAATTTTTAAGATGTATATAATATTTATTTCCATACTGTGAAAGTTTTTTCCTGTATTACTATTTAATCTAATAGTTATTTTTCCAAAGGTGGCAATTCTTCCAAGAAGTTCATTGTTAATTATCTTCTGAAATCTACTTTTCAGTTGTTAAGTTTTTTGCCTTCAAATGATTCAGTATTTTTAATCTTGCATTATTACATTATAATATTGCTTGAATATATTTTTTTCACATCTCCATATCATACTGAATTTCACTAGCAAAAAGTTGAATTTCTATAATCAGAGAAGAACCATATCTTTCAACATTCTGGAATGCAGTTTTTGCAAAATAACAGATACTCTATTAAGAAAAATTATAAATTATAAATATCTCTCATGATATAGTTTAACTTATACAAAACAAATATAATTTTTAAAGTACATAATAATTTTATAATTGTCAAAATTATTTTATAACAAAACAAATGAGGTAGAAGCTGTAATATCGCTTGGTAATGACTGTGTTAGGATGCTGAAGCTGTCAAATCATATGTCATTCATAAGCAAGTGAAAATCAGTTCAATAATTTTTAAAAAATCTATTTCATTACCATTTTATGAATCTTACAAGTAAGTAGTCCATCTTGTGCAATAAATGTTGACTATTTGAGAAATAAGAATTCTGAAACTGTAAGGCTGCAACTCCATGAAATTATTCATTCAGGTCGATGCCTTCCTTTTTTTCATGTGAGCATTTATTTGCTGTTCACTTTTCTCTTTCTTTGTCTATTTTCTCTTTACATCAGTCTCCCTGACTCTAATATCACAAATCCTAAACGTATCTACTCCCACAATCTGCTTCTCAAGATAGAGAAGAGGAAACAAATGAACAGGAGGAAAAATAATATTGGCGAAAGGGCACAAAGGAAAGAAAGGGAAAAAAGAAATGGACAATACCTAGGTTCCAAATGGAACTTTCACATTTTCTGTATATTTTCCCTGTTTGCTAATGAGCGCTACTCTAGCAGCTAACATGCATTGTGTGATAGCTACATGACAGACACAATTCAAAGTCTTTTACAGGTATTAACTGACTTAATTCTTAAAAATCTATAAGTTATATGAAATTATTATTTGTTTTATAAATACTAAAGCCTGGAAGGACTAAGAAAAATTTCCAGTCACATGGCAAGTTAGCACCAGAGCTAGAATTGGCTGAGCACTTAATAAACCTGATCTTCTGCTTCTTAACTGATCTAGAGTTGAGAAATTGTTTGTATAACAAATAAAGAATTACTTCGTGGCAGTCAACTTTTAGAAAATTAAATGTCACTTCATTAGTTAAGTGACTGAGAGCTAACTGAAGATACATATATTATATTGCAACAAAAAAATATTTCTTTAAAAAGTAGTTCAAATTGTACACTTTTCAATTTCCATAATCCTATTGTTTTTATCATCAATATCAGTTTCTTGTTTATTTTGATTAAAAATAAATTTTTAAAAGGCTGCAAAATATAAACTTTTTAGAAAAAGGGGATTTTCTAAGAAAAGAAAAAGTAAATTTAATATAAAGGCCAAAATGAAAACTTTTCTGTTTCTTTAGATAAAATACCATTATCCTCTACAATCTAAAATGTTTTGTCTCATTAGCATTTACTATTTTAAGGGAAGAAAGAACAAGTAAGAAAG
>NW_011888860.1:5072683-5091690 GCF_000151845.1 Pteropus vampyrus | reverse complement strand
GGTTTTCAACTTCCAATGTGTCATTATAGTGTCCCTAGATTATCACTTAATTTTGTAAACAAAGTTCCTTCGTTAATCTGTATCGGTGAAATTTGCTTAGTTAGCATACATTCATAATCTACAACTAATTTTCTATCAAATAAAGCAGTCATTACTAATACTGACATTTTTCAAATGAGACATTAAAGTTTTGTATACATGAAGATTGTCATAAAATAGCTGTAAGTCACTTACCTTCTCTGAGCCTCAATTCTCTTACTCCTATTTGAGAATATTGCATTATGTACATCATTTCATAATAAATCACACCATTATATTCTATACCTTAAACTTATACAGTGATGCATGTTGGTTATATCACAATAAAACTGGGGGAGAGATTATTTTACTAGAGACATGATAGCAGTGAATTGAACAAGTTGATTTGCAGCCTTTACTAGCTCTCATTCAACTTAAAAACAAGTGCTAGAGTTTCCCAGAAAATGTCCCTGCAACTGACACCACAGAAAATCTCTTATCTAAATTTATTTAACAGTTTGTTTTTTTGTTTTCAAAATAGACTTTCTTTTTTAAAGCAGTATTGGGTTCACAGTGAAATTGAATGGAAGGTACAAAGATTTCCCAAATATTCTCTACCTCACACATGCATAGTTTCCTCCATTATGAACATCCCCTACCAGAGTGGTACATTTGTTATAATGATGAACCTACATCGACACATCACTACCATCCAAAGTCCATAGATTACATTATGGTTCACTCTTGGTGTTGTACATTCTATGGGATTAGACAAATGTATAACAACATGCGTCTACCACTATGGTATCACAAAGAATATTTTTATTGCCCTAAAAAATGCTCTGTGATCCACCCCTGCCCCCCAACCCCAGGAAACACAACTGATCATTTTACTGTCTACAAGGATTTGTCTTTTCCAGAATGTCATAGAGTTGGAATCATAATATGTAACCTTTTCAGGTGATATTCTTTTACATAGTAATATATGTTTAAGTTTCCTCCATGTCTTTTTATGGTTTGATAGCTTATTTTTTAGTGCTGAATAATATTTCATTGTCTAGATGTACCACAGTTCATGTATTCATTAACCCATTGAAGTACATCTTGACTACTTCCAAATTTAGATGATTATGAATACACTTGATCTTAGCTAAAAGGCCGAGAAGAGAAGTGATAAATAGTTATAAACATCCACGTCAAGTTTTTCATGTGGACATAAGTTTTCAATTGCTTAGCTACTAAGGAGCCTGACTGCTGGATCATTACGGTAAGAGTATGTTTAGTTTTGTAAGAAACCACCAAACTTTCAAAGAATACGTACAATTCTGCATTTCCATAAGCAACGAATGAAAGTTCCTCTTGCTCCACATCCTTGTCAGAATTTGTTTATTTCAATGTTCTGAATTTTATAATCATTCAAATAGTTGTAGAGTGGTAGCTCATTGCTGTTTGTTATGTTTCCAGTTTCAGTCCTATAAGTTAGCATTGTTATGTTTCCGGTTTCAATCCTATAAGTTAGCATTTGGTTTCCATTTTTAAATCCAGAGTATTTGGTTTGGTATTTTGACTTTTCTCTCCTCCTGGCTTTCTTTCTGTTCTTCCCTCAAGAGTAGACATTCCCATTTTCATGACTTCACACTGGGGTATTTCAACTTCATTTCTGACGCCAAGCTCAATTTCCTATAACTCTTATCTCTTACCTCATATCCCAAGTGAAATATCCCTAGGAGAGAAAAATAAATAACTGCCTATTTGACTAATGATTCAATCAATAAAATATCTGTTAGTTTCCATGCCAGTTTTTGAGGAAAATAACAAGAGTAAACAGCCAAGAATAAAGGATTTTATTTATTGATTGTTTGGTACACTGAACAAAATACAGACCAACTTTGGCATAAAATTAGTGATCAATAGTAAAATTGTTAATGAAAATAGTAAAGTCTTTGGGGTCAGAGTGACTGGAATTAAATATAAAATTTACCTCTTACTAGCTGTTTGGTCTTGGACAATTTAACTTGCCACTAGACTTTAGTTATCTCTTCTATAAGTTTGGAGAAATAATTCATAAATCATAAATGTCATGTGCATATAAGTGAAAAAAATTATTTTAAATGCCCAGTCTGGTGTCTAGCATATAGAAGGTACTTAATAAATGATACTCTTTTCTTTTGTCTTTCTGAATCTTGCTTTCTTAGATTGTGAATCTTTCTAATTTACTAGACTTCTTTGAACTTGGCATCTAACCTGATTGACAATACTCTGTTGAGCTTTCAGTCCTTCTCTGCAACTACCTAATTTTTTTTGACTGAACTTTGGTATTGTCAGCTTTTACTAGGATAATCAAACTTCTAATATGTTTGCTACATTTAACCAAAAAGTTATATATCGTTTCATAAACCTCTGATATGTCCGAACTTAGTTTATCTTATTTACTCTAAATTTTGTTCATTCATATTTTTTTATTTTTTTCTTTACTCTTCCTCACATTTAGAAATTATATTAAGCATTTCAAAACACCAGACTTATTCTTTATATTTTTTTCTATTGTCTATTTTCTTTTATATTTTATTGATTTATTCACGCAAATACCCCTCAAGAGTTTTCTAGGTTTGCTATCTTCCACTCTTATAAATTTTAGTTCACAAGAATCCGTTACATTTACACATTCATCATTTACCACAGAATTGAAAAAAAATCCTGTCACAATAACAAACAGCCTTCATCTTTCTGAATACAGCAGACATTTTCTATAAATTCTGTTAACCAACTATCCCACTATAACTGCCATCTTTTTTTCTGATGCCTTTCTGCTAAAACTAAAACATTTATCTATAATATTGTTACCATTTTGTCTTCTCTCATTTTGTCTTCAGCCTGCTCTAGTGAGAATGTTGGCCTCTTTTAGTTCAATGAAATATACTTTGCCAATGTTAACAATGACATTTATATCGTCATACTCAAAATCAACTTTCAGTCTTTATCTTATTTACCTATATATAGCAAATGATACAATTGCTCATTCTTGAAGTACATCCTTGACTTTGCTTCTTGGATGACATTCTTAGCCTTCTAACAATATTGGCCATCTCTTTTAGTTGGTTTGCTTAGTTGGTTTCTCCATCTGATATATAGTAATTATAGTAATATTCTTCCAGGTCTCATGGCTGTACATATCATTTGTGTGGGTATGATTGCCTGTATCTTTTTCCTTAAGTTCATATTCATATTTAATTTCCTATTCAATAGCTTCACTTGATTATCTAATAAACTGCTCATGCTAAACATATCTTAAGTAAAGCTCTAATCTTTGCAACTTTTGTCCTCAACTTGTTCTATATAGAAATTTTGTCATTTCAGTAAATTTCTCCATTCTTTATTCAGGTACTCAGGACAAAAAACATTATTCAGATTATTTAAATCTAAGGCATGCATGTAGAAAAAATAGTTTAACAAGTTAGCTCTACTATGTTTTAGAAGCTTCATACAAATGAAAACTCTTGAAAATGCAGATTATTTGTTTGTAGTTCAGGAAAAAAATCACTAACTTTTCTCTTCGTAACACAAACAAAACAAAGCAAAACCTTGGCCCTCCCCCCCCAAAAAAAGAAGAATATCATGTATTAGAAATATTTGTGTCATGTATTTGAAAAGTTCTGGGACCAAGCATAGGTTCACATAAAGAATAATAATTTGGGCCAGGAGGAATGATGGGATTTTCCTTTGGAAATGCTATAGATATTTTGTTTTTTCCAAATGCAGCAAGATTTAGACTACTTTTAGATAGATGTAAATGCAATTTTCGCTACCATGTGTAACTAGAGACAGTAGATATCTTAAGTTCATTAAAATCTATGTGAATACTTTATAATATCTGAGCTCAGGAAAACAACTATAACTTGACAATTCAGTAAAACCTATTTAATATAGCATAATTTTTACTTTAAAATTTAAATAATAAGCAAAGTCAAAAAATCAATAATATTGAAGAGACCGAGCAGATAGAATCTATAAAGTAGTTACAAAATATTAAATTTATATTATTTATAACCTGTTGTTCTGGCTCTCTTCCTATTCTATGTTAGTATTTCTTTTTTTTTCTTTTTTAAATTAATTAATGAATTTATTTTTTATGGTGACATTGGTTAACTAAATCCAATAAATTTCAGCTGTACACTTTAACAGTAAGGCATATATATGGATACACTGTGTGTTCACTTCCCATAGTTAGATTTCTTTCTGTCACCACATATTTGACCCCCTTTACTCTGTCTACCTCACCCCTCCTCTCATACCCCCTACCCTCTGGTAACCATTAGTCTATTGTCCATGTCCATGAGTCTCTGTCTGTTTGTTCTGTTCCTTTGTTGCTTTTAGGTTTATATCCCACATATAAGTGATATCATGTGATTTTCAACTTTTTCTGTCTGGTTTATTTCACTTAGCATGATTATCTCGAGGTCCATCCAGGTTGTCGCAAATGGCAGTATTTCATCTCTTCTTATGTCTCAGTAATATTCCATTGTATATATATGTACAATAGCTTCTTTAGCCAATCATCTATCATAGGGCACTTCAGTTGCTTCCATGTCCTGGCCACAGTGAATAATGCTGCTATGAACATCGGTGTGCAAATATCATTTTGGATATGAGTTTTCAAGTCTTTGGGGTAAATAACCAGTAGAGGGATTGATGGATTATATGATAAATCGATTCTTTGTTTTTTGAGGAACCTCCATACTGTTTTCCATAGTGGCTGTACCCATTTGCAGTCCCATTAGCAGTGTATGAGTGTTCCATTTTCTCCGCATCCTCTCCAACATTTGTTATTACTTGTCCTGTTGAGTATAGCTATTCTAACAGGTGTGAGATGGTATCTCATTGTAGTTTTGATTTGTATTTCCCTAATAGCTAGCAATGTTAAGCATCCTTTCAAATATTTGTTGGCCATTTGTATGTCCTCTTGGGAGAAGTGTCTGTTCTTGTCCTCTGCCCATTTTTTTATTCGGTCATTTATTTTTCTTTTTGTTGTTGTTATTGAGTTGTATGAGTTCTTTGTATATTTTGGATATTAGGCCCTTATTGGAGGCGTTGCTTGCAAATATATTTTCCCATTCGTATGATTGTCTCTTTACCTTGTGGTGCATCAATATTTCTATGTAATTATAAAACAATTACATGAAACACTCAGTTATGGGAAATCACTGGAGTCTGAGTTATGTTTCTAATCAAGATGAAAAGCATTATGGAGGCATCATTTCATATATTTGAAATTGTGGCAAAATATAAAACTGGCTCGAATTCTAGTTTTCCAAAATCTTCAACATTAATATAATAATTTGACAAAACTTTATAATATTTCAATCTAAAAATGCCTGTGAAATGAAACTTAAACATTTAAATATTCAGTATTAGCCTTTGTGTTGAAATTCTAATGTGGACAACCTCTAAGATGGTCCTAAACAATACCCATCTCTTGATTTTCAAGTCCTTGTAAATCCTCTCTACCTTGAGTGTGGGCTAATATTAAGGATTCACTTTAATGTCTTCTAATAAATACAGCCAAGTCATTAGATGTTATTTCTGAGATTAAGTTAGAAAACCTCTGCCTTCTGTCTTGCTCTCCTTTCTCATACATTCTCCCTCTGATGGAACCCAATTGACCTGTTGTGAGTTGTTCTATGAAGAGGCAAGGAACTAATGATGTTGCTGGTTAGCACTCAAGTGATGACTAAGTTCTGCCAATAAGTCTACTTGGGAGGGAAGATTTAGATAAGACTTCATTCTCCATGTTTGCAGCCTTATGAGAGACCTTGAGACAGAGCTAACCCATGCCCAGATGACTGACCCAGAGAAATTGTGAGATAATACATATTTGTTGTTTTAAGCTGCTAATTTATGAGGTAACTTATTACGTAGCAATTGATAACTGGTATGAATCTTAATAGAAGTAATATTTACATATCTGCTTTTAATCCATCAATTCAAGATAATTAACTGTGTGATATTTCAGATAGTTTACTGATTCACTTGTATTTTTTCTATGGTACATAATTCATGATCGATAAATATTGATATTCATTAAAGCAAAAAAATGTTATTTAGATGAGATGAGGAGGAACCAAGTTTTTCCTTCTAGTAGGCGACAATTATTCTGAAATATGATGTTCATATATGACATTTAAAGGGTTGAGACAGTTTTTATTTAAGAACTGATAGTAAACTTTGAGAGTAGATTAGTAGAATTTTTTAAAAGAATCAGTGATATTATTAAGAAAAAATTGGCTAGGAACGAATTTGTATTGCATTTAGGGTGTATATAATACGCTTGTAAGTAAAAATTTTGTTTTCTTTTTCTAGTAGATTTTGGGATTATGTGGTTTATTCATTGTACATGCAGAGAGAGATAAAGGAGAGAGAGAGAGAGAAGGAAAGAGAGGGAGAGAGACGCTTGAGTGTGCAAACACACACACACACAGAGGAAAATCAGATGTGCTTTTCAAAATAAAGTATTAAATTACTACAGAATAATATTACCAAGTGTGTGCAGTGCCATATTTATTTTCTTTGTAATCTATGTTATCAAAAGTCAACTAATCATATGACTGTAATGAGATATAAATACAAACCACACAAACTACTTAGACAAATTGGTTTTTCTTTGACATGCCTTAAGCTCAATGAAGATTTTTTTCATGGCCTATAGTTCTTCCCTCTGTGAGTTTATTCACATTTAAATTTTCACATTTATGTTTTAACTATCTGCTTTGTGCCATAAGTTTTCTTTAGTAACTCTATGTGTGCAAAACAAATCTTTTTAACTTACAGTTTTGGTTTATTTAATGAGTTCAAATCACAGTTATCTATGTTTACATTTTTAATTTTTTTTATTTTTAGTTTTATATAATTAAATAATCAATAAAATCAATTTATAATATTGTGTGAAAAAAATGAGTAAATTGTGTAAATGTCACCAGAATACCAATATACAATAATTAATTCTTATGTATACATTTCCATTATGTTTTTAAAATATCTTTATATTTTAGAAAAGAAGAGGCACTTTTTATGATGAATTTCATCAGTAGTAGTTAAATTCATACTTATAGATTTATAATAGACATATCAACTACTTATCAGCATTTCACTTTTAGTTCTACAAATGAAGATGTGAGCCCGATTCTGTGTGTCTTATGACTAATCACATTTTTTAATAGAAAAGCATATAAGGGATGAAGAAAATAACACTTGCCAAGAATTTATATATTTTTTTAGCTTTATTGATATATAATTGACACATAATATTGTGTAAGTTTAAGGTGGACAACATATTGATTTGATACATGTATATATTGTAAAATAATTACCACCATAGTATTAGCTAACGCCTCCATTGTGTCACATAATTGCTACAGTTCACCCTTGAACAATGAGAGAGTTAAGGGGGCTGACCCCCCAATGCAATCAAAAATCTATGTATAATTTTTGACTATTCAAAATTTTAACTATAGTTGTCCATAGGTATTGTAGGGGATTGGTTCCAGTACTCCCACAGATACCTAAAACTGTGAAAATAGTATAGAACAATACATACAGTTAGCCTTCCATATCCATGGATTCCCAATCGCAGATTGAAAATATTGTTTTTAGTCAATGATTGATTGAATTTGCTGGTGTGAAATCTAAAAATATGGAGGGTTAACTGTATATATACTTTTTTAATTTGTATTTTTAAATATGTATTTACTTTTTAAAAAGAATGTGTAAATGGACTCTTGCAGTTCGAATCCATGTCATTCAAGGGTCAACAGTATTTCTTTTTTGTGGTGAGAATATTTCATATTACTCTCTTAGCAGTGCTCAAGTATATAATATCATATTGTTAACTATAATCACTATACTGTACTTTGATCCTTAGACCTTATAAGTGGAAATTTGTACTCTTTGACCAACATCTCTCCATTTTTCCCACCCCCTCAGCCCCTGGCAACCATCATTCTACTCTCTGTTTCTACCAGTTCAGATTTTTTAAATTCTACATATAAGTGGTACCATATAGTATTTGTCCTTCTCTGTCTGACTTATTTCACTAAGCATAATGCCCTTAAGGTCTATCTATGTTGTTGCAAACAGCAAGATATTCTTTTATTCTTATAACTGAATAACATCCCTGTGTGTGTGTGTGTGTGTGTGTGTGTGTGTGTGTGTGTGATCATGTCTTTTCTATCCATTTATCCATTGACAGACACTTAGGTCATTGGTCATTCTCATATCTTGCCTATTGTGGATAATGTTGCAATGAACATGGGAGTGCAACATATCTCTTTGAGATCCTATTTTCCTTTCCCGTGGCTATACATTGAGAAATGCGATTACTGAATCATATGATAGTTCTATGTTTAATTCTGAAGAACATCTATATATAATATATATATTCACGTAATATAAAATTATCTTTGAAAAAATATCATGGGACATTTACTACATATCAGAGTGTTCAAAGTACTTTACATGATTACCTCATTTAATTCTCACACTAACTCTATGATATACATGCAAATAGCATGCACAATTTGCAAATAAAGATAAATATAGAAAGTTTGAACAACTTGCCAAAGGTTGCCCAGTTATTATGTGGCAGAAACAAACTTTGAACCTGGAAGTTTGACTTCATAATCCATGACTTTATCATTATATTTCTCATTCTTAAGGCTACTGATTTCAAGTCAATGCATATTATATTCTGAATAAGTTTAGGAATCAAATAAGCCAACATTTTCATTTGTTTAATTTTTTTATTATGTCAACTTAAGTGCTTTTGTTAGACCTCAGCAACTGAGAATTGCTCTATATTTTCTGATTTATGAGCTTAGATTACCATATTTTCATGATTATATTCTTTTGTTCAAATTCATGGTACCTTGAAATAACAATAATTTTAAAAAATTACAAATTTATTTTACAAACATAATTTAAAAATTGGGCTAAACTTATCCTCTGTTTAAATCCCCCTGGGCCCCTGATTAAAACAGTAGAATTTGAGACTTCTCTCCTAAGTGTCAGAAAACAATTAGTCCTAATTTGAATCAGTAACAGTGACTGCACATGGCATATAGCACTTAATATTCATTCTTGATAAATATAACTTCCTACTTGTTATTTATGACATTTTTAAAATGTTACTTGTAAACATGTTTATGCCTAGTGACTACAGGTTTGAATAATTTTCTTTTAAGTATGTAAAACTGAGATTTTTGTCTTTTAAGTATTAGTACTAAATTAAAAGGAAATGATATTTAGATGGCTAAGAAGGAAATGTTTTCAGTGAGACCTGGGTCAGATTCTTCTTAGACTTGACTATTTCACACAGAATGCAGCTGCTGGTGAATGACTAATGTGAACATGTGGCATTTAATTTCCATGAAAACTTCAAGAGTCTGAGTGAAATGTGGCTATGAGTAATATAATGAAATATAAGTGGAATGCCATGACAGTAATGCTCCTCTGGGATTCAGACACCAACAGTGGAAGGAGCTGTTCCGAGAACATCTGTTTTGTTGGCAAAATTCAAAGACAGCTGCTTTGGTTACTTTATAATTCTCATGAGATTTTTGTCTGATTCCAGAAATGATGTCTGCCCTCTATTGCTAGACCCAAGTCATTTGCATTTTCCCTACCTGTGATATTGTTACTTATTTAGTTGCTTTTGGTGGGAAAAAAAAAATACTTCCTGAGAAAAGCTCAATGAAAAGCTTTAGCAGGCCCTTATTATTTAAGCCCAGCTTTGTATTTATCCTTTTTCCAAAACTCATTCTTATTTGTATTCTAAATATGATGGAGGACAACAGTTGCAAGCTCATAATATCACTGTTCTTATCATGCCATGGTCTCTTGCAAATGCTGTGCTTTTGTGAGGTGACCTATTATATCTCTCTGTGCTGTCCAATTATTTTCTTGTAAAGGACTGATAAGGTAAATATGTGCCTGCTATTTTTCTTTCCAAGAGCAATTGCTCTTTTTTTTAACAAATAATTTGAAACTTAGGACATTCTTATCATACTGAAATGGAAGACTTCCTAAATATGTTAACCTGTAAAAGTGAGATTGTAAAAGTCCATGTACATGCACCTTAAATATTTATACAATAAAGTATATGAAAACCATGTACCCAGCAAATCTGGCTGGAATTGCTATTTTGTCATTTTTAGTTGATGATCTTGGGCAATATACATAAGATTTCTGAGTCTCAATTTATTCATCTGCAAATATTTAGATAAGATAACACATGTTAGAAAATACAGTATATAGATACATACAAAAATTTCTACAAAGAGAAAATACATGTATTAATCTGGTGATATTTGCTATATCCTGGAAGGCAGGACACTAAGGAAAGTACCACAAACTACTAGGTGATGAATATCTCATTTAAACAGCATATTTCATTCTAGTTATCTGAAAGAGTGACCTGTAGAAAAATTATCTCTTGAATATGTTTTGTTTGGGATTCAAAAAATTTATATGACAAAAGAGAAAAATACAGATTATAGTTTATAAATAAAAATCAATAAAACTAAAAGACAGACATTATCCAAGAGAGGAAACAAAAAAGTTATTTAGTTATGGAAATTGAATGAACAACATGTGTATGGAAGTTAAGTGGAAATTATGCAGCCAAAATTTAAAAGAAATATGCAAGATATGTTTGAAAATATGGGTATGATCAGTGAACTCATTGTAGTCTATAAACTAAAGAATGATAAATAAAAAAGAAGCTTCTAAAGCTAGTTTATTTCCAAAGAATGTAAAAGATGGTCTTTGATGGATTATGTGAAATGACATCATAAATGCATAAAATATTCAGAGTATCACATCCCTGCAATTAGCTATTGTGTCGAATATTTCTCATTTGCCCTTCCTAATCTATTTTCTACCTTTCTCCTTTCTACTCTGTCCCCTAGGAACACCAGCCTTCATGGACTATGTAATTAGAGCTCTCTTGCTCACTTCTAGTTTAGTTTAGCAGTAGAGGTTGGCGGGTTATCAGAAGATGGGAAGACGGTGAGGTCAGAACATGTCATTTGCCCTGCTACTTCTCTGCTATGCTGTGGGATGGTAGTGCTTCTTTCCCTTGATTCCAGCCCTCAGTTTCTGTTGAGCTACACTATTTTGAGCACCTATAAAATGGGAGAGATTTTTTTTTAAATATAATTATTGATATTATCGCAAGTGTGCTAGATTGTCAGTATTTATAAACCTAGAAACAAATAATTTTGTAACAGCTAAAAAAAAGTAAATAATAAATTAGAGAATATTAAGCAGTAGAATGCTATAGTTAGATTTTTATTTTAGCAAAATATTAGATGGAGACCATTATCATAGAGTAGAAAGACCACATCTTTTGGATTTAACACACCAATGTGCAAATTGTTGCTACGTTATTTACTTCTTGTGCAACGTTTATATCTATTAATCTCGGTTTTACAATCTATAAGATAAAGTTAATAATATTAAATACTCATGTTTGCTGTGTAGAGATCATCTGAATAGGATTTAAGAATGTAAGGCAGATGGTTGGGAAGGACTATTCTGGTTCATTGTAGGAATCCCCTATACTTGAAACACTTACGGCTCATTTTACTTAAAATAATTTTGCAGGAACTTACTTAAAATTCATGAGTTTTTCATATTTCTCTTTTTATTTTCCTCTATTTTTCTCTTGCAAATATTATTTCTTTAATCTTGTGTTAGATATTTATTTGATTTCTTTTTGCCCTTTAAAATTATGTAAAACAGTCATCAATTTCCACTAAGTAAAACTTTGTCCATATAGAATTGCTTTGATATATACAACTAAAATTTTAATTAATTTACTCCAGGATATTCTTCTCTTCAAAAGTTGTTTTGTGGAAGACAGATATTTTTGAGATTAGTTTTTTCTCATTTTAAATTATCTTTATAGATTAATTAAATACAATTATGTGATTATATTCTAGTACAGCAATCATAACTTTTAAATTTTGAATTATAATTTATGAACAAAAAACAATATGAAATAAAACTTCACACCTCGTTCACGAAACAAAGTAGGGCTAAATCCTATCTGAATCTCGAATATCTAGAAATTGAGCTATAACCCTATCTTTCCAGAAATCTAAACTTCAGGATCCAATTATTAATTTTTGTTCTTGATGTTCATAAAGGCAAATAATATGGCTATGAATAATAGTAAAGCAGAAGTTTTGAAAGGATATTCAGCTGAGTGTGAATAGTGCTGGAAGAAAATATTATGTGATCATTATTTTATTTTCGAAATGGGCTCCTCTTCCTATGCTCCTCACTCAGTGTTTTTCTGTAGATCTCCTTCTTTTATTTTTCTTTCCTTTCCTCTCCCTTTCGTTTCCTTTCAATTTTACTCTTCACATTTAACTTGATCTCATCAATTTTCATGACCTCAATTGGCCATATACAGAATATATAGCTAAATAGAGATGATAGAGATAGAGATAGAGATCCATCCAGCTCTACTGGTGAACCTATGTAAATCTGTTTAATCAGCATCTCCACTTAAAGTTCCTCAGGGACCTCGAAAACACAGCATGTGTCAAACTGAAATCCCTCTACCTGAATTTATCATATTGTGAATGGTACTACTTTCTCTCCATCACCAAATCAAAAATCCAATCTTCTTCCTTGTTTTCTCCCTCCTTCTTATCTTTCCCATTACCAGTAAAGCATTCCAACTCTTTCATCCTCTGAATCCTACTGTCCAAATATATCATTGCACATGTCTACTTTCCTTTATTTCCTTTATCTCACCTAACATTCCCATTGTCATGATTTAGATCATCACCACTTCTTTCTTGAATCAATGCGTTAGATTTTTAATGAGTCTCCCTACTCTGAGTTGTATCCACATATTCTACACACAGAGGTCTATTTTTAGCTTATTTTTTAATTGTTTGTTTTGAAGTTAAAATAAAGCCATTGTTGGAATTTAATATCTTCTGTTATCATACTCTGACATTTGTATAGAGACAAAGTTGGTCAAAACTCACACCTTATTGGAACTGGTTTCCAATAATTCTCATCATAAAGGATACCACAAAGCCTCTTGAGAGGCTGTTGCAAGGTGTGGTAGGGTAGTAGCATAAGAATCTGAGTTTTTGAGGTACCCAGTTTTTTATCCCTGAATCAACCAAGATAGCTCTACATTTATCTGTATCATGTATCATAATTTACACTATTTTTCAAGAAAAAAAACTAACAATGTTTGGAAACCATTATATCATTTTTCCAAATAAAGATTCTTCTTTCTTGATGATGCAATACAAATATACTTATTACAAAATATCTTAATGAATTTATAAAACATGCCTAATCTCCCAGAGTCTAAAATTCTTCTGGAAAATATATTCTTTCTTAGAGGAATGTAGTTTATTTATTTACTTGTTTGGAGTCATTTCTTTCTGTCTTGTGATGTGCAGGTTTAGCAGACCCAGAAACAAGTCAGCTTCTCAATCAAATTAAGCAATTAAAAATAATATAACTTACTAAATGTATTCTTAATAGATAACACAAAGAGAAAATTTTCTCCACAAGTATACAGTCAAAATAGGAGCCACTGATTTTGTAGCTAACATATTAAGGTAGTCCAAGTGAATTAATTTTGTATGCTTTCTTCCTTTCTACAAAATCAGACATTTTTTTTGTTTGTTTTGTGTGTTCGTATGCTGGTAGTTTCATTATAGTTTCAAATTAGATTATACTAAGTTGGGTGAGGTTTTAGAATCTTTCATACACTATTAGTTCAGTTTTGTTTCTTTTCGTTTGTTTGTTTTTGTTTTTGTTTTTACTGAAAAGCCTTGATTCTCAATTGGTCTCCCTGTTTCATGTTCCAAAAGCAGAAAACAAATACTTGCAACATTGTCTCCCAGAAATGGTGACTTGTCTTTTAACTGTGTGTGTGTGTGTTTTTTTAAATAAATGTATTTATTTAAATTAGTTTGAAGTATACAGTACATTGGTTAGATTTCTATATTGTTCATAAAATGATTCCTCCAATTGCTCCCTCCTTCCCCTGGCCCTCCAACTAGCCATCATATTAATGCTAACTGCATTCCCTGTGCCATGCACCCCATCCATATGCCCAACTCTCAACTGTACTTCTTTAATCCTTCACCCCATTCTCCTAGCCCCCCAACCTCCCTCCCTTCTGTCTGTCACTAAATTGTTCACTATTTTTGTGAGTCTGTTTTTGATTAGTTTGTTCTTTTTGTTCCTTAGATTCCACATATACATGAAATCATATGGTATTTATTTTCTCTGACTTATTTCACTAAGCACAATAACCTCCATGTTGTTGCAAATGGTAGGATTTCATTTTTTTAATGGCTGAGTAATATTCCATTGTATATAGGAACCATAATTTTTTTTATCAACAGATGATGGGCATTTAGGTTGCTTCCATATCTTGACTATTGTAAATTGTGTTGCCATGAGTACTGGACTGCATAGGTCTTTATGAATTATTGTTTTGGTTTTCTTTAGATAAATACCCAGAAGTGCAATTTCTGGGTCAAAAGGTATATCCATTTTTAATTGTTTGAGAAACCTTCATACTGTTTTCCATAGCAGCTGTACCAATTTGCAATCCCAACAACAACATATGAGGGTTCCAATGCTGAATCCAGAGTAGCCAACTGCACTACCACTTCAGGAATTCACAGCTAAAGCAATTAAGGATAGAACTCAAGATTAAATCTATGTGCCACACGAACTCAACTTTGAAATTTTGACTATTTACCACATTGCTTGGACTACATTGTTTCTGAGTCGCTCTCTGCTAATATTAACTGGATTTAAGAAGAATTTTCTCATTTGTAACATCTTCATGTCTACCCTGACCTACAATCTCTCCATCTTTTACTAGGACAGGAAAGTTGGAGAAAAGAAAGATTCTCAAAGATATTTATCTTCTGTGTCCTGTGTTCTGAGATATGTTTATTTCTTTCTTTCAATCAACAGCAGAGTGAATGTATCTTGTTACTATGGCAACTGTCCACTTTCAGTTATTTCTACTGTCTCTGATTTTCATGAGGGACTCTATTTTAGTAATTCTTTACTAAATTAAGCTTGCTATATTTAGCATATACCCAACCCAGGTCTTCTTATTTCTTAGATCTGCTTACTTTCTGTTTTTAAGCAATTCTAAATACAAACTTATCAAAGTAACTCAAGAAGACTTTAAACAAACTATAGAATTTTGTCAAATAGCCAAAAATAATTGATAATTAAATTTAAAAAGCTTTATACAACCAAAGTTTTATTGGAAAAGAAGATAATCAAAATGTGCTTTATTTAGTTTCAGTAAGAAATTGTAGGGTAACATCGGCTACTCCTCTACAAGATTTATTGGATACTTATTGATTGGTTAATGGCTGAAATCTTCAGATGGTTCTCAGAGCATAAATTTATGAATCGTCACGGGAAGCATAAACAGAAGTTAGCCAACAAAAAATTAGTGAATAATAAATTATGTCCAATATAAATATTGAATAATGTAAATAAGCTATATATTTAAAAACAAACAAATCACGTATGTGCCTGTTACTTAAAAGACCAATAAAAAAGCAAAAGATAATAATCAATAGATTATATTACATTTAAGCTTTATAAAATTAAATTCTCTTTTTCTAATCTCAGGATTGATAGATATGAAATTATCAACAGTCTCTCTTTTTTTGTTCCTATTAATGATACTGATTTTTATAGCATGACTTTGTTATTTGATTGGGATTCAAAATTTCAAATTCTATTTGAATGCTTTTTTTTAATTCAACAAATGTGTATTTTTATTAGCAAGGCAGGGAATAGATTGCAGCTGAATCATCCAAGTTCTAGGTCAGATCCTTTATTTAAAAGTTTAATATTTTGTTTATTATTAATTTTTTGTATTAAATTTGATTTTTTAAAAATATTGCATTAGAGTATTTATCTTGAGTACTTATTTGCTATGCCCTAAATTCTGCACCTGAAGTAAGTGCCTATCCGAACTACAGTCTTATTTATTACCAAGATCCCTTGAGAGATTTGACATAGTCACTCATAATATTTAAATTTTTGTTGCTAAAAATGCTAAATAAAATATTTATGATTTCATGAAAATATGGTCTTTTTAAATAGCATTTTATTCCATAGTGAAGAATATCAAATTGTTCATAATCACATGTTGTTGTGGCTTTTCTTCCCATGACTTCTAAGAAATGTGAAGTCAGAGTAAGAAAATAAGAAAATAAATTATTTTATGTGAGCATTCTAAATATAAAAATTGAAATTATTTTTACCTGACATATTTTCTTAAATATAAAACCCATTTACTTATATAAAAGATGTATGTAGAATGGACTTTTCGAAATGAATGAAAGTCTAGAGATCAAGTCAGTTTTATAGTACGTGGCAGATATTTGCAGAAGAAATACAACTTTAAAGGCATTTATTCTAACTAAACTATAATAGTTTCTGGTGTTCTTGTCCTCATTTTTGAAAGGAGATTTGCACATTTAGTTTCATATTTGACTAGCCTTTCCAAAAATGAGGTAATACAAATAAGGTACTAAGGTTTTAAAATATGGTAAATTATATGTTAGATGTGTCTATGCTGATGGAGTGACAGATGGAGAAAGAAAAAAAATCAAAACATTCTCCTGTAAATGAATATTTCTCTTAGATTTGAAGCTTTATATTTGTGGTTAAAAATAATTATGAAAGACTATAATGCTCCTGTTGGATTTTATGTCTAAATATAATGTGATTTAATTGTATTAATATCTTATACATTGCTTGGTCTCACTGAGTAATTCCTATGTTCATTGGTATATATGTAGCATTTTTTAATTCTTAGATGTCTGAATTAAAATATTTTACATTTATATCTATAAATATGCCATGGGCAAAGTCAATGAGAAATTTTATTAAATAAAAGATTATTGAATTCTGTTTCTCTGAAGCAGTGTTTGAGATTTTTGAATTAATAATAGGAAATCACATAAGTGAGCTATGTAAGTGAAAGCAAGTCTCTTTAACATCTGGCTCTTATGTTCTTCTATGAAATTACGTGCTTCTATGTTTTTCTTCAATGTTAATGTGAATAGAAGGAATTAACACAGTATGAATGTACTTCACAGCATGGTGTGTTATAGGAAATAATGTCAAATATACAAGTAGAATTAGTAATTAAAATTAGACATATACTGATTATCACAGTTTGACTAAATATATCTAAATTTTTACTGATAGGCATCATTGAAGATAGCACCGAGAATAAGAGAAAAATATTTCATGATTCAAGACAAATAGTCTTTGCTTAGGACCTCAAGAACAACTGAAAGACAGGTGTGTGTGTGTGTGTGTGTGTGTGTGTGTCTTGGTTCTCATAGAGCACAATGGTGAAAGTAATTACTTGATTATGCTAATTTATGATGCCTCAAGGACAAATCCTTTACACAAAATAGTCTTGCATTCAGAAAACTTGTTTACTATATGTTCATTTACTAGCTAAGTAGCAGTTGCTACCACACCAACTCCTGGCATTTACAAGTCTAATTGGTGCCTCAGCAAAACTATCAATCATTGTAGGATTAGTGATTTAGAAGTTACTCAGAATAGTCAAATCAATTTACTATTAAATACCCGATTAATTCAAGTGTCTTCTATCATTATCTTTTTGACACTGCCTTTAAAAATAAACAAAGTAGATATCATGTGATATATATTTATGTATATATATACACACACACACATATGTATATGTGAGAGAGAATAGTAAAAAATAAAATTAAATAATTATTATAATCATCATTCTCCAAGGGATATATTCAACCAACTCTTCAGACTCACTTTATATAAATCACAAAAATCCTTCAATGCACCAATAAATATTTGTTGATTATCTATGTTGTGGAACTCAAAAAAATTTAGAATTTTATTTCTTTCAGGTATATTTATTCAATAAATATTAATTGAGAGCTTCTTTTGAGGCCTTATGAGAATATATATAGAGAAACCCTGAAAAAATATCTGAGAATATGTGAAAGTCAAACTGGCTGGAGGATTTATTTATTTTGAAATGTCCATTATTTATTTGATATACCCATATACACGCATAGAAAGACACACAGACAAATCCCTCCATAGACACACATAAATATCGACACTTTGTATTTTTTATATCACTTGAATTAAAAAAATAATTCCATTTCTGTGTCATAAATCTGACCTTGCAATGTCATCTTGCTCTTTCAGTGGAGTATTTATGTTTTCTATTTCAAAAGAAGGGTGAGAATTTCTAGCTGTAGATTGAACTTTTCAATGAGAATGCGTCCTAATCTTGAGCACAACTGAGAGAGAAGAGTTAACAGAGAGAAGTGCATAAAAAGGAAAGAAAACAACAGAAAAAACAATCCTTTCTATATGCCACAGTAGTGCTGCTAAAATAACTTTTTTGTAGCAGTAACAGGTTTAAAATGCAATAGAAATAAAATCTAATGTATAACATTTAGCAATATAGAACTATCCAATAAGAAAATAAAAAGTGCTAACATGATGTAAACTATAAAAGTTCATGAAAAATACAGAAAAATGCCATGATAAGCAACAAAGCAAATACATTAAGCTTAAAATATAAATTTGTAAGTTTACTTCAATCTCAATAGCAAAGATATTTTTATTTATTTTTTCCAAAATTAATGTGGTGGAATACATATGTGAGAAAAACCTCAGAATTAGTGGTTATTAAAAATGACCTTTAAATATTATAATGCATTCTACTTTTAAATGTTCCTTTAAATATTATAGTACATTCTACATTAATGATAATCAAAATACAATTATTCTACTATCAAGATATATGATCAGATTAATAAGTTAACATAAAGTCTAGAAAAGAGAACAAGTGTATGTAGAAATATAATAAGTAAGGCATCTTCTTAAAA
>NW_011888860.1:5069175-5071823 GCF_000151845.1 Pteropus vampyrus | reverse complement strand
ATGAAAATTTAAAAAGCTGGGCTGCTGTTATAAGAGAATAGAAGAGAGTACAGAGTGAGCAGACATAAATAATAAATATTCTTTGCAATTAAGAGAATAATAATGTAAAACAAAACAGGGATAGACATTTTTTATTCTGAAAATATATTTCTGTTATCATCTACATCATGTGTATTATGAATGGCCTGCATGGCTGAAGACATAGATTGCATGCAAAAGTGTGCATTTACAAATCCACCATAAAGAACGAGTGACCATGGACAATAGTTATTGTTATAGTGAAACAGAAAGAAAATAAAAGGAAGTCATATATAAAATTCAAAACTTGAATGGCTAGATACTTTATAGAAATCTAAATTTTACTTTACTGAAAAATATTTATCAGTATGGTTACAACAAACTTCTGGTTCCTACCTTTACTAGAATTTGTTCAGATTTTGTTTTAATTTCCCACAACAGTTGACAGAGCTGAGCACATCTTATATCGTAATATGCCTCCACCCTTCCAACATCCTGGGCTCTTTAATGCCTTTCTATTAAATATTTTCCCCTATCTCCTTTATCACACATTAGTCTCCTTTGTCCCTATTTTTTATCCAAAAATTTTAATAATTGATATTCCATAACATTTCAACAGAAAACTTTCTATTTTCACCCAATACACTCATATTTTGCAACTGTCTACTCCCATATCTTTCTAACCATCTTTGCACCACTAATCATTAAATTTATTTCTTTGTTCTAGACTTTCTGGTAAGAATTAGTTACATATTTCTAACTACTAATTTTTAATACCCAGCTGAAATACTCTGAGAGCCTGATTCCTAAATTCCATGTCTTTTTCTCTTAGTTGTTCTTTCTTCTGATACCCTATAATGCTCTGAATATATTTAACAGTCTCATATGGTTTGAAAATGACTTATTTACATGTGTATCTTCAAATGTTACACAATTTTATTTTCGTAGAAAATGCTTACTTTTTTGTCCTATACACAAGGACTGAATCACATGAGGTCCTTAATCAGTGATTTAAAACAAAAAAAGATCTTCCTTAGTGAAATAGTATCAGTGAATGGCAATCATTCAGAGACAGCATGACTTCCTCAGTCTGTTCCTCTAGAAGAAAACCTAAAATAAAGTTTTACCTAGGAACCAAATTCTTTGACCTGCTAAAGGCAAAAATGAACCTCCTAATAAATTATATGGTAAGAATTTTAAATTTCTATGAAAGAATTTATTGCCCAGAATATCTTGAAACAAATCATTGACAAATACAATAACAAAATAATTGTGGTATGAGAACAAAGAATATTTTCTTGCTAAAAAATTATTTTTTGTGTGTAAAACCTAGCTGAATTGAGTTGCTTTTTGAATACTTAACTCTAATGAAAAATGAATTTTGATTATTGGAGAGGAAGTATCATCTCAGTAATTACTTTCAAGATTTGTGATAACTATCATCAACCGGGGTCACAGAGTTCTAAGAAAATGGCAAGAAGAGAAAGAGAATTGCACAATGGATGCTCAAAATGAAGAACCCAACCTTTAAAAAACACTGCTGTAGTCTGCTCTATCATCTGCTCTATCATCTGCTCTATCATCTGCTCTATCATCTGCTCTATCATCTGTCTTTAAGAAGTCAAAGCAGGTGCTGTTAATCTGCCAGAACCCACTTTTCTTTCACTGACTCTTAATGGATGAGAAAATGAGGAGAGTAAAGACAGTTTCCATGGACCAAAGGCTGTGTAAAGTTAAGAAACAGAATGAAAACAAAGAAATACCAGTGCCTAAGACTCTGTTTTGCTAGTAACATGTGCCAGATGCAATGGTCCATTAGCTTCCAGATAAAACTATTCCAAAATGGAGATAAGTGTCATTTATAATGGTAATTATATAATAAAATAAGTATCCAAGCAATAAAAGTAATCAGTTGGAGAATTACTTTCAGTACCTAATGAAGGGCAAGCAAAATAGGAAGTACATAAAACAGAAGGGAAAAGATCAGTACAAAATATTTCTTTGTCACTAATATGTTTGAACATTCTGATAAATTTTATTTATATATTCTTCTGTTACATAGATAAAATGAGAAATTAAAATATTAAGTGATCCTGTTACATTGTGGTTTTAATATTTAATCATCTGTAGAATTTTATAAGCAATCAAATAAGCAATTCATTAACATTTGAAGAAGTAAAAATCATAATCGGCATTCTAAAGAGTAGTTTTGTATGTTCCTAGATAAGATAACATCCTGCTGAGATAGTCAAATAAGAAGCAAAAATTTTGCTCACATAAAAAGGAAGAATTTGAACAATTTTTTAGCATGTAAAAGGAATTCAACAACAAGGTCAATATGGACTTGACTAAATCTTGTATCAAAACATCTTAGAGTTCTCTTGTACTTACAAATAATTACTTGGGAATCATTGAGGACATGGAGTAAGATTTCTATTAACCACACTAGCAGAATTTCATCAGGCAATTGGTCGACCAAATAAAATAAAATGTGCAAATATTTCAGAATGATTAATAGAGAAATCTATTCTAACACAATCAATGTTTCTGTATAATTTTTATTAATAAAGGAAATACAACTTCGGTAAAAACTCAAAATTTTCTACCAAATATCTCAGTGCTGGGCTCAC
>NW_011888860.1:5063854-5069125 GCF_000151845.1 Pteropus vampyrus | reverse complement strand
AGAGAAAGAGAATTGCACAATGGATGCTCAAAATGAAGAACCCAACCTTTAAAAAACACTGCTGTAGTCTGCTCTATCATCTGCTCTATCATCTGCTCTATCATCTGCTCTATCATCTGCTCTATCATCTGTCTTTAAGAAGTCAAAGCAGGTGCTGTTAATCTGCCAGAACCCACTTTTCTTTCACTGACTCTTAATGGATGAGAAAATGAGGAGAGTAAAGACAGTTTCCATGGACCAAAGGCTGTGTAAAGTTAAGAAACAGAATGAAAACAAAGAAATACCAGTGCCTAAGACTCTGTTTTGCTAGTAACATGTGCCAGATGCAATGGTCCATTAGCTTCCAGATAAAACTATTCCAAAATGGAGATAAGTGTCATTTATAATGGGTAATTATATAATAAAATAAGTATCCAAGCAATAAAAGTAATCAGTTGGAGAATTACTTTCAGTACCTAATGAAGGGCAAGCAAAATAGGAAGTACATAAAACAGAAGGGAAAAGATCAGTACAAAATATTTCTTTGTCACTAATATGTTTGAACATTCTGATAAATTTTATTTATATATTCTTCTGTTACATAGATAAAATGAGAAATTAAAATATTAAGTGATCCTGTTACATTGTGGTTTTAATATTTAATCATCTGTAGAATTTTATAAGCAATCAAATAAGCAATTCATTAACATTTGAAGAAGTAAAAATCATAATCGGCATTCTAAAGAGTAGTTTTGTATGTTCCTAGATAAGATAACATCCTGCTGAGATAGTCAAATAAGAAGCAAAAATTTTGCTCACATAAAAAGGAAGAATTTGAACAATTTTTTAGCATGTAAAAGGAATTCAACAACAAGGTCAATATGGACTTGACTAAATCTTGTATCAAAACATCTTAGAGTTCTCTTGTACTTACAAATAATTACTTGGGAATCATTGAGGACATGGAGTAAGATTTCTATTAACCACACTAGCAGAATTTCATCAGGCAATTGGTCGACCAAATAAAATAAAATGTGCAAATATTTCAGAATGATTAATAGAGAAATCTATTCTAACACAATCAATGTTTCTGTATAATTTTTATTAATAAAGGAAATACAACTTCGGTAAAAACTCAAAATTTTCTACCAAATATCTCAGTGCTGGGCTCACCGAGATATTTCTGCAAATTCAGTCAATGTACATAATAATTTTTGGTTTCATAATTGGGAAGTTTCATGTGGAATGCATTACAAAATAGTCCATAAACTGAGTAATAATAATATGATAAATGTAAGATTTTCACGAGAAAAAAATTTCTAAAAAATAATATAGTTGAATCTATTTAGAAAGTTAAAAAAATCAAGGGAAGGGGGTTGGGAAGCTGGATGAAAAAGGCAAAGGGATGAAGTACAAATTAATAGCTATAAAACAGCCACAGGGATATAGAGCACAACATAAGAAATGTAGTTAATATTGTAATGGCTGTCTGTTTTATATACTTCTTATTGTGTGATGGGTGCTAGAGTAATCGGGGGAATCACTTTATAAATTATATGTGTTTAACCATTATACTGTATACCTGAAACTAATATAAAATAAATAAAAAATTAATTTAAAAAATTGTGACAGAACATTTAACTCTTCCATCTTAAAGAACTGCTCTGTAAATGAGATTAAGATTATCAAAACAATAGTTTCATGATAAGTGGGTGCATATACTATGCATTTATGCGACAAATTGATAACTTTTCACACTGTGCAAAGCACTCTTTTAAACAATGGAAACTGAAAGATAAATAAAATTTGATTCTCGTTCTCCAGAGTAAAAGCAGAGTTAAATCCATACATTTTCAAATAACTGTATTTAACTTGAAAATATGTGCATACAAATATGCACATATTTGTGAAGTGGCTAGATAGATGTGATAAACTCAGTTTGGGCCAACTTTAGTTCTAAATACAGGATCCCATCACGTACATTTATTATCAGTTTATCCTCATTTTGAATTTCTAGATGTAGTTAATTTTTTAGAATTCAGATCAATGAAGGGGAAGCATGAACACAGTAATTTCAAGTAATGGAAACTTTTTTCTATTTAGCTTTAGTGTGCATAATTTTATTCCAGCCCTACATGAAAATTTTTAAATTATATTTAGCTTAGACAATATTTAAATTATTTGATATTCACTGAAAACACATAAATCACTACTGGTAACCATGAAGCCTCCTGGAAGGAAGGAGAAGCCAATCGTTATTATTTTAGGGTACTCTACAGATTGATTTTTAAGGAAGAAAACAGAGCATTCTCTTTTATCACTAATATCAGCAAAAATTCTATTTGTGTGCCAGTTGTGAAAACAGTGATCATATCAACAGTATTTTTTTAGATTACAAAATTTAAAAAGCAGAGTCCTATAGTACTGACTTTTGTACATGACCAACCTAAACTACTGGCAGCAGGTAACTTAATAAATTATGCTATATCAATAACACAGACTAGTATGAACTTCCTAAAACTATGAGATGAAGATGATTTATGTGCATGCATAATGACAAACACCTGTTAAATACCATTAAGTATAAATTGAATCATAAAATATAATATTGAAATATGGCTGTAACTATATAAATATCATTGTTGTACAAATGGACAAAAATGTAAAGGAACCTAATAAAACAAAACTAAACTGTAGAAGTATTCGTTGACATGTTAACTTTTCATTAAATGTTTACATTCCTTTGGCATATTATACTGCCTAAGATGAGCCTCATGAGAAAGAGATATACGGGTATAATGAATTGAGGATTTTATATTTAGAAATATGACTTTATTAAGTAGTTCTTTTATGTTCATAATAATGCTTTATATCTTAAATCTTTAAATCAATAAACATTAATCCAGATATTAATAGACTAATAGATGTGTCTTATATACCAAACCTTTATGTTATATAAATACATATATATGTCAGAGAAAGTAATAATACTTGACTAGTGCAAGTTCATAGTGCAAATTTGATCAAATAAAATGTGATGAACACAAAACTTATTTTTTGACTATTCTTGTGTTTGATAGCATATTTGGGGGAAAAAAGATCTTTGGTGAAACAATCTCTTGGATATTTCTGAGTCAGAAGGAAGGGAGATATTTTTTAGTTATGATTGCAATGTATAACTAAAGATTCATTCATTCATTCATTCATTCATTCCTTTCATTATTCCATCCATTTATCCATTCATTATTTGAACCTTCATTTATTCAACAGGTATAGTTGAACTAAAAGCTAGTGAGTGAGAATTATATCCAAGTGTAAGTAGAATTGGTGGTATAGTGATGAGCATAGTTGCCTTCCAAATGTAAGCAGATTTTCATATGAACAAAATTACTAGAGTATATTTATCTATATAACCACTGAGATACAAAAAATGTCCACATAAATACATTATATCCTAAATAACATTATATTTGAAATTATTCAGAACTCTTTACTTAAAAGTATCCTGAGGAAAAGTATATTTTGTAATGTAAATAAGAACTTCTTAAATAATCAACAGAATATTTAATGTGATACTTTTAAACATAGGATTTTTTTTTTTTTTTTGTAAAAAAAATGCCAGGAAAAAGAGGCAGCACTTATCTTTAGGAATGCTCTGCCTTAAGAGGGTATATTATCACAAACTTAGTGGTTTAAACAACAGTTTATTACAGCTCTGAAGGTCAGAAGTCTGATAGGGATTTCACTGGACTAAAACTAGTGTCAGAGGGCTGCATCATTTCTGAAGACACTGAGACTCCATTTCCTTGCCTTTTCCAGATTCTAGAAGCCTCTCACATTCCTTGGCTTGAAGGCCCTTTTCCATCTTGAAAGCCAGCACTGTTGTATTTCTCTATCTTTCTTCTATCTCACGTCTCTGGCCTGAAAAGTCCTCTGCATTTAACAATTCATGTAATTAAATTGGATTCACATAGATAACTCAGGATATTCTCTCCATTTCAAGATCAGTAAATTTAATCTTCAAAATCCCTTTATCATGTAAAATAACATATTTGCAGATTGTGAGGATTAGGGTATGGCTGTCTGAGCACACAAAACAGAAGAATTGACACAATGATTCACTCTTTGTTGAAATAGGCATGTTCATCTTGATCTGAAAATGCACCCAACCACCAGAAGAGCCAGAGTAGGCACAGAAGTGTCCTTTGTGCTCCCAAGAATGGGTAATGGAGTTTCATGTATTTTAATAACTGTCTGCTTTTGCATAAGCCTTCAGTTATAGTAGCCATTAATTCTTGTTCTTAAAAAGATCTGCCATCTCATGAATGTGGTTTTGAATGTAAATTAATTTTATCTATAAAAGTTAACATTCTGTTAATGATGTCTGTCTGAAGGAGAAAAAAGATGTCTTGTCTAGATCTTATAAGAGACATTTCTGTACACTGGAATTTTGAACTATAGACATTTAAAAATGTTTTCTTAATTTAAAAATGCCCTGAATATTTCACATAGATTAGGAAAGACATTATTTTTTTTCTCTCCACAAATATTTTTGGAAATGCTGTATACATATCATTATACCAGTATTTCATCTTCTCTATGCAATAGGAAATATATATCACAAATCCAGCACGCCATGTTTGGATGTATTAATTGTGCACTACCTCATCCTAGGAACTGCATACATGTGGGCTCTGTAAATGTGCATGTATGTTTTTTACAATATTCCAGCAAATGACCACATATATTTGGAATGACAATACTTACACTACGACAATTTTCTCACAAAGAAAGTTTAAATTCAAAAGCACAATATTGATTAGTGATACTCTTGTCTCTAATGAGCAATTTTTTATTCAACATGCTTTTGTTTTAATTCAACTAGAAATTATTAAATGTATTAGGCACCAGAGCTGTAAAAAATTTTTAAAAAGATATTTTATTCATGAAGATAATTAAAATCTTTCAGGAAATGCAAATATGCATATTAATAATTAACAGTAAAATCTAAATAAATATTATGAAGAAAATTGTATCAAGACTCAACTTATGAAAAAAAATCACCATCATGGTCATACTAATTTAGAACCTATAAAGCATTTGGAAATTATTTAGACCATAGTCTCATAGTAGCATTAGGATTCAAGCCCTCTAAAAGTCATACACAGACATACACAGTCATACACAGACACTGTGCTCCTGGATGTTTCATCATGAGTGAAAATTGAGCTAGAACAAACTCAAAGGGGAAAAACACTAGAGTTTCACAAAAGCTGATATTTCATACTAAAA
>NW_011888860.1:5060559-5063444 GCF_000151845.1 Pteropus vampyrus | reverse complement strand
GAGAGAGAGAGAGAAGAGAGGAGAGGGGACTAAAACTTTTTATTTGATGGAATTTTACTGTCTAATGGGTTTGGAAGGACTAGTAGAAGAGAGAAAGCAAAGCTATTTTAGCCCTTGGAATATCATGTCCTTTAATCTCATTTTTCTATATAATCTCAAAATCTTCAACCTCATTCCTTAATTTGGTTCTTGGTCAGTGACTGAGAACATCTTCAGATTCTCCACTATCCATCCATTTTTAAAAATGTTCATTTAACTCTTCTGCTTTTCCTCCAATTATTTTAGATGACTAATGCATTTTCTTATACATTGTCATTCCCTTTATGCAGTAGACTCTATTTTATCTCATCTACTCAAGATCATTGCTCCAACAATTCTCCCTGACGTATCCTACACTTTACTGTATTAGTTCTATCATTTTATAGACTTGCTGGTATTTTTCCTCTCTTAAAATAAATACACCACAAATAAATAATTGTTTTCTTGACTCTGTTTTTCACTTTTTCCCATCAACTACTGTACCATCTCTGTGCTTACCTCCACAGCAAAATTCCTTAACCAAATTGTCTATTTCAACTTTTCCAATTCTTCCCTTTTTCTTCTCATAAACTTACTTCAATTAGCGTTTCTCATCCACCACACTACCGAAACTGGTCTCATCAATAATTATGATGATTTCACATTTTAAAATTCAAAGGATAAAACTCTTACTTTTTTTGTTATGAAGTTTATCAACAGTATTTGATATTATTGATTATTTCTTCCTCTTTAATATAACTCCTTAATATGGCTTTTAGAATACCATGATTATCTTCCTACCATACCAGTTGTTCTTTCTCAGTGTTGAAACCAAATTCAAAATCCTCTTTCAAATTGCCACAGAGGGCAGTGACCATGATTATTACCATGACTATTTAGGTCAATAGTGCCTGTAATGACAGTGCCCGTAATGAATATTCTGGATACAGAGTCCCACAATAAAGAAAAATATGGGAAATGTTTCTCTAGGAGATGGAGTCAAGACAAAAGATTAAAACTTTGTGATCAGTATTTTAAAAGGCCTTTTTACTTTATATGTTATGCAGAGTATTGGTTCTGTGATAGTTGTAAATGATTATTAAGGGTATTAGAAGAATTTATGCGAG
Source organism: Pteropus vampyrus (assembly GCF_000151845.1). Taxonomy (NCBI): domain Eukaryota; kingdom Metazoa; phylum Chordata; class Mammalia; order Chiroptera; family Pteropodidae; genus Pteropus; species Pteropus vampyrus. The sequence goes on along the minus strand of NW_011888860.1, from coordinate 5,062,299 downwards.
TAACAAGTTCATACATATGATGCTTGTCTTCATAACTTAGATTTAAAAATGTGTAATTCTATTAAATCTATTTTTTCTATGTAGGTTTCACTGCAGCATTTTAAAAAATGCCAGAGATCAGAGCATAAAAAGATTTAATAGATATATTTTTTTTTTCCATTAGACCATTTTTAGAGTACTCTTAATGCAGGGTCAGAACATTTTTTATAGATCTTTATGATTTTATTTCACTGAGCCACAATTGTTAAGAAAAAATTAGTCTGACACGTCTTAAAACAGTAAGGAAAACTCTATTTAGGTCTACTGTGATAGGTGTCAAGATTGTCCCAACAGGGGAGAGAGATTGGGTTCAATTCCAATACAGTGAAGACAGAGGAGATTTATTAGTTTATTAGTCAACAAGCAGGATGAGAAGAGTCAATGGATATAAACTAATTGGAGGCATCAAGGGCATAGATATGCTTGCTAAAATATCTTAGGGGGACCCTTGCTAAAACTGGGATAAGCCTGCCAAAAACAAGGCCCAAGAATGAGGCTTAGTCAGAGAGAAAGCTCAGAAGAGCATGTCTAAAGTTTGGTTAGGGGGATTTGAGAGGAACATGGTGGGATGAGAGATGTCCCCAGATCTCTCCCCTTGAAACATCAAGCTGAATATCTAAAAGTAAAAAAAAAAACAAAACAAACAAAAGAAACAAAAAACACTCAAACTGCACACCAACACATCTGATCTGCCCATAAAAACTACCATAGGTCATAACCCCGGGAGTTGGGCAGTGGACTGGGAGAAATAAGCTGCTTCTCGCAGTCTGAGCTCCCTGTAGGAGGAGATGGAAGGGGAGAAGGTGTGGGCAAGTTCCCTGAACAGCCTTGCCTGGGAGAGCTGTGAGCTCTACGCAGCTGGTGGCAATGCCCAGGCATCAGGGCAGAAAGCAGAGAAGTGGGGGCAGCAGAGAAGTGGGGACAGCAAACAACAGTTGATTTTTACCAGCTGTGGTTGCAAAACCGAAGCTGAACCGCAGCTCCCATCCCCCAACACAGGAGACCCTTCTCCCCAAATCTTCCTAGACTGAACAGTGCAGACCCCCAGGGGAATCTGAGCAAATGCTACCAAAACTGTCACTAATACTGACAGGGACTAGACTGAGGGTAGCAAGCATGATTGAATATCTATAAGAAAAAAAAGTCACTATTAAGACTTTATATAAAGCAGGGATCCAAGAGGCTTAGACGCCACCTACTGGAAACCAAAAGAAAAAAGCCTACTTCGCAACAGGTGACCTTTATGTAATAAATCTTTTTACTGGAAAAAAAGCAGAGCACACTTCCATTAATGCCCAGGCTGAGAAATAGTACATTAAACACCATGAACAACCAAGGTGACAAGGCAGCTCAGAAACAAACAGAAAACTCTCCAGAAAAGAAGCTTACAGTCATAGAAATATGCAACCTAAATGCCAGAGAATTGAGAAAGGTACTTCTGAGAAAACTCAATGGAAACTGAAAAACTGAAAAACTCAGGAACTGAAAAAATGACTAGATAAGCAAAATGAGTTCTTTAGCAAGGAGACTGAAACTCTCAAAAAGAACCAAATAGAATTCTGGAGATGAAGAACACATTGCAAGAGATGAAAAATGAACAGCAATATTGGGAAATACAGTCAACCAAATAGAGGAAAAGATCAGTGATATCGAAGACAGAAATCTAAAAAACAAATCAGAAAGAAGAAGAGAAAAAACGAA
>NW_011888860.1:5057027-5060509 GCF_000151845.1 Pteropus vampyrus | reverse complement strand
TTGGGAAATACAGTCAACCAAATAGAGGAAAAGATCAGTGATATCGAAGACAGAAATCTAAAAAACAAATCAGAAAGAAGAAGAGAAAAAACGAACAGTGAAAAATAATGAAAGAGAAATACAAGAACTAACTGATACCATCAGGAGAGGAAATATAACAATAATGGGCATTCTCAAAGGAGAGGAAAAGGAGCAGGGATTGGAAAGCATTTTCAGACAAACAGCTGACAAGAATTTTCCAAATCTGAGGAATGAGCTGGAGCTTGGAATCCAAGAAGTCAAAGAACACCCAATTATTTCAATCCAAAAAAAGCCTTCATCAAAACACATTTTATGAAAATTATCAAATCAAAAACAAAGAAAGAATTCTTAAGGCAGCCAGGAAAAAGAAGAAGGTAACCTATAAAAGAAAGCCCATTAGATTAGCATCAAACTTCTCAGCACAAACCTTACAAACCAGAAAGGAGTGGAATCAAATATTCAAACTATTAAGTGAAAGGAGCTACCAGCCTAGAATAATGTATCCAGCTAAGCTCTTCTTTAATATGAAAGAGAAATAAAGACCTTTCTAGACATACAAAAATTGAGGGAATTCTCCAATATGAGGCCTGCATTGTAGAAAATACTGAAAGGAGTTAGCTCACCTAAAACAAAATGACAAAAAAATACGTAACTACGAGTAAGGCGACTAGCAGGCAGATGGAAGCAGAGTGCAACCCTTACTAAGAACAGGGCATTATAAGCTTAAATAATAAGAAGAGAATTGCTATAGCAAGATAGTAACGAATGTTCAGTGTACATAGGGACAAATTAAGATAACAATGACTGACAAAAGAAGGATTCAAAGATTCAAATTCACAAAGGGGAATGGAGATAAGGGATGCGCAAAAAAAAAATAGATGACTGTATGTATATATAACTATTACATATTTGTAACATTAACCACACGACAAAAATTCAGAACTGAAGTATATAACATAACAAGAAGAACTAGAGGCAAAACCCATACCCCAACCCCAAAAAATAGACACACATGGACAAGGCAGCAATGGAAACACTGAGCTACAGAAAGCAAAAGGTAAGATGGCTATAAGAAGACCTCATATTTCAATAATCAGCCTAAATGTAAATGGACTGGACTCACCAATAAAAAGGCACAGAGTTGCAGATTGGATAAAAAAAAGAAAACCCAACCATATGCTGCCTCCAAGAGACACATCTTAGATCCGAAGACAAATATAGACTCAAAGTGAAATTGTAGAAAATGATATTTCAAGCAAATGGCACTCAAAGAAAAGAGGAAGTAGCAGTACTAATATCAGACGAAATAGACTTCAAAATAAAAAAGGTAAAAAAAGATACTGAGGGACACTTCATAATGATAAAGAGGATCATGCACCAAGAAGACATAACACATTAATATCTATGCTCCCAATCAGGGAGCCCCGAAATATGTAAAGCAATTACTAACAGAACTAAAGAGAGAAACAGACCAAAACACTATTGTAGTATGGGACCTAAATACCCCACTGTCGGACATGGACAGATAAACCAAACAGAAAAACAATAAGGAAATGACATCTTTAAATGACACATTAGACCAACTGGACTTAATTGACAGTTACAGAACCTTTCATCTCAAAACCGCTGCTTATACATTCTTCTCTAGTGCACATGAAACATTCTCAAGGATTGACTGCATAATGGGACACAGAGATAGCCTCAACAAATATAAGAGGGTTGAAATCATACCAACTATATTCTCTGATCATAATGCTTTGAAGCTAGAGATCAACTGTAAAAAGAAAGCAGGAAGAACCACAAATACATGGAGATTAAACAACATGTTACTGAAGAATATCTAGGTCAGAGAAGAAGTAATAAGAGAGGTCAGGAGATACAGAGACACAAATAATAACGATAGCACAACATATCAAAATTCGTGGGACATGACAAAAGCAGTCATAAGAAGAAAGTTCATATCATTACAGGCCTATCTCTAAAAACAAGAATGAGCCCAAATGACCAACCTAATACTTCATCTTAAAAAACTAGAAAAGGAAGAACCAATGAAACTTAACATCAGGAGAAGAAAATAAATTATCAAAATTAGAGCAGAAATAAATAACATTGAAAAAAAAAGATAGAAATACTAAATGCAAAGAAAGGTTGATTCTTTGAGAAGGTTAATAAAATTGATAAACCCCTGGTCAGACTCACTAAAGGAAAGAGAGAAAGAACACAAATAAACAACATCAGGGATAAAAGAGGGGAAATTACAGCAGAGACCACAGAAATACCAAGGATCATACAAGAATACTATGAAAAAGTATATAACAACCAAATTTAATAACCTAGAAGAAATGGAGAGGTACTTTGAAAGATATAACCTTCCTAGACTGAATCAAGATCTGGAAAATCTAAATAGATGGATCAACAGTATGGAAATGGAAACAATCATCGAAAACCTACCATAAAATAAAAGTCCAGGACCAGATGCCTTCACCAGTGAATTCTACCAAACATTCAAAGAAGATTTAATAACTATTCTCCTCAAATTCTTCCAAAAAGTTAAAGAAGAGGCAATACTTCCCAATTCATTTTATGAGGCCAATATTACCCTGATACTAAAACCTGGTAAAGATAACACAAAAAAAGAAAACTACAGACCGATGCATCTCATGAACACAAATGCAAAAATCCTAAATAAGATACTAGCGAACCAAATAGTGCAACATATTTAAAAGATTATGCACCATGATCAAGTGGGCTTCATTCCAGGGGCACAGGGATGGTTCAACATATGCAAATCGATTAATGTGATACACCACATAAACAAATTTATGTTCAAAACACTTAATAAAATCGGTATAGAAGGACAGTACCTTAACATAATAAAGGCTATATAAGACAAAACCTCAGCCAACATTATACTTAATGGTGAAAAACTAAAAATCTTTCTTCTAAGATCAAGAACAAGGCAAAGCTCTCCACTATCGCCACTGTTATTCAATATAACGTTGGAGGTCTTAGCAAGTGCTATCAGGCAAGAGAAAGATATAAAAGGCATCCAAATAGGAAATGAAAAAAATTGTCACTATTTGCGGATGACACGATTCTCTATATAGAAAACCTTAAAGACTCCACAAGAACACTATTAGAAACAATAAGTAAATACAGTAAAGTTTCTGGATACAAAATCAACGTTAAAAAATCTATAGCATCCCTATACTCTAATAATGAAGTGTCAGAAAAAAAAGTTTAAAAAAATAATTCTTTTTGCAATTACAACAAAAAGAATAAAATACCTAGGAATAAATCTAATGAAACAAGTGAAGGACCTATATAATGAAATCTATAGGACCTATTAAAAGAAATTGAAGAAAATACAAAGAAATAGATATTCCTTGTTCTTGGATTGGAAGAATCAACATAGTTAAAATGATCGTATTATCTAAAGCATTATACGGATTGAATGCAAT
>NW_011888860.1:5055677-5056977 GCF_000151845.1 Pteropus vampyrus | reverse complement strand
GAATAAATCTAATGAAACAAGTGAAGGACCTATATAATGAAATCTATAGGACCTATTAAAAGAAATTGAAGAAAATACAAAGAAATAGATATTCCTTGTTCTTGGATTGGAAGAATCAACATAGTTAAAATGATCGTATTATCTAAAGCATTATACGGATTGAATGCAATTCTCGTCAAAATGTCATTGGCATTTTTTTAAGAAATAGAACAAAAAAATCATCAGATTTGTATGGAAGCACAAAAGATCCAGAATCACCAAAGCCTTCTTGAGAATAAAGAACAAGACTAGAGGCATCACTCTGCTTGACTTTAAATTATACTACAAAGCAACAGTAATAAAAATAGCATGGTATTGGAAGTAAAACGGTCACACGGAGCAGCAATATTCACAGTAAACAAGATATGGAAACAACCTAAACAGATGAATGGATAAAAAAATGTGGCATATACACACAATGGAATATTATTCAGCCTTAAAAAAAGGAAGAAAATTTTTTCATATGTAACAACATAGATGAACCTGGAAGACATTATGCTAAGTAAGTTACAGAAGGACAAATAAGGCATAACTCCACTTATGTGAGATATCTGAAATAGTAAAACTCATAAAAGCAGATAATAGATTGATGGTTTCTAGGTGTTTAGGCTGGGAAGAAATGAGCAATTGTTCAAAGAATATAAAGTTTCATTTATGAAATATGAATAAGTTCCAGAGGTCTTGTGTTCAATATAGTCCATATAGTTAACAATACTGTATTTTACACTTAAAATTTTATTAAGAAGGAAAATCTTATATTAAATGTCCGTACCACAATTTAAAAATACAAACAACCTAGCAGGGTTTATTCCAGAAATGCAAGAGTGATTCATCATTTAAAATTCAGTTTATTCTATTATTTCATAACCTATCATATTAATAAACTAAAGAAGAAATACTATACTATCATATTAATGAATACAAAAAAACTTTGATAAAATGTAACATTTCATGAATAATAAAACCTCTCGGAAAAACTTATAAAGGATCTATAAAAGCAAAGAAAACCTATATTGAAAATTATACTTAATAGTGAAAGATTGAATGCTTTTTCTTTAAGGTTGAGAAAAAAGCAAGATGCCTACTCTCCAACTATCCCATTTATTATTATAATGGAATTTCTTGTAAAAAAAAAAAAGTAAAAGCCAATTAGAAAGGAAGAAAAATTTTTTATTTACAGTATCTGCAAAAAAACTATCAAATGCTAATGAAAATTATCAAAACAAAAATAAGCCTAAATAAACAAGGAGACATTCCATAA
>NW_011888860.1:5053972-5055627 GCF_000151845.1 Pteropus vampyrus | reverse complement strand
TTTTTTATTTACAGTATCTGCAAAAAAACTATCAAATGCTAATGAAAATTATCAAAACAAAAATAAGCCTAAATAAACAAGGAGACATTCCATAATCATATATTGGAAGACAACATAGTTTCAATAACAATTCTTCCCAGATTGATATATACATTTAATGAAATTTTGATCAAATTCCAGAAAGTTTTATTGAAGATATCTATGTGCTGAATCTAAAATGTATAGTGATAGTTAAAGAAACTAGAGAAATGAAGGCAATTTTGAAAAAGAAGAACAAAGTTGGAGGACATATACTAACCAATTTTAAAATTTCCTATGAAGCAACAGTAATCAAAATATTCAATCTTAGAAAAATAATATCGATGAATATTACAGAATAGATGGTCCATAAATAGACATATACAAATTTAGTCAAAATTTGTTGTAGTGCAAAGGCACAGGAGAATTTTTTCCATAGAATGTACAGTGGTGAAGGGAAAAGAAGTACAAATTAGTAGTTGGTAGATAGTCACAAGAATGGGGAGCAAATCATAGGAAATGCAGTCAGCAGTAATATAAGGCCTGGCTATGGGTAGAGCCAAAAGGAAGATAATCAGCGAGATCATTTCACAAACTAGATAAATGTCTAACCAATATACCGTATACTTGAAACTAACAATAAAATAAAATAAAATGAAAAAAAAAAGAAAGAAAAAATACTGGAGTAGTTGAACATACAAATAAAATTTAAAGAGTCCATACATACACTTCACAATCTACTCAAAAAATTATGAAATTTCAAACATGAAAGTATGAAATTTTAGAAGCTAACATAGGATAAAATATTTATGACTTTGGGTTTGGCAAAGAATTATTAAATATGGTAACAAAAGGTAAATCTTTAAAAATTTATAAATTATACCTCATCATAATTAAAACATTTACTTAGTGAAAGACACTATAAAGAGAATAAAAAGACAACTTACAGATATGGAGAAAATTTTTATAATCATGTATCTAATAAAGGATTTATATTTAGAATATATAAAATATTCTCCAAACAGTACAAAAGTAAACAACTCAATTAAAAATTGAACAAAAGGATTAAGGAAATATTTGACCAAAAAAGATGTGCAGATGGAAAATAAGTGCATGAAAAGTTGTCTGACTACATTAGTTATTAGGGAAATGCAAATTAAAACTATAATGAGATACCACTATACATCTATTAGAGTAGTAAAATTTATGAAATGTGACAATATCAAGTGCTGTTTAGGATATAGAGCAACTACAACTCTCATAGTTAGGTATTGTGAATAAAAAGTTCTGTAACTGCTCTAGAAAAGTTTGAAGATTTCTTATAAAATTATGTATGAACTTACCATATGACCCAGCAATCCCATTTCTATATAGAGGATTGAAATGAAAACTTATGTTCACACAAAAATGTATAAATAAGGTTGATACCATCTTTATTCATAACCACCAAAAATCTGGCAATAATCAAAATGTTCTTCATTAAGTGAATGCAAAAAGACACTGGTTTGTTCATACAATGAAAGACTTAGTCCACAATGAAAAAGAATCAGCTGTCGATAACATCTAAAATATGAGTGAATCTGAAAGACGTTATGCTGAATAGATAAAACCAGTTTCCAAATGTTATATACTGTATG
>NW_011888860.1:5048020-5053922 GCF_000151845.1 Pteropus vampyrus | reverse complement strand
TTCTGTAACTGCTCTAGAAAAGTTTGAAGATTTCTTATAAAATTATGTATGAACTTACCATATGACCCAGCAATCCCATTTCTATATAGAGGATTGAAATGAAAACTTACGTTCACACAAAAATGTATAAATAAGGTTGATACCATCTTTATTCATAACCACCAAAAATCTGGCAATAATCAAAATGTTCTTCATTAAGTGAATGCAAAAAGACACTGGTTTGTTCATACAATGAAAGACTTAGTCCACAATGAAAAAGAATCAGCTGTCGATAACATCTAAAATATGAGTGAATCTGAAAGACGTTATGCTGAATAGATAAAACCAGTTTCCAAATGTTATATACTGTATGGTTCCATATTACATGGCACAGGACATTCTAGAAAAGATAAAACTACAGAAACAGAGTTGACAGGGGTTAGGAGGGAGAATGACAAAATGAGAGCAAGAGGGAATTTCTGGAGATGAAGGAAATGTTCTATTTACTGACTGTGCTGGTGTTTATACACATCTATATAAATTCATATAACTATACATTCTCCAAAAGTTAACTTCACTGCGTATTCCACATACATGTGGGATAGTAAGGAGCTCTGCTTATCGTATCACTCTATAAGTCCATGTTGAGAGAAAGCTGCCATCTCTAACATTGCCAGTCACCACGTTAACAGAAAGAGATTTAAAAAAGAAAAGAAGGCTGCGCTGTTGCTTAATGCTTCAGTCTGAATGTTATGCATGTCATTTCTGCTTATATGTTCTTAAGAAAAAAGTCATATGGCCATGTCTAACTCCAAGGTACTAAGAAGTTTAATATTGATTTATCACTGGAAGAAGACAGCTGAATTATTGAGAACATCTTAATGACTAACACACTTGCTAAACAGTGGAAACATTCAAAGCAGATATCCTATTATACCCTAGCATTTAATTTTTTTAAATTTATCTTTATTTGGAAATGAAAATGGAGAGATATCTGGCTATTTGTCAGACTGAAAATGCACATTAGCACTTTTGTAAGCGGAATTGGTGCTTTGTGATGAGAACTAAATATCTGTTCATGGGCCACAATGGCAATGGTCGTTTGTTTGGCATAAGAACAATCTCGAACTGGCCTCAAAATCTCCTCTATTAGTAACTAAAAATGATTATTCTTCCCTTACTTTCCACAATGCAGAATTACCATGGGTGAAATTTCGAAATAATAATATAATAAAGTAGAAACAAATACTATGCAATTGTGGTTATTAATAATCAATATTTTATTATATGATTATAATTATAGTTATTATAATCTTTAAAATGCATAATGCTTGAAAAGTTACAGGTATATTTACCTATATGAGTTCTCCACATATCAAAATATTAAATATAATTATTCTTTCTTTTGTTAAAAGCATACATTTTTTGAAGATTTTTACTTCTAAGCCTAAGGAAAGTTTCTTTGATTTCCTTGGAGAAATATCCTTTCAATTTGAATCTTAATAAACATTCTGTTTTTGGTAATGTCTATTTGTTTCCTACTGGTGTTTATCAATTATTTTTGGCTTCTGAATAATGGTATTTAATATCTACAACATTTTAAAAATCGATTTTCTTTCCTCTTTCCTAACCTAAAGACTTGTTCTCTTATAAAGGATTTTCTGGTAAGTAGAAATTGAGAGCTTACACAGAGACAAGCAGATTATAGAATTGTATGTCTTTTAAAAGTGACAATTGGAACAAATTGAAAGCATTTATGAAAACTTTTTTTAACAAAATATAATTGTATTGATAAAGCTCACTTAAAAATGTAACATTTTTAGAATGATTTCTCCATAGACTTTGAAAAACTAACATTACAGAAAATTTGCAAAAACTAACATTACAGAAAATTACAGAAAATTTACAGAAAATTTCTTTCTTTGTTTATACCAATACCTTGTCTCTCCATGATTGAACTAGACTACAAGGGGTGATGAGTTTGTTCATGTACTATATAAAACCACTGATCTGAAGTGCAATAGTAAAACCCAGCTTTGCATTAAATAATGATTCTTTTGTGTCTTTTTCTTTCTCCGTAAGATTGATTTCTTAAAGTATGATAGTGTTCGCTTTATAAAACACTGCTGGCTTATCCCCAGAATAAAAGTAAATAGGATTCTAAGGAAAATCAATTTCTTGAATAAGACATCCAGATAATGTTTTTCTTTATTGTTATTTATCTACTGTCACCCATGGCATATTACTCCTAAAATAAGAATTCTCCATCAACATAAAGAAATTAAATAGCATTTCTAAAACATATCACATAGGTCAATAATTCCTTTTTTTTTAATTCAAATTATCCAGTTTAGAGATTACAGAAAGCATACAATGCACAAAGAATACATTTTAATTGTATGTCTAAAGACATGTTTTCAAAATCATGACTTGAATGTATTAGATGCAAGGGACTCCAAAGTTCATTAGGACAAAGACCAGAAGAATGCTGTATACTGATTTTAATTGTTAGTCTTTGCTTTGTGTTGAGCTACTTGATTTCATCATGTTCACCCATAATGACTTTAATCCAGAAGTTGACTTTAAATCTCGATTCCTCCCTAACCAATCTGACCCCTGCCACTATTGATTAAATTTTATAGCTTACTCAGGAATTATCAATTCACATGCCTTCTAAGCTCATCTCTTTTTGACTAGTGGGACTGACTACTAAGGAAACTGTAACAGTCAGCCAGGCATAACAGAGCTCATAGCAACAAAGGTCAAAAACAGTGTCAACCAAAACTTTCAGGAGATTGCTGCAATTAAGATTTAAAATAATGCTCTTTACCTATGAACTAACTTGATTGCACAGTATTGCAAGGTGCTTCATCTTAAAAATACAGATGAATTTTAAACATATCTCATAGACAGATGTTTCTGTATTTTCATCTAAAGTACCTACTTTCTATGTAGGCAACTTCTACATGTTCCAGTAAGCTCTTAACAAAACACTTAATTTCTTTATATCTCAATATTTATACCTATGAAATGATGAAAAATGAAAAGATAGTCTCTTAAATTCCCTCTAGTATTAACATTCTTTAATTTTATGCTTGGTGTGTGTGCATATGTGTGTGCAACACATATGGAATGAGAACTCAGTCTAATCTCAAACTACACAAAGTATAGTAGGAAACAAATGTAACTGCACAATTCTTTTACTTATCATTAACCATGAATTATATAAAATCACATAGAAATTTGACAAACAGTGAAACTATATATATGTAGGGGGTACAGTTTATTCGGTATTTCCACAAACTAAAGTGGCTTTCATAAACAGCTGGTACAGATATATAAGTACGGTCAGACAGAACGGCTTATAACCAACAATCCCTTCACTCCAAATTATCATTTGTAAATTTCATCTAATATTTAACCAATTTATATTTAACAATATAATAATAAACTTACTAATTAGTGGATCAAGGATTGCATTTTATTACTGCTTTACTTTAGAAGTCTGAATATATAGTTCAAACTTTATGGGCATTTTGGTTTATTTTCTCCTAGTCTGCCTCTTTGCCCTTCTTCTTCCTCCCCTCTTAATTTTTACACCCCTATCAACTTCCCTCCTCTCTCGTTCATTATTAGACTTTAAATATGACCAAATGTTTCATAAAGGTATAAATTCATTCCTATTTTCCATAACAGTATACATTTAATCCTTAGCATACAGTATAGGTAATGAATAAATATTTGGGGAACGAGTGGAGTACATACTTCTTTGTATTTATAAAAAACAACCAAAAAAAAAAAAACAAGAACTTTGAACTGCTTACTAATATTGGCTCAGCTCACCCATTTATGAGAAATGTATATACTTCTATTTAGGGATATGTGCTTACTGAGTCTTTCAAATTTCAAAAGTTCTTATCATTCGTATCTCTAATTCAGCTTGTTTTAATAGTACATTTTTATTCTCTTACATAAAACATTGACTATTTGTATGCTGTCATCTTGCCTGGAAATACGCTTCCACTAACACAAAATGCTTATAAAAATTCAGATATAAACCTAAATGTTTATGAAATTTTATCTAAAAATAGGTGGTGATCTTTGTTTTTTGTAAGAGGATAAAAGCTGAAGTGTACATTAAGTTTGATCAACAGTCATTTTTTAGTGTGTGGATTATACAGTGTTTTAAATTTTTTGAGCTAATGCTTAAAAATTGAAAAAGTTTACATAAATATCTGGGTTTTTGTTTCTTATTAAACTATAAAAGATTTGGCCACAATAGGACCTCATTTCCAGGTTGGAAACTTTCATGTAATTTAGGCTATTATATTTCCTTCCTGAAACAAAACTAGGAGAGAGAGAGAGAATTTTAAGCAATTGTCATTCTTGGTTATAGAGACTTAGAAGTCTCAATATCTGCAGCCTGCAAACTGGAAACCCAGGAGAGCTGATATTATAGTCTAGTCTGGATCTGAAGGTGGAGAGGATCCATGTCTTTTAGACAGATAAGAATTCCTTTTTATTTATGGAAGGATGGTAGGAATTACCATCCCTGAAATTTTCAAGTCCTTAATAGTGGCATTAATCTTGGAAATCCCTCTAGGAATGTAGTGTTCCTTTTCATTGACTGTTTTTTCTAGGTAAGTAGAGGCTTTCTATTGGCTTTAACTTATCCTTTCAGACCATAATTACCCTCCCATACAAGTCAGGGAACCAATCTGGGGGTTCTCCCAGCTGCTGAGCATATCTATTCCAATTACACATTCTGAGGCTGGAGAAATAACCACAGGATGGGTTCAGGGACCCACTGGGACTATTTTGAAATGGATCTAAGCTAAAACTATTGACCATCTCACTTCTATAAGCACCTACTCTGACTATTAAACCATGGTGACATTTCAAGTGTTCTGAAATTAGTATCAGTTTAGAGCCAGAGTTTAGTAATCCCTGAATGGTCTGATTATTTACTTTTCCCCATTACAGTTACTCTGCAAAAGACTATAGGTCACTTTAAAGAAGGCTGGGAGGAAGATTAATGGTATAAATTTGTTGGCAGTGCATCTGGGTACTTGCTCAAGGGGACCGGGACTCCACCTAATTCAAGGAGATCTAGGTCTGTTTCAGGACACACATAGAAGCTTTCAGGTTATTCTTTTGGTGCTTGAGTTAGGAATTCAAATCTCTGAGCTCATCTTTTTCTTTCTTTACTTTGTCCAGCGTCATTAGGAACAGCGAGCCAATGTCATTATATTCGTTAGTTGAAAAAATGGGGAGGAAATTATTATATACACATTTATTCAGTTCCTTGCCTTTAGAAACGGTTGATTAGGAGTATCCAATAGAGATATTTTGAATACCTCTATTGCAAGATTACATCATGGACTATCAATGTTCTCTCTCCTACTGCAAATAGAGTCATTATTATTCTCAAAACTAATCAGATTTTAGAGTCAATTCCAGAAGCCCCAGAACCAAAGCATAAAACTCATTCATAAAGTTCTGTTTCTCTAAAATCACTCGTTATAAAAGTTTGTATTAGCCTGGATTCTTCAGATATAAATAATTGATAGATTTTATATATATAAATAAACACACATGAGATTTTATTATTTTTTTAAATTAATTTTTATTATGGTGACATTGGTTAACAAAATCTACAAAGTTTCAAGTGTACAATTTAATAGTAAGGCTATATATGTATATGTATATGTATATATATCATTGTGTGTTCACCGCCCGTAGTTATATTCCTTTCTGTTGCCATATATTTGAGCCTTTTTACCCATCTACCTCTTTCCTCCCCCCTCCACTCCCTACTTTCTGGTAACCACTAATCTATTGTCCATGTCCATGAGTTTCTGTTTGTTTGTCCTGTTCATTTGTTACTTTTAGGTTTATATTCCATATATAAGCGATATCATGT
>NW_011888860.1:5044508-5045207 GCF_000151845.1 Pteropus vampyrus | reverse complement strand
GTATTTCTGCAATGTCAGTCATAATTTCCCCTCTTTCATCCCTGATTTTGTTTATTTGTTTCCTTTCTCTTTTTTCTTTAGTGAGTCTAGCCAGGAGTTTGTCAATTTTCTTAACCTTCTCAAAGAACCAACTCTTTGTTGCATTTATTTTATCTATTGGTTTTTTTTTTTTTTTTTGGTTGTTGTTTTCAATTTTATTTATTTCTGCTCTAATTTTGACAATTTCTTTCCTTCTGCTAACTTTAGGACTCATTTGTTCTTTCTTTTCTCGTGTTTTAAGATGAAGTGTTAGGTTGTTCATTTGAGCTCATTCTTGTGTTTGGAGATAGGCTTGTAATGATATGAACTTTCCTCTTATGACTGCTTTTGCCACGTCCCACAAGTTTTGATATGTTGTACTATCATTATCACTAGTTTCTATGTATCTCTTGATCTCTCTTTTTATTTCTTCCCTCACCCAGTTATTCTTCAATAGCATGTTGTTTAATCTCCATGTGGTTCTTCCTGATTTCTTTTTTCACTTGATCTCTAGTTTCAAAGCATTATGATCAGAATATGTGGTTAGTATGATTTCAACCTTCTTATATTTGTTGAGGTTATTTCCGTGTCCCAGTATATGGTCAATTCTTGAGTAAATTCCATGTGCACTAGAGAAGAATGTATAAGCAACTGTTTTGGGATGGAAGATTCTGTAAATGT
>NW_011888860.1:5039914-5044458 GCF_000151845.1 Pteropus vampyrus | reverse complement strand
GTGTCCCAGTATATGGTCAATTCTTGAGTAAATTCCATGTGCACTAGAGAAGAATGTATAAGCAACTGTTTTGGGATGGAAGATTCTGTAAATGTCAAATATGTCCAGTTGGTCTAATGTGTCATTTAAGGATGTCATTTCCTTCTTGTTTTTCTGTTTGGCTTACCTGTCCATATCCGACAGTGGAGGATTTAGGTCCTCTACTACAATAGTGTTTTGGTCTGTTTCTCTCTTTAGTTCTGTTAGTAATTGCTTTACATATTTCGGGGGTCTCTGATTAGGAGCATAGATATTAATAAGTGTTATGTCTTCTTGGTGCATGATCCCCTTTATCATTATGAAGTGTCTCTCAGCATCTTTTTTTACCTTTTTTACTTTGAAGTCTATTTCGTCCGGTATTAGTAGCACTATTCCCTCTTTTCTTTGAATGTCATTTGCTTGAAATATCATCTTCTACCCTTACACTTTGAGTCTATAAAAGTCTTTGGAGCTGAGATGTGTTTCCTGGAGGCAGCATATGGTTGGGGTTTTTTTATCCAATCTGCAACTCTGTGCCTTTTTATTGGTGAGTTCAGTCCATTTACATTTAGGGCAATTATTGAAATATAAAGTCTTCTTATAGCCAATTTATTTTTTTGCTTTCTGGTATCTCGGTGTTTCCATTGCTGCCTTGTCCTTGTGTTTCTGTTTTCTTTATTTTGGTTGGCTTTTGTGGTTTTTGCCTCTGATTCTTCTTGTTCTATGTTATATACTTCAGGTCTGAATCTTTTGTGTGGTTACCATTATGAATATGTAAAGGATAGTTATATATATTCAGTCGTCCATTTTCTTCTGCATGTGCCTTATCTTCTTTCCCCTTGCGAATTTAGATCTTTGAATGCTCCCCTTTTCAGTCATTGTTATATCAATTTGTCTCTATGTATGCTGAATGTTCATTACTATCTTGCTGTAGCAATTCTCTTCTTTTTATTTGAGCTTAATATGACCTGTTCTTAGTAAGGGTTGCACTCCTTTGCTCTATTTGCCTGATATTAACTTTACGCCTAATTATTTTGTTTTAGATGAGCTGAACCCTTTCAGTATTTCCTGTAGTGAAGTTTCGTACTGGAGAATTCCCTCAATTTTTGTATATCTGGAAAAGTCTTAATTTCTCCTTCATATCTAAAGGAGAGCTTAGCTGGATACATTATTCTAGGCCGGTTGTTCCTTTTACTTAATAGTTTAAATATTTGATTCCATTCCTTTCTGGCTAGTAAGGTTGCATTGAGAAGTCCGATGATAATCTAATGGATTTTCTTTTATATGTTACTGTCTTCTTTTCCCTGGCTGCCCTGAGAATTCTGTCTTTGTCATCGATTTTTGATAACTTTAATACAATGTGTCTTGGTGAGGCCTTTTTTGGTTGAGATAATTGAGTGTTTTGTCGACTTCTTAAATTCCAAGCTGCAGCTCATTCCTTATATTCGGGAAATTCTCATTCACTATTTATCTGAAAATACTTTCTAGTCCCTTCAGTAATGCCCATTATTCTTATGTTTCCTCTCATGATTGTATCAGCTAGATTTTTAATTTCTCTTTCATTATTTTTCATTCTTCAGTTTCTCTCTTCTTCCTTCTGATTTATTTCTAGATTTCTGTCTTCGATATCACTGATCCTTTCCTCCATTTGGTCAACTCTATTTCCCAACCTTGCTATTTCATTTTTTAACTCTTGCAGTGTGTTCTTCATCTCAGAAGTTCTATTTGGTTCCTTTCGAGGGTTTCAATCACCTTGCTCTGCTCATCTAGTTGTTTTTTCAGTTCCTGAAATTGTTGATTTGAATTGTTTTGAATCTCACTTTTTTCAGAAATACCATCCTGAATTCTCTGTCATTTAAGTCACATATTTCTATGTCTGTAAGCTTATTTTCTCTTCAGAAATAAGCTTATTTTCTCTTTGTTTCTAAGATGCCTTGTCACCTTGGTTGTTCATGGTGTTTAATGGACTATTTCTTCACCTGGGCATTAATTGAAGTGTATTCTGTTTTTTTTTCCAGAAAGAAGATTTATTATATAAAGGTCTTTCTTTAGCCTGCAGCAAAGATGGTGCTCTTTTTTTGGTTTCCAGTAGGTGGCGTCTAAGCCCTTGGATCTCTGCTTTATATAAAGCCTAAATGTCTTTTTTATTTTCTTATAGATATTTAATAACACTTACTACTCTCAGTTTCAGGCTCTGTCAGTATTAGCAACAGTTTTGGTAATGTTTGCTCAGATTCCCCTGGGGTTCCATACCGTTCAGTCTCGGAGAGTATGTAGGAAGAGCCCTCTAGGTTAGGAGTTGGAGGCTGCACCTCAGCCTTGGTTTTGCAACCATGGCTTGCAAAAATCAACTATTGTTCCTCTGCCATCCTGTCCCACTTTTCTGCTTTCTACCGTGATGACTGGGCCCTGCTGCCGGCTGCTAGAAGTTCTGGCACTTCTTGATAGACTGATCAGGGAAGTCGCCGCACCTTCTCCCCTCCCCCTCCTCCTGCAAGGAGCTCCTGCTGCTGTAAGAGGCAGCTTCTTTATTTCTCCAAGTCCACCACCCAACACCCAGGTTTCTAACCTCGGGTAGCTCTTATGCGCAGATCCCACACTCAGACGTGCTGGTGCACAGTTTAGGTGTTTTTGTTGAGTTTTAGATGTTCAGTTTATTATTGTTTCAAGGGAGGAGATCTGAGGACATCTCTCTCTCCGCCATGTTTCCGAAGGCGCTCTATTACTATTTTTAAAATAATGATTACTACAATATTGATACTCATTTCAACTATAGAGTCATTTAAAAGAGTGTTATTTT
This sequence comes from Pteropus vampyrus, assembly GCF_000151845.1. Classification (NCBI taxonomy): domain Eukaryota; kingdom Metazoa; phylum Chordata; class Mammalia; order Chiroptera; family Pteropodidae; genus Pteropus; species Pteropus vampyrus. The sequence goes on along the minus strand of NW_011888860.1, from coordinate 5,041,640 downwards.
ATTCCTTTCCAAGTGGTTAGAAATTTGGGGGCATTTTTTTTGTGATTAATTTCAATTTTTATTGGAAACTGCTTCTGATAATTTTGGGTCCTTCTAGGAAAGGATCGTTTAAGCTTTGCTTTATTCTTGCTTCTACATTTTGAATTATTATTAAAGTTTAGAGTTGAAAGAAATCTATCACTAGAGTCTGTGTTGACATTTAAACCTGTGTGGTGAAAAAAATTGGTGCCAACTGTAGGATTATCTTTCACATCCATGAATTTTAATGGCTAAGGCACTATTTGGCAAGAAAAGGGATGAGTTTTGAAACATGATTGTAGTTTGATGCTGTAAATGGTTTCCTATACATCCTTGGTATGAAGCAGTAAAAGTCTCAAAGATATTACAGTGGGCAAGTCTTACCAATAGAATGAGGAGTAAATGAAATTAGTCTCAGAGGATTAGCCAAGGAGATAATCAAGAAATGCTAATTGAAAGAAAAATTAATAAGAATACTACTATTTTGTGGTTTTTACTAGAATCCATGCTAAAAACTAGAAAACTAGATTTCTATAGGACCATGTCATGGCATCATAGAGAAAGAACATAATGACTTGCAAAGTGACTCAACTATAACCTTAATAGGTAAGGACCCTAAATACAAGTAAATGGAGCCATGATCAAGAGACTCTGAAATCTACAGTGTATTCCATTAAAAAGCTGAGGCAGTCTACAGAGAAGCTAGAAGATGCCTGATGAATTTTTGCTAGCATGGAGTCTAAGAATAAATGATCAAGAGGGCATAGCACTAATTTTAAACACTGCCAAATAGTATATTATTTGTGTAGGGTGTATTAGTCAGGGTTCTCCAGAGAAATAGAACCAACAGGAAGTGTGTGTTTGTGCACATGTGTGCGCACATATGCACACACTCACACACACACACACACACACACACACACACACACACACAGATTTTAAGGATTTAGTTCATATAATGTGGAAATTTTGTAAATTCAAAATCTATAGGATAGACCAGCAGGCTAGAGAGCCAGAAAAGGAATTTGTGCTGGCAAAATTTCTTCTTGCTCAGAAGAGGTCAGTTTCTGTTTTCTTGAGTCCTTCAATTGATTGATTGATTCCTCCCTTCGTGCGCATATCATGGGTGGTGATCTGTGCACACATGGAAAGAGAGAGAGAGAGAGCTATGATGTCTCTTCCTTACAAAAACACCAGCTCTAATGGATTAAAGCCCCATTCTTATTACCTCACTTAGCCTTCACCATCTCCTAATAAGCCTTATTTCCAAATACAGTCACACTGGGAGTTAGGCTTCAACATATAAATTTGAAGAGGAGGACACAATTTAGTCTACAGCAGTAGATACCAAAGATTAAAAACAGATGATTCTCTTTATTGCTTCATTCATTCCTTGTATGGTAAAACTGTTCAAGAAGTACAACATACTAAGTGTGATTAGTGTACTATAATGGACTTGGCAAATATCTTTTCCTTTTCTACCTCAAAGTCCACTAACACACAATATGCATTTTCATGGAATGATATTCAATATATATTTATGGGTTTTGCCATGAGTTTATTTGATAATACATATTATCATAATACAACATATTATGATAATCTGATACTGCAGGATTCCAATTTGATAACTCTAAGAGTAACTTAGGGAAATAAATTGATAATTGTATGATGACTGCCCTCTAAAGAGTATGATAAGAGAAGTTAA
>NW_011888860.1:5021711-5038994 GCF_000151845.1 Pteropus vampyrus | reverse complement strand
TTTATTATTCAACATGATATCTAAAAATATAGGGGGTTATAAGACTCTAGTGGAGTGACACATTTCAAAGTTCATGTGGATCAATGCTATTTGCAAGATGAATCAACTGATTCTTACAAAGATAAAAAGTGATACTTTCAAAATTAAATAATACATTTACTCACTTCTTTTATTTAACAAATATTGACAACTTATAGTGTGTTAAGTGCTAGGGATGCAATGGTGAAAAAGGCAGACATGATATTTCTATTTGTTTTCAGCCACAAATCTGTGGCTGAAAACAACATATTAAAACTTTATTATGTTACAGTTCTGAAGGTCAGAGGTCTAAAATAGAATTCATTGGTCAAGGAGTTGGCAGGGCTATGTTCTTTTTTGAATGCTCTATGTAAAACTATGTTTTCTTATCTTTTCCAGCTTCTACAAGCCACTCACTTTTCTTCCCATACCACTCTTCCATCTTCAAAGCCAGCATAATATCACTTTAATCTGACTCTTCTACCTCCCTCAACCACATTTAAGAAAACTTGTAATTACACTGCACCTATCCATACAATCCAAGAAAAGATCATGAAAGTCCACTGGTAAGCGACTTTAATTCCATCTGCAACTTCAATGTCCCATTACTATGTAACATATTCACAGATTCTAGGGATTAAAACTTTTTTGGGGGGGTGCATAATCTGTGTACTATAGTATTATTTATAAAGTCTAAAGGTACCCCAATTTTCTATGCATATTTTCTGACTCTAATGACTTTGTTTTAATTATTTTTTTTAATTTAAAGCAACATAATGTGTTTTTATTGTTTTAAATTTAATGAAATATACAAATAAAATTAATAGTCCTAAATTCAGCAACAATCTATAAATACTTATCATTTGTATGTCTCACAATCTGTTGCCAACAACACCATACTACTAAATAACCTCAGTATAGCACCAACATAAGTCAAGATGTTATTATTTTTGTTTCCATTTTACAAAGGAGAAAACAACTATGGCTTAGAAAAATTTTGTGATTATTCCAGCTCACATGGCTAGGAATATTAGAGCTATAAACCACAGTTTGTAAAGCATTTGTATTCTAACCTAATTTCAGATTTCTGAATATCTTTATAGATTGATTTTTATTAATCTTGATATGGTCACTTAAAGATAGTTAATCCATAGTTCAGAGGTGGGTCCTCTGGGTTCAAATCTAGGGTACATTTTTTGCTAGCTTTGAAATACATTCCTTGAACCCCCATGTGCCTAAATTTCCTTATTAGAAAACCTTCATAATAATAGGCTAAGCATAATAATAAAAATAAATTATGACATATATGTTTATAAATATCTGACATAATTTGTATTCAATAAATATCTATTATTTTTATTATCACTAAGCTAAAATCTGAAATATATGTTAACTATTTTGTTGCATAAATTATCAATAAAGCCAAAATTTTAGTTAAATCCACAGTGATATCAGCACTTCATTAGGAATCATGAGTCCATAAGAAGATGATAAATTAACACAAGCTCTGTGCCAAGCTTGGCATTATTAAATTGCCAGGATCAGCTAGAATGAATTCTTAGAATGAATTCAGTTCAACCACATTGCAACTCCACAGGCTGATCCTATAGGCAGGACATGTGTGAAAGTTCAGTTCCAGCAAGATAACCACTTACTCCTCTGTGCTTGACTAAAGAAGAATCACCATTGAAAGGGAAGATTGATGAAACATTCTTAAGATTCTCTGTGGAAAAATTTCAAACAGGGCTGCATAGACATTGACCGCTGGGAAACCGTATCCTTTGGCAGACCACTGAAGCAGGCAATTGCCGTTTGGAGCCAAGTGTCTCAAAGCTGATGGAAGAAGAAACAGAGCCTACAACAATAATAGTTTATATCAGACATGACTCTCCAGAGGCCAGTGGATGCATGAGCATAACCACTGAGAGATTCTAAAGGCACGAGTTCATATGGACAGAACTTGCTATTAAACTTGATATTACTACTTACTTACAATCATGTGGCATGTTATAATTAACAAAGCAATTTCCTAACCATTACCCCAGTAGACCTTTACAATAAAACTGTGAGCTAGGTGGGCAGTTCTCATTTTATAAACTGGGAAACTAAAGCTAAGAGAGTTCAAGTTAGGTGCCCAATTCAAGGGATACTAAGCAGCCAAACCATACCTAAAAGACAGATTTTTTTAAATTGTAATTTAAGAATCTTTTTATTACACCAATTTTTATTTCATGTAAGAAAACAACTGTGAATTCTCCCATAAGGAATGACACAGATAGGACAAGTAATAAAGGTAAACATGCAGAGAATATTAAGCTGCCGAGAAAGTATAATTACTGAGTGTTTCAAACTGAATCTTTAGATGTATTCTCTCAGTCAATAAAAGTATTTTTATGTTCTAACAATTAAGAAAACTTATTGACAATCAAAATATCTCTCCAGCTATCACACAGACAGTATTGTTTATCTTTGATAAATTCAATTTTATGAGTAGTCATTAAATGGTATTCAGAGTGGTTAAGTAGAGTTTACCTGTGCAATTTCTGGATCTGTTGTTTAGCATAGAAAGAATGTTTTGTAAGTCCTTACATGTGATAAAAGAAATAATTTTTCTCATGACTGAGATATCATTTATAGCTGATCTGTTCGCAAGATATTTGGACTGTATGCACATACCCATAAACCTTCACCAAAATAAATAAATAATCTCCAAAGTGCTCTAGTTTTCTAGTTTTTAGGTATTGCAAATAAAGTTGTCATAGACATTCATATACAAGTCTTTCTACGCTCATATGTTTTTATTTACTTTGGGTGAATACCTAGGAGTAAAATGGTATGATTACATAGTAGGTATTATGTTTAGCTTTTTAAGAAACTACCAAACTACTTCACAATTTAGTGGTACTATTTTATGTTCACATGGGAAATGTATGAAAGTTCCAGTTTCTTCACATCTTCACCAGAACTTGGTATGATTAGTCATTCTAATAAGTGTGTGGTGGTATCTTATTGTGATTTTAATTGCATTTCTCTAATTATTTATGATATTGAGCGTTTTTTCACGTGCTTATTTTTCATCCTAATATTTTCTTGTATTAACTGCCACTTCAAATATTTTTCCCTTTTATAATTGTGTAACATGTTTATTTATTAAGTTAGAAGAAGTCATTATATTCTGGGTATTAGTCCAAATTTGGCCTTTTATAAATAAAATGTTTAGATATTCTGCATTTTTTCCATATGAATTTTAGAATCAGCCTGTAAATTTCTACAAAAAAGTTAAGATTAATGTTGAATCTACAGATTAATTTGAGAAAACTTACATTTTTGCAATTTGAGTATGCTAACCCATGAACTTAGTACACCTCTCAGTTTATTTAGCATCCTTTTAAATTTTTCTCTTCCATGATATCTAGTTTTCAGCGTGTATGCCTTGCACATACTTTGTCAGATTTACTTCTAAGCATTTCGTATTTTGATGTTATTGTTAATGATTCTTTTTTAGGTCTTCTATATATTTATACTAATTTTCTGCTTATTATTATATCATTTGTTAGGAGGCAAGAATTGAAATTAATCACTGTAATTGTGAATTATTTCATGTCTCTATGCTGTTCTACCAGTTTTTGTTTCATGTATTTTGAAGCTCTGCTATTAGCTTCATAAATATTTAGGATTATTATGTTTTATTGAAGGGTTGACCTTTTATCATTATTAAAATACTTTTATACTTGTTAATATCCTTTGAAATGTACTTGGTTAAGTGTTAATATAGCCATTGAGTAATAGCATTATATGTAGTTGTCCATCCTTTTACTTTAAACTATTTTGTTCTTTATATTTAAGGTTTGTTTCTTTCAGGCACTTTATAGTTGGGTCATTTTTTGTGACTTTAGTGAAGAGATTTTATTTTATTCTTGAAAAATACAGAAATCGTTAGCTTTTCCATAATTTTAAAAATCGAATTAAAATAAATTTTGCAAAACTGTTTGCTCTTTCTTTGTCTACAAGTAGAAATGTGTATTTCTTAATTAGATTTATCATATGAACTTCATTTTGTTTCCTTCTATACGTTTTGGAAATATGTGTATGCTAAAATGAAGTTACTCTGACATTTAGGATTTTCATTTGCTTGTGTTTTTCTTTTCCAAAAGCCATATGCTAGATGACTTTGTTTTACTGGTAACATGTGGCCTATAAAGAAAATTGCTGTGACCTTTTTACTCCTAAAATTTCCCAGCTAAGCCAAAAAACCTGTTGCACCCTGAGAAAGAATTGTCTTTCTTAGCTGAATGATAGAAAAAATAGAAAAGTAAATGTTGAATAAAATAGTTTAATTTTATTAACAATGGCAAACTCAATTTCTAAATTAGCAGAATATATTCTATCACCAGTATCGAAGACAGAATTAATTCTCATATTATTAATTATTATTAATATTTATTATTAATAATATTATTGATGTTAGATTATTAATATTATTTCTGACATTATAATATGAAATATGTTATGAGATATAATTTAATCCATAGAAAAAACTGAAACTTATAACAGTAGTCAAGGTTTAAAAATCAGCAGATCTACTAAATTACATTCATATTTTAAAAACCTGCTGAAATTTGTTATTATATCCTATATTTAGAAAAGTAAGAAATCAGTCCCCTCCTTAAAAATCAGTCTATGATGCCTGTACTTAGTTTCCTGTGGCTGCTGTAACAAATTGTCACAAACTGGGTGCCTTACAACAAAAATTATTCTCCCACAATTTTTGAGGCCAGACGTCTGAAATAAAAATACTGGTGTCAGTAGAGCTGAACTCTCTGGGAAGCCTTTAGGGGAGTATCCTCTATCACCCCTTCCAAGTTCTAGTGGCTCCAGGCATTCCTGAGCTCGTGGCTATATAAGTCTAAACTCTGCTTCCATCTTCACATGGCCTTCTTCTCTAGATTATATCTTCTCTTCTTCTGTCTCTTATAAGGACACTTGTCAGCTATAGGACCCATCCAGATAATCCAGGATGATCTCACCTCAAGATCTTTAATGTTATAACATCTGCAGAAACACTTTTTTCAAGTAAGGTCACATTCATGGATTCTGAAGTTAAGATGTGAATATGATTTTGGGAGTGTCATAATGCAACCCACTATACTACCTATGTACATGCTTTTTTTCTGTAATGAGGCCTCAATCAAAGTTAAATTTACCTAAAATCTGGATTAGCTTATATTTATATCGAAAATATGACTTTATTTACCATGTTATTAATAGCCAGATAAAGAATTGCTTTTCTTTCATCCTCCTCAGAAAATAGCATTGTGAACATACCCATTTAAATGTGTTTTATGGATTTCATCCATTACATTTATATAATTTGAAACTCAAACCATCCCATCTTTGTTTGGCCAGCGAGAATCTCTTCAAGTAAATATCTGATTCCTTTTGATATGACCATAATATTCATTGACACTTTCCTCACCATGTGGTATGACAAGATATCCCAGGATCGGCCATTTTCCCAAGAAGAATTGATTTATTTTAGCACAAGATGGTATTTCAAGATCAGAATCGAGGCGCTAGTGATACTCATTGCATCTGAAGTGTTCATTGTTTCTATACCTTTATGGTGAATGAAGCTAAAAATTATGTGCATGCTTGTTCACACCTTATTTCATCAACAATCTTACATATGTTATTCTACTTTTATTTGACCTAATGTATAGTTGACAAATTTTAATAATAATCTACTTGTATCATATGTCCAAGAATTTTTCTGTTTTTTTTTTTCAAATAAAAAAAAAGATTTTATATGTTGGTGTTGGCCATTCTAAATCAATATTTTTAAGTACACCATGTCTTTTTAAAAATGTCGATCCATTTTAATTTTATGTCCAGAAAGTTTTCTTGAATTACATAGGTTTTAGTATAATTTAATTCCTTAGTTTGGTTTTTTGGTTCTTCTCTGCCTATCTTCAATATTCGGCAGTATTTATAAATTTCTTTGTATCTCTTTTTTCATTTCCTTGTAAATACATTTCCTCTGTTTCACTTTATATTCCTATTAAGGCATTATTGGTTTTGTTTACGCACTTCCGTGTCCCTTATTCCTCCTTTATGGAATTATGTTTATTTTTATTTCTTTCCTAAGACTTGTCACTTAGTTCTTAGGCTTTAAAATCCTAATTAACAAGCTCTTAGTTCTGTCTTTATGTGTTGTTCAATTATTTGTCTTGGCAGCTTGCTTTCTGAAATTTCAGAACTCAGTACCCCTCCCAACTTTGGTCTAGATATTTTATTTGTTTCTGTTACCCTTATTATTCTCAATCTGGTAATTTCTCACCATGGGATTCTGTACTGGACTGAGTCTTAGCAGTCAGTTCTACAAATTCACAGGAGACAGACAGCTTCAGCCCTTTCAATCTTCTTAGCACAGACCTATTGCATTCTTCATTTACCCATGACTAGACAGGCCAAAACACTCCAAAAGTTCAAATTTCTTTTCTTAAATTGCCCTCATTATGTTTTTGACAAAATATATTTTGTTTATTTGTTTTTTCTTATTTGTTTATTTCTTTTCTCCTCAGGTCTGGCAGATACCTCCCCATTGCCACTTCCTTCTTTTTCTCACACAGATAATACTATGCAGGTCTTGTAGCTGTTGGTGGTTTGTCCCCTCCTGCTTTTATTTTACAGTTTATGGTAATACCTTGTAATCCAGTAACATTTTTAATGTTGGACTTTTCACCTTTTCTGTTGTCTTTAACTGTCTGTTTTTAATATCAAGATTTAAAGATATTGAAAAATTCCTCTGTTTCACTGACATCTTCCCAGAATCTTAATGCCTTGAATTTTTCATTTTACATTATATCTTTGCAATAAAGCCTCATGAATAAAAGTAGCTACATTTCATTTTCTCTGACATATAGCATACAGCTATATAAATATGCAAACAATGCATTTACCCATTTTTCAAGTTAATTTCTCTTAAAAAGTTTTGGTGTTACAAAAATGTTTCTGTGAATATATATTTTTTTTATATCTCTACTAAGCACACACACACAGAAAACCTTCTCTAAGGCAGTGCAGTTCAAAGTTGGTGCAAATTTTGGAGAGAAATAGAAAAAATTCAGGGGGAGTATAATACTAAAAATATATGATAGGCTGATCATTTTTTTCCTGAAGAAATTGAAAGTTATCTAAAAGGGACTATTTACATTGTTGGATTAGAATTTTAAATTGGTTAAGACTAAAATTATTTTCTTCTGATTTTTAGAATGAGGATTGTGAAGAAGACCACATAAATTATAGAAAGTATTAAAGAGCCATACCTTTTCTGCATATCTGACTTATACTACGAATAAATTTTATAACCCTTCTATGTATAATTCGCTTGGCTCTGTAGTATCCATTAGAGTTAAAATCCTTGAAACCTCCTTTATATATATGGTCCATAACTTCAGTATCATTTTCTACTCTCTCATTTTTTTGAAGAAACATTCTAACCATATAACGAATAGGTAGTCAGATGTGTAGACATGACTGGGTATAAGGAGTAGAGAACACAGTGCCTACAAAGCGCATGACAATGCACATGTATTATCTACACTATGGAAATTATGTTTTCTGGAGCAAATCGGAAAAGACAGAAGCTGCAAAAAGACTTATAAGGATGAAAGTGAAAAAGACATTTACTTGAACTCAAAAGAATTTTCATTCAGTAACTTTCAAATGGTTGGCAGAGGGTGTTGTAAATAACATCCATATTATCTAGGAAATAGATCAATCTAACATGAGATGATGGATGGCAAGAAAACCTCTACTTTTTTTTAAATTAACACATAGTTGAGTTGCCTGGCTAGCTCAGTTGGTAGAACATTAGACTCTTAAAGTATAATAATATACAATATTATATTAGTTTCAGGTGTACAACAAAATGATTTATCATGTATATTCCTTACAATGTGATCACCACAATAAGTCTAGCAACCATGTCACCATTCAAAGTTATTAACATAAAACAATGTAAATTATTTTACCTATGCTATACATTACATACTCATGACATTTTTAATGTTTTTTATAACTGGAGATTTGTACCTCTTACTCCCCTTCGCCCTTTTTACCATCTCCCTTTCCTTTGTCAACCATCAGTTTGTTCTTTGTATCGCTACATTTTTTTATTTTTGCTTATTTCACTTCACTTTCTAAGATTATCTGACCCTTTCCATTGCCATGTGATTTGCCTTACATCCTGTGGAAAGGAAACACATTCCTGCCTTACTGAGTTTTGGCTTGCTCATGTGACATCTTGACCAATAATTTGTGAGCAGACATGACATACAATATGTCTAGCAGAAACTTAAGATCCAGTCATGAAAAGAGCATGATCAGCATAGAGGCTATCCTTCTTCCAGGGTCCTGGAATGAGAAGACACATGCAGCAGAGATACAGCCTCTAATTGTATCACAGCTCATTTTGAAGAAATTAGAGTTTGTTAATGTGAGTCACTGCAACTTTTTTGGTGCAGCAAAATGACTCATACAGATATTAATGAAAAGGTGATATACACATATCGTAGTTCCCAAGATCATGCTCTTAAACACAACACTATATAACTGTTTAAAAAGAAATTCTCGCTTAAGGTCAAGATTGGTACTCAAAACTGAATAAGAGAGATCCTGGGAAAGGAAAGCAGGAGATTCCATTTGTTGGTAGTGGAGGAAAATGGCAGTTGTTAACAAAAGAGCTTAGAGATGTTATCTGTTATTTTAAATTTTATGTTAAAAACTTGCTTGGATTTCTCTCACATGAAAAAAATAGAATAAAATTGTGTGTATCAGCTTGCAAAGATCAATTTTTTTTTTTTTTTGCCAAATAAAATGTAACAGTTGCCATTCTATGTTTAAAAACATCCAAAATGTCTTCTTTCATCTTTACTTCACCTGTTATTAGCAACTCCTGTGGGCTAGGAAAGAAAATTTTGCCTAAGTAATCCCTTAGCAAAAACTCACAATTCTTACAACTTAAATTCATAATAACTCCCTCCAGTAATTATTTTAACATTTTAGAATTTAGCATATTACAATTTATAATTGCTTACAATTTTATAAACACTCATTTCTGTAACAGTCCTGAAAAGTGTTCCAAGAGAGACTTTTTACTGACATTCTTTACTTAAAGAAAAAAACACATGCAAAGAACTAAGCAACTTCCTATACATGGACATTTGATGGCAGAATCAGTACAGAATCCCCATATTCAAACTCCAACGTCTACATTATTTCACTAGAAGAGAATATCAGAGCAACTCAATCTTTTTTTTCTTTCTCATACTGATGTTTTAACTCCACTTCAAGTAAAAAATAATTTTATAAAAATAAATTTCTATCATTATGTATAACTGTAAAATTTAATCTTCTAGAAACTTGTTATCCTAAACTGTCAACAAATGAGCAAAAAGTGATTATAAAGATATTTTATATTTTAAAATCAATAGAGTAAAAGAGGGAAGAACATAGATTGAAAATAATTTTATTACTATTAAACTTTTAGATAATTTTGTTATGTTTTAAGCACTTAAAATTTGACTTAAATGGTCAACCATTCATATACAAAATATCTCATCCCTCTCAAAATGAGATCTTGTTCCACCATTCTAATCTATATTACAGTGAAGATGTATGCATGCACATTGTAGAGCATTTTGAGGCTATGTGCTTTGATTCATGATTTTGGGAAATGTTTGACATAACTACAGACTGGTATATTGTAGGCCTATTTAGTTTTCAATCTAAAAAGCCCATAGATTCAAAAGATCACTGGCAAATTTGGACCATGTTTTTTCCTCACCAATGTTTGATTGAGAGTTTTCTGAAAGAATCTAATAATAATGTTTTGTTAAGTTAAAAATAAGTCCTTTGAGGAGAGTAAACAAGACTAGGTTATCTAACGACTAATCTAGTTATATTAAGCCATTTCTCTTAATCTTATATCTACTGTCCTGACATTTTTGTTGAACTCATTCCTAAAGACATACATCTTTAGGCCCAGTAAAATATAAATAACCATAAGTATTTTAAAGTTAAAATGTAATGGAAGAGCATCTTGTTGTTTAGCTCTAAATTTTGTTAATATTTCTGTGCCTTATATAAGTCAAAATATTTATTTTGGCAGCAAATACAGTGATGATGAAAGTAATATAAAACCTAGAATGTGGAAATAATTTAACAGAGAGAAATGCGTACTGCAAAAGAGTAGTGATAATTTTGTATAAATCTCTTTGCTAAACTATATTTATGTATGACTTTTAGGATGATCTAATTTACATTACATTACAATATGGTATAATCATACCATAATCTTGTTTCACTTAGGAAATTTAACTGTGTGTGCCTAGCAAAATATAGACAAAGAGACAAAGAGAGATATAGAGACAGACAGAAAATTGAGCATATGCCTGAGAGTGAGTGTGATATAAGATATATAAATTCAATTCATAAGTTAAGTTATAGTTCTCACGTACCTAAATATCTTTCATAATGTGAGCATCTCATTATATTACTTGTTTATTACTAAAACAAAACCCAGACTACTTCATTTGGTACTCAATCAAAGAAACAGCTATCCATCCTAATAGTGAAGGTACAATTGATTGTATTAGCTTTAAAGAGAACTACTATATCTGTCTTCAAATGATTTATTCACAAGGAAGTTTTAGGGGAATTTTTAAGCATTTACAGAGTTTGCTTTTTCTAGTTTCTTTAGAATGCAACCATGCGCAGGATACTCCTCCTCTCCATAGGTTTAGGTTTAATGATCTCAGAATAACTTTGCAAGCTGAACATCAGCTGTTCATTTTTGTCCTTATCAGGCATTCTCTATTTTGGTGATATCCAAGGAAACATGAAGTTATAGCCAAATGATACATTTTAAAAATTATTTGCAGTTAAATTTAATATTATAAAACATGGTAATACAGACTAATTTTCTGTAACCATGATTATTTGCAACTTCTTGACTAAACATTGTTTGTTTGTTTGTTTAGCATAGTTTATTTTTAATAAAAATTCCAGTTACAAAATAATGTCAAGTGTGTTTTGGCATTTTGTTTTTCAGTATTTCTTACAACTATTAGCATATACAACAAAACACACACAAAAATGGTTTCTTTATATCTATATAAAATTTTTGCTGAATGAATTAGACGTGACATTTGCTATAGAATAAATGATCATGTGCTCCCCAAAATTACTGTGTTGAAACCCAATCCCCACTGTAAAGATATTTGGAGGTGGACTTTTGGGAGATGACTAGTTCATGAGGGCAGAGCTTTGGCAAATGGCATTAGTGATTTTGTAAAAGAGATTCCAGAGATCTCTCTCTCCCATTCACTCTTGTGAGGACATAGGGAGAGGATGGGCAGCTATGACCTTGGAAGTAGGTTCTCACCAAACCCTAAATCTGCCAGTGCCTTTATCTTAGATGCCCTAGCCTCCAGAATTGTGATAAATAAATGTGTATTGTTTATAAGCCACCCAGTCTAAGGTTACAGCAGTCTAAATGGACTAAGATACTATTTCAATAAAATTTTGAACAAATATTAAATATATCTTACTTATGTAAAAATGCAAGTAATAAAACTTTATCAATTATCTTCAATTCTCACAAGTTTTACAACCTATAACTAAACCAGACTATGGACGTATGTTTAGAATGGTAAAACATGAAAATAAGAGATAGATTAGATCGCATAGAATAATAGACATAGAAAACAGAAGGTGACCAAGAATTGAGCTCTGAGCATTTCCAAAATTTGAAATAAAAAAAAAATGAGGAGGCATCAATAATAACCAAGAGGAAGAAGTCTGAGATATAGGAGGAAAAGGAAGTGGAGGTAATGCCTTGGAAAACAAGTGAAGAAAATATTTCAAGAAGCGGAGAATGACCAACTATGTCAAATTCCCCTGACAAGTTGACTAAGACTATTGAGAATTGGTTGTGTTTATATATGTAAACATTTAGTATATAAAACTAGATATAACAACTCATAGTTAATGACATCAAGCAATTGTCCCTTGTTAGTGTTCTAATCCTATACATATATTAACCATTTTATCTTTCTAACAATCATATAATGTAAATATACTTATTTCCATTTTATAAATGAATAACACACATGCACATACAACACACACACACACACACACACACACACACACACACAAGTATGCATGATAAGTGATACAACTAAGATCCAAACCCAGGAAGCCTACATAAACTTCCACAATAAGGGCAAGTCTAATCCAATTGTGTTGTCTTTTTAAAACTTCATGTATCATTGTTTCTGAGCCTGACGCTCAGAGGCCCAAACATGGTTTTGATATAGTCACACACACACTATGTGCTCATAAGGCTTACTTTCCCTAGGATGCCCCAGTTTGGGGCATTGAATAATTATAAACTCATGAGAAGCTTATTTTTGTAAGAGTGATTTAGTAATAGTAATATGTTCAACCAGAAAACAGTAGCTCTAAATCTTCATTCTAAAACTCTGTAAAATAATTATTAATATCCTTTTATCAGTGTTTGTAGTGGTGTGCTAGACTCGTGAAAAAGAAGTTATAAAATACAGTTTTCTTCCAAAAAATGTTAAGATTAGCAGTTACTAGAGTATGATTTTATCTTTAAGTTAATGGAAAGTTTATTTAAAGGTTTTAAGCAAGAGTGTAAGGTATATTAAATTTATTTTAAATGTGTGTCAAATTCAAAGTGGAGAATGATTTAATGAGACAAACTTACAGTCAGGAAGTACAATTAGAAAGCTCCCCTACCAATCCAGGCAAGGAATGTGATGGAAGTAGTAATTGATGATGGAAATAAGTGAACAGATTTTAGGTATATTTAATGATAGAAATCACTTATTTAGTGGTTGATTGGATATGTATCTTAAAGAAGAAGTAGTCAACAATAATTTCCAATTGTTTGATTTGAATAACTAAATGAAATGATGCCGTTCATTGGCATAAGGAAGACTGAAAAAGAAGTGACACTAATGGGCAAAGCATAGGGAAAAATTAGTTTTATTTTTAATCTGATCAGTTCAAGACACTTATAGAACTTTAAAATAGAAATATCAATAGGCAGTGTTATAATGGATTTTAAGATCAAAAGATTGATTTGGATTGGAGGTACTTCAAATCTCACTAAAAAATCGCTTCAGGAAATTTTTTTCTTACAATATTTCCATTGTTTAGAGGTACCATGTTAAATGTTCTTTTATATTAGTTGGACAAGGGCACAGAAACCATGCAAGTTATTTAAACAGAATTTAATATGACAAATTGTTATATTCTTACTAAAGAACTGAAAAGGATTAATAGGAACAAGAAGTAATACAGAGATAATGATTGCAGGAAATAGCTACCACTTCAGTGCTGCTCAAACAAAGAGAAGAGGTTAAATTAGGCTAATCATAATCTAAAATTTATTCTTCTTAGGAAGGGGAGCTGACTAGTGGGTACTTCAAAAGCTCAGAAGATGATCTCCATAGGTGAGGTCCCAGACGTCTGAGGAAACGGCACTGCCTTAATGCCTTGTTTCATGTGTATGTGTTTGGTAGAAGCAGTTAAAGAAACTTTAATTCTCAGAATGCTCACTTCCTACTCCCCTTTTATGCCAACTAACTCACAATCTAGAAAACATTCCAAAGAAATTCTATAAGGAATGCCACCCATTACTTTGTAACCTAGACCGGATATTTTCCTTGTAAGTTCTCTCCTAAACCAATATAGAAAGTGAAAAGTCAAATGGGGAACAAAGGGTTGGCCAGGTTGAAATAATGCTCCTGTGTAAGAAAGAGGGAACTATCAGGTTTTACACTTGGTATAGGAACACGGAGATAAGAGGAGCCCTTTTTTTTCTGTTTCCTCTTTCTAGTTTGGATACACTGCTGTTTCAATGTCTAAGCCTAAGCAGTGGTCAATAATTTCTCAGTTATCAAGCAATATTTCATCCCAGTGGCTTTCACGCCATTAATTGATCTTTAGTTTTCTATATTATAGCTGTCACCTTTTATCTGTAATTTGATGTTGTTTCAAGGCCAGGTATGCTAATTAGAAGTAACTGGTTTGTAACCATCAAATATAAAACTGTCCTTATTTCAGTAATATTCAGTCTTCCTGATTTTCATGTGAGTCTAAGTATAGAATGAGTAAACAGTAGTTGAATGCTTGTCTTACTAGCATCATGGGATCCTGGTGAATGAAATGTGTGAGCAAAAATAAATATAAAATCCATATTTTAATTTTATAATTTTAACTTCTACTTTGGAGAGAAAAATCCACATTCAGGATTTAGAACATCCGGTAAATATTTAAAATTCTTAAGCATAGAGCAAAGCCTATGCTAAAAATACTTTTTGAGGTTAATAATTTTTATGTCATTATCTTATCAGCCCAAAAGATATGCCAAATACAAAATTACTTAAATTCATTTTACCTGAAAATTTTTTTTATTATACAAGTGGGGCAATACTGAATTTTCTTCATTTAACTTTTATTCTAGTTCACCTCATTATTTTTATGCTTTTCCAGCATTTTTAGAAGGCAAGTCTTTGGTTAAACGGAAAAAAAGAACTGAAAAACTTTGTTGACACACACACAAAAAAACAATTTTATAAGTGATTACTAAGAAGAAAAGAATGATTTGACCTGTAGATATTTAACTATGAAGAACCAATGAATTCTGCTAGAATACAAGATCTGAAGAATGTAGAATTTCCTTCCAGTATCCCTCCTTGACTGACAACCACAATGAAAAAATATGTGGCTTCATCCCTACTGCGTCACAGTCAAAGATATCCAATGAAACAGTTGGGTGGAATTTTTGACCCCATAAGTCTGGTGTAGGCAATGTAGGTACGGATAAGAAAAGGGGAATGGAAGGGAAAATCAGCTGTTCAAGAGAATCAGACTTTTATGACCTGATTAGAGATTCAGTGGGCAAAGTAAAATTATATTCTGGTCTCCACAAATACTCATGATTATCCAATAATAATTTTATATTAATGGATCACTCTTCCTCATCTTTCTAGATACTGTAGGGCATAATTATGGGATTAAGCTAATTTCAATTTATTTTCTATTTAAATCATATTAACTATTCTTGTTACTACACAAATGTCCTCTTAAGAATTCTGGCTTCATTTAAATTTGGCTCTGGGTTGTTAAAGAAAGATTTTTGAGACCGCCATGGGCCTCTGTATGAATTAAGGGTGAATCATGAAGCCATTAATTTAATAACTTACCATTCAATTTAAGAAAACACAGATTTAATGTTCTTGAAGAGAAATTTCTTCTTGAGTAAGCAAGATTAAAATGGGTTATTTAGAAACCATTCTAAATGCTTTAAAAATGTTTTCCTGTATTGCTTATAATAAGTATTATTTGCAAATGAATTTTGTACCAGGAACTACGTCAGTCCCTGAAAATACAAAGATAAATGAACAATTGACTTCTTCCCTTCAGGTAGTCTGAGTCCAAATAAGGACACACACATCCAGCAAACACCAGAGGAAGCTGAAAGTTCTAGGAAGGGGCTGATTATTTCAGACAAAAAAGCTTACTTGGCTCCTCAATTTCTCCCAATGGTCTTCTTTTGTTCTAACGTCCCATCCACCTACAAATCTCTCCAGGAAAGACTAGAAAAGAGCTGATCAATCACTCATCCTGGAAGTGCATGTTAACTAAATGGCATGATGCCAGGAGTTTCCAGCCTTCCACAACTTATAGGTGATGGAATAAATAACATATTATATGACATTGGATCTAGCACCACGAACAGCAATATAAAGTGCTAGATGATGCAACATGAAAGGCAGGAAGTTAGTTTCCCATGGGATGAACTTAGACCAATAGAAAACAGGATATGGGGGTGGAGGATTTTATTTCCTTCCTTACTCAGCACCATCAACATCTCCAAAGAATGGCTGTTCTGTGTGGCCTCTCTTGAGAAGTCCTGAACACGGATCAAACACATCTGCTAAATAAATGACCAGCTGTGCATTTAACTGAATCATAGTGAGGTGGTAGTCATCATGGCAACATATAATTCCCAAGTTGACCTTGCTTCTCTCTTCACCCCTTGAGACTACTTTTGTGGGATTGGGTATGATATTACCACATTGTAATATTGCTGTTTTATGTTTTTCTCATTAGTCTGTGAGCTTGAAATTTTTGTCTAACTTTACAGTTTTACAATTCTACAAAAATAGGTTAAGCGAAGTCTTAACCTATTATATTTCATATTGCTTTTGAATTTAAGTGCAACTTTTTAACTAACATTTTAACCACTTGTAAGTATACATATTTATTTTTATTTCCATATAACACTATGATATTATATTGATGTGATAGACTCTATAAGACAGTAGTATAATATATGATTACATTTTTCTTCTCTAGAAATCACTGAGCTGGGACACAAACAAGTCTTACTCAATTTTGAATCATATAGTATCTGCTGTATAACAGATAGAATTTAAAAGAACGTTAATTGAATTAAAACACAGAGGCATAATATAAGAAATACTGAAATGATTGATGAAAAAGCTAATCGAAATAAAATATATTACATAATTTTTTCTACGTTGTCTGTACCTCTTAAGTTCATTTAACAGTTTTGCATTAGGATACTATACAATCTTTAATAAGTAATAAATAGCCTCCTTTGAGGTATTTTAGAAAGTAAATTTTAGAACTATAATGTTGGCTCTTAGAATTGCTTATTGGACAAGAAGTTAAATTGGTAAGCCAAGTAGAACAAAACTATATAGAAAATCCAAATACATTTTTTATATTGTTCTATAAAAAATTTTTAAGGATATCCCATACTCAAGTTTATAGCAAATAGGCTCATCTGGCTTCATTAGTTCATTCATTTTATGGATTTTAAGACCCCTTAGACCCATAGTGTTGTTATTGTACTAGTTGTACCTAGCTTTGCTTTGGGAAATCTTATTCATTCTTTATGTAACAAAGCCTTTGAATATGTCACTTGAAAATCAATCTCAGGTCCCACTACATAATGCTGGAAGCATCCATGGGCTTAAGTTTGCTTTAGAAGGGACAACACTTTCTTATTTTGCCTCTATTTTTTGCATTTTAATTTGTCAGTTTATAGGTAAGTGAAATGATTTAATTATCTTGCAATGATTTAATTGCCTTACAATTAACATAGTAATGTACAATTTCTCAGTTTATGCATAACAA
>NW_011888860.1:5008521-5021569 GCF_000151845.1 Pteropus vampyrus | reverse complement strand
ATTTCTCATTATAGTTGAGGACTATTGACATAAAATTGGATATATAAATTCCAACTTGCAACTTTAATTAAGCACTTCATTTTAAAAGAGAATCTGTACTTTGTCCACTTATTGGGAAATTCTACAGTGTTAATCAATTCTTTAGTCTACTGATCTGGGAGTTTTAATTTTGTTATTTTTGAATTTTTGACACATTAGTTTATCTTACCTCAAATAGATTTCAAACAAAGTATCAGTCAAGTCTGGCTGAAGTCCCAATTTGACAATGTAATAAGGATTTTGAGATTTCTTAAAATATCCTCATCAAACCCAGTTGCCTCCACTATTCTCTTTAATACATTCATATATAGTGGTATGCTAAATGTCTAAAAAATGCTGTGGTAGTTGAAAAAGAAACATTATATATTAACTCAATTGCTATATAAAACACAAAGTACTTTAAATTGAATAACAATATTTTAATACTGAATCCAATTTATCACTAGAAAAATGTAACCTTATGAAATGTAATATTATTGTCAAAGATCTGAATCTTTTCTGCAAAGAGGAAAATAAAAGCCTACCACATTCTCACAAGTATTAATATAAATAATGAAAATCAACATACTAAGGTTGGTCTCTGAAGTGTATTATTTGTACTGGTAATGTTCTAACTCTATATTCAAATGTAATAATAAAGAGTCTACTCTTGTAATTTTTTGTCAGCCAGTAGAGACAGAAAAATCCACAAGTTAAATAGTTTGCATGTGCGTGTGTGTGTGAGTGCATGTGTGTTATTACTCATGATTGTGTGCAAGAAATAGGCTTGCTAAGAAACTAGCACAAAGAGGTAAAAATATTCAGGAATACCTTGGACAATCTTCTAATTTTTTTGCTGAATAAGGATGTTTCTCAGCCGATGCTGAGAATATATAAGAATTAGCACAAACCAATTCTTATAAAATATTTTTAAACGGAAGCATCTAGATAGATAATCTTAGTTGTTCCTGAACATAGAGCAAAGATGATTATAAAAAGGCAATGGTGCAGCAAGAATTTGGCTTTATCAACTCAGAACAAGAGTCATATGCAGCAATTATATCTTATATAGGACACACATCAAGTAAAAGGCTACAATTACTCTTGCTCTGTTAAGTTCTATGTTCTTAACTAAATAAATCAGAAACATATATCAAATGTGTGTATTTATACACAGTAACATGTGAACTGTCCCATAACAACAGAGATCAAAATTAGTACACTCATTCAAAGATAAGTAACAAACAAAACAAAATTGAAATGCCAAATTAAGAAGTATAACAAAAAAGATCTTTACTTAGTTATCCTCACTAGTTTCAACCAGTAAAATAAATTTATATGGCAAAAAAACCTATCAAGAGAAAACATATCAGGTGGCCATTTTAGAAGTCACTCTATTTACCCTGATAGCATTTTAAAATACTTTGAGGTTATTAACTCTGATATTCTATACTTGGCACCTCCAAACTATTCTCAAAATATGCCTATGTAAAACTTTCAAAACCTTGAAGCCAATAATAACACATTAAAAATCATATTTAAAATTTTCTAACCGTTGCCACAAGTACCATCACCTTAAGAACATTGAGATTATTAAATAGCCAATAGTTCTCTCTCATGAAGTTGAAAAAAATTTTTAAATGAGTTAATAAGCAAAAAAAGCCATATTTAATACTCATGCTAATTTTTATCTTGAGAAATCAGAGAAAAAATATACTTAATTTAATACAAACTGTATGTATTTAGGGAACAGTCTCATCTCATCTATATTGACAAACACATAAATGCAATTGTTGTTCTTTCTTTTTTTACATTTGACTCTCTTAGGAATTTAATGTCTTATTTTGACAATAATATTTTAAAAATATCCTTAAATTACAGTTGACATACAGTATTATATAAGCTTCAAATGCACAATACAGTGATTACACATTTATATAACTTATGAAGTGACACCCCAATAAATCCAGTACCCATTTTATATCATATATAATTACAATACTACTGATTATACTTCTCGTGGCATATTCTACATCCTCATGACTATTTTACAACTGCCAATTTGTACCTTTTAATTCCTACCCCCTTCACCTAGCTTCCCATCCCCACCCAGTTCAGCAGGCATCAAAATGCCCTCTGTATCTATGAGCTTGGTTCTGTTTTAATTGTTTGTCTTATTCTCTAGATTCCACATATAAGCGAAATAATATGACATTTGTTTTTCTCTGTCTGACTTACTCACTCAGCACAATACCTTCTAGGTCCTTCCATGTTCAGGCAAATGCCAACATTTTTATTTCTTTCTTAAGGCTGAGTAATATTTCATTGTATATATGCATCACTTCTTCTTTATCTATTCGTCTATTGCTGAATACCCAGGTTGCTTCTTATCTTGGCTACTATAAATAATGCAATGAACATATGGATGCACATGTTCCTTTGAGGTAATGTTTTGAATTTCTTCAGATGAATACTCAGAAGTGGGATTACTGGGTCCTTCTTTGTCTCTTGTTATAGTATTTGTTTTAAAGTTTATTTTTTCTGATATTAACATTTCTACACCATCTTTAATTCATGAATTATCTATTTACATCTCTTTACTTTTAGTCTGTGTGTGTCTTTTGACCTGAAGTGAGCTTCTTGTAGGTAGCATATATAAGGATCTTGTTTTCTTATCCATTCGGCCATCCTATTTTTTGATTGGAGCATTTAGTCCATTTACATTTAAACTAATAGTTGCGAGATATGTAGTTACTGCCATTTTATTCTTCTTCTTTTTTTTTTTTTTTAATCTCTGTCTCACTCATCCATAATCTCTGCTGCTTTTCACAGCCAGAAATTGTGGGGACTTCTCTTCTAGGCACTGGTCCTCTGGCCTGGGAAACCTAGCATGGGGCTGGAACATATTGTTCCTCAAGGGCGACCTCCACAGCCAAGGTATACCTTCTGATTCTCAACCACCACACATGGGGATGGGATCAGTCCATTCTGTGTCTCTGCCCCTCCTACCTAGTCTAGAGGTGACTTTTGTATATCCTTAGTTATAGAACTTCTTTTCAGCTAGACTTCAGATAATTCTGTAAGTTGTTCTGTAGGTTAGTTGTAATTTTGATGTGGTAATGAAAGAAAGCCAGTAGAGCATTTACCTACTCCACCATCATGCTTGAAACTTTGTTAATCTTTTAAACTGTCAAAATTATGTGGATTCTCTGCTCTGCATAAAAACTGGCCTACAAAATCAGAATTTTATAAATAAAGAAATAAAAAGAACATAGACCATTTTGTAGAAACTTCTTGTTTTATTTTATAAAGTGGAGAAATAAGCTAAATGACAAGGTCATTTCAATTTAATGTATTATTTATAATTTCTTTATATTGAAAATGTAAAGAAAAAATTTAAAAAATTTATTTTATTTTACAGACTCTCAAAAAGAAAAAAGAAAATGTAGTCAAGTTTTTAATTAATGTGTCAAAAATATTAATAGTATGCTAAAATCTTAGCTGTGCTGAAAAGAGACTTATGCTTATATATCCTTCCAATTACCACCCTATCTCTGCCCTTCTATTTATAGCCCTAGCTTTTTGAAAATGATTTATGCTTATTGTTCAACATCCTTACCCACTATTACAATTGTCACAAGAAACATATTTTAACTCTAGATAGAGATACCTAAATTTCTTAAGATTCTAAAGATGACTGTGCAGACTCCCCAAATTTATGTCTGTTCTAAAATATACAGAGAGAGTTCCTGTGGGTTTCTCCCATGCTTGGAGGCACAAAGCAGTAATTAGTCCCACACTACAGGAGATTTCAAAGAGTATGTAAAGTACAGGTGTTTGATTAATGGATTGAGAGATGCAGATTTCTATATTACAGTAAGGAATAGCAATTGCAAAATCAATTAAATGAGGTGAATTATTAGCCCAAGTTATTAGGCTACTGTAAAAATTATCACAAATTTTAAAATTGTGTTTAAGCACGTAGGCAGCTATTCTGGAAATGTATAGTGAATTGGAAGACACAGCAGCAATTTCAATAACGATAACATCCCAACTGCTTCTGGCTTCTGCTTTCACTTCCTCCATAGCAAGTATTCTTGTCATGGTCTCTAATAACCTTGCTATGAACTACAATATATAATTTTTTGCATATAGTATTATTTAATCCTCTATAGCTACTGACATTTTCTATAACATCCTTTTTAAACTAACCTCCACCTTGGTTTCCTTGAAACATTGACTCAAAATATTTTAATATGTACATTTTTGGTACTATCTTTAATACGTACATCATGAAGATGGATATTTAATCATCATTATCATCACCATAATCATCATCATCACTACTATAGGTATTAATATAGAGTACTACTTTTAATATTATTTCTAAACATTGAGAAATCCTTATATCCTAAGCACTTCATTAACAATTTACTAATGTAAAACATTTAATCCTCATCATACGATGTAGTTATCATGAGGTTATTACCATAGTTATACCCCACATCTAATCAATCAATATCTAACCCACCACCTTTATCAGTGTAGCCTGTAGGACTGGAAGTTGCTCTGAATAAGTCAGGAAGTTAAGTGGTGAGTGAATGTGAAGTCCTAGGATATTACTATACATTACTGTAGACTTTATAAATACTGTACACTTAGAATACACTAAATTTATGAAACAACACAAGATCATTTAAGCATAAGAGAAAATAGTGCGGTAAACACAGAATGCATGAGGCTATTGCCAGCACACGGCATATTCTTTTACAGAAAACTCTTTTTTTAGTAAATAGAAAAAGTAGACTCTGACATAAGATTATAAAATATAATATAGTAAATACATAAACCAATAACAATCATTTGTTATTATCATCAATGTTTTGTACATGATTATATGGGCTATACTTTTATATGACTAGAAGTGTAGTAGGTTTGTTTACACCAGCATCATCAAAAACGTGAGTAATACATCACTCTAAGACGTTACATGGTTACGACATCACTAGGCAATAGGAATTTTTTGGCTCCATTATATTCTTGTGGCATCACCATGGTATATGTAGTCTGTCACTAGCCAAAGTGTTGTTATTCGTGACTATACTATTTTACTAATCTGGGGGTTTTAAATGTTGTTATTTCTGAATTTTTGACACATTAGTTTACCTTACTTCAAATAGATTCCAAACAAAGTATCAATCAAGTCTGGCTGAAATCCAAACTTGACAATGTAATAAGCGTTTTGAGATTTCTTAAAATATCCTGATCAAGCCCAATTGCCTCCACTATTCTTTTTAATACATTCATGCATAATGGTAGTGAGGGGGGAAAAATAAGATTGATATCATCCATAATTCCAGAGCTGATCCTATCCAAATAAATAATTTTAAAGGACAAATGAAAATGGGTATTTGTTCTTCATGAGACTGGACTTCTATAAAGTTATTTTGCCTGAGTTTATTCTTAATTATGCACCATTACATCATATTTCAAACCCAACAGAAAAGTGAATATATGTTCAATAATCCATGGGTATATATAATTCCCTTACTTAAGCACTGAATTCCTGCACCTGCAACTCAGATATGCACAGCAGGACAACTTTTTGCTTAATTTAGCATAACGATTGGCAGCCAAAATCACAGAAAAATGAATCTTATATAAACATGTATATAAGTTATCCGTAAGGGAAAAGGAGTATAAAGGATTAGTAGAAGCTTTCTTTTATTGTTTTTATTTTAATTAAATATGATACGAGATGAAAAATATGAGTTAAGGACTCTTGAAGAATATAGGCAAATATTATCTGATATATATAATTAATTTCAATAAATAATTTTGATCTGTACATGCAGTGTACTTTGCTTGGAAATGTACATTTTTAAAAAGATGACATTATAGTCCATGATTTTATATAGCAAACAGTCTATAATCAGAGTTTAAAAGGCAAGTCTATAAAATAATAAACACAGAAGGCAAAATGCAAGATCATGCACATGTAGATGAGGCAGCAGTCACATATGGTTCGGATAATAAAAACACATTTATAATCGTTTCAGTTTTTTACTCTGATTTCACTGTTTCCCAAAATAGCAGCTTTCTTTCTTTCCTAGAGGTGCCTTCCTATATACAAATTTTCACTGTAAGCTAGGTTTGACATTTTGGGATTGTGATCTTTAAGACATCCAATAAAGATATGATGGCTTTCCCAAGAGAGGTGTCGAGGTGCAGTGTTTTGGTGTCTGTAAAGAAAGCCCTAGCTACTGACTTTCTATAGTAGAAAACCATCCCTGGGCAGCAGTGTAGTCTGGTTGACAAGAATTCTGGCTTAGAATTGAAGACCTAATTTCTAAAGCTCTTTCTCCTTTGAGGTTAGTAAATGCTAGCCATATCATCCTCTTTATCTTTATTATTGGATCGTCCTTCAGGTTTTTGCCTCCACTTAAAATAAAAATATTGGCACATGATGCAAAATTCTTTTCCATAGAATATTTTTCTGTCATTGTGGAAAAGCCACTTATTACATCTTAAATTTGTTTGTTAACCCTTTGTCATCTCCACTAGAAGATAAACTCCATAAGGGGGAGCCATTGCCTGACATACCACTCTACCCAGAATTTATCATGGATAAGCCTAGTTCTCAAGAAACCATTTTTGAATAAATGAACATAGAAAGTCTCATTTTGTTTTACTATTTTTTATGTTTGGCCAGGACCTCTATCCCACCTTAAGCATATATTTTCAAAATTATGCCCTGGATCTTCTAGTTGCAAGGATCATTCTGTCTTAGATATCTAAACACCAATAGTCATTCAGTATCCACTTAACTGATATTTACCAATCGTCTACCATGTGCAAATACTCTTGTAGGGATACAATGGTAAACACAGAAAGTGTCTTTTCCTCATGAAACAATATTATAGCAAGAAAGACAAACGAAAAGCAAATAAATATAAAGTATAATTTCACTAACCGGAGTCATACTATGAAGAAATACTAAATATGTAAAATAACATGAAGAAGTACCATAAAGAAAAAAGCAAGGGAAGAGAATAGAGCATGATGGAACAGGTGGTTATTTTAAAAGTGGAAGTGATCAGAGAAAGCTTCTTATACAGGTGACTTTGGTCAGAAACCTAAATAAATGAACAATAAGTATTTAAACACCTTGAGAAATGGTATTCCAAGTACAGAAGAAAAGTGCTAGGTCCTGAGTTGAGAAAAAATTGGAGATGCTTAAAATTCGGAAGGAAGGCCAATGTGACAAGAATGAAATGGACAAGTGTAATAGCAGATGAGGCAGAGAATTTAGCAAGAAATATAAAGCAGAGTCCTTGTGTTCGTTAAACCAATCCTAGCAGATTTCACAGGTAAAATTGTAATACCTATAACTTAATCCTGGTGTTCCTGACAGGCCAATATTGCAAAGAGAGTCAATGCTTTTTAAAGTCTTTGAGGTATTCAGAAATAGAATCATTTTAACGTATGGCTTCCAAGTTCATGTTGTGCTAAAATTCTAGTCACCTAGAACACATTTATAAGGCCACATGTCACTGAAAGGGAATGTGGGACTTGCTGTCTAGTTGTATACCCATGAAGAAAAAAAGTAGGTTTAATGAGCAGTAAGCACTCTGCCAAAATCATGTGGGCCACAATAGGGAATCGTACTTTTACTGTAAGCATGATGAAAAGCTATTGAAGACTTAAACAAGAAAATAACATAATTTATATTTTTAAGATTGATATGGCTGTTGTGCTTATAACATAAAACAAGTCAACAAATTTGAATCTCTTTTTCAAAGAAGTGATCATGGCTTAACCTACACTAGATTGTTAGCTCTGGAGATAGCAAGAAATGTTTATGTTTGGGCTATATTTTGCTAGTAATTCCATGGGGCTGTAATTTCAACTAGGAAGTTATTAAGGTTGGGTAATATTCTCCTCTTTCAATCTCTTATAATCCTCTGTTAAATCATCATTATTGCATTTTAAAACCCTTTTCACTATCTGTTTTTGTGGCTATTTTTTCTATTACATATTGAACTCTCTGAGGGTAAAGACTACATTTTCATAACCCTGGGTTATAGTACACTGCTTAATGAATTGGGATACACAATCAATTATTTTTTATTGAATTGAAGGAAGAAACTTGCCTATGGACATAAAACAATTACAATGTCAGAGACAGTATTGGAATCCTGATGTGGATTATTACAAAACCAAGCTTCTTTCCACTACTTTATGTTCCAGCAAATTATACACTGCAAAGAAATAAGGCAAAATTGTACCTAATTCTAGCTAGTTGATGCCTCTAGGTATCCAGTGCTGAGGTTAAAATATGACAGTAGAATCTGTAAACTCATAAAATTTTATATTTGATGGTTGTTTTTGTGTTATTTATTCTATCTGGAACAACACTTTAGATGAAATTCAGGAGAGAGAGAAATGAGATCTAGATCTTTAAAAAAACAGTATTTATCTGAGTTAATAAACAGAATACCAGATATCCGCTCAAAAATGTAAAGGCGCAGAGAACTAACATTAATATTATTAGGTGATTCATTTAACAAATATTTATTATTGTCTACCAATAATGAAGCATTGCTATAACTGCTGGAGATGTAATAATAGTAATAAAAAAAAAGTTAAAATATCCTGCCTTCATGAAATTTGCTTTCTCTGTAAATTGAATTTGATCCTGAATGTCTAATAGAGCTCTAAACAAATAAAATGATAAAACACAACAGAAGCTAAAGAGAATAGTATATCTCAATGGGAAGAAAGGTACTGCTTTTTTCCAGATGTACAGAATACAAAGATTAATATGTATATAGAGAAAAAAAACCCTCTGGTTTTTTCAGAACTTTGTCAAAAATGAGACAACAGTAAGGCTATCAGTGTTTAAATTTGACTGTGACTGGAGAAGAGTGATAATCTAGTGTTTCTAATTTCATTCAGTGCTTACTGAAATGGAAAAAAAGTATAGGACCAAATATTAAAGAGTAATGAGGAAAAATGGAGTTTTTTGCTCATGCCAAGAAACCAGGAAAAACATTCTTCCATTAACCACTCCTTACTTTTCACCATTAAGTACTGGGAATACCTTTGACTCGATGTCGTGATTAATTTTCACGAATTGTGGGTGTGCTGATCACTATTCTCCAATCAGAAGTTCAGGTGGTAAACAAGAACCTCACCCTTTGCATTTCCTCTTCAGAAACTCTTACCATACAAAATCTGTCCTTTAAGGATACTTGGGGCATTTGTTTTTATCCATCTTAATTATAACAGTAAGCTTTATTAGATCTTTTAGGTATTCTTTAAGGTTAAATGACAAATATTTTTATTGTGTTTATAGATAATACTGGTTTTAGTCCTCATTATAAATACATTTCATAAATATTTAACTTTGCTATTTTAATTGAGAAGAGGAAGGACCAGCTCATGTTGCCAATTCTAAACATAACCCTTCCCCAAAAGCAGCAATAGATTGTCTTCACTTTCAATTAACTTTACAGAAATGTTTTTATCTTTATGTCTGATTGTAAATAATTATTTGAGACTTGAATACAGTTCAGCTTGTTAAATATGGTCAGCAGCCTCTACCTACAATTGTTGTTCTTGGTAACTCAAGAAAATATTAGGACAATGAAGAAAAATGTCTTCCTCCCCATCTTGATTTCTCACCATTAGAGCTCCTGGTGCATTACTGGCCTCTCTCTGCTACTTATTCTCTTAAATGCTAGAAGAGGTAGAATGACTTTACCTAATTTGAGTATTTGGTAACAATGAACTGGTCATGTTCAATTCAGTTTCTCTCTTCTCATTTTTGGTAGTGAATCACTAGCACTGTCAGAATTTTTCACTGTCACCACATTCCCTAATCTCCTCTTGAGAAGATGTTGTTGATAGGAATTTCAGCTTTTACAATGGCTTGGAAGGAGGTCCTTGTTTGCATATTTTTGATATTTATTTAAAAGGTCCATTTGCCATCTCATTATCAACCTTAGATTTTATTCCTCACTTTAGCTTTTATTAGCAAAATAAGTTGATGTCTTAAAATCTTTCATCTTATTTCTCAATTTTTGAGAATCTAGAGGCTCAGCCAATGTAGACTTACTTATATTGCACCTACACCATCGCCAAAAGATCAGACAAAAGATCAGAAACTTTTAAGTAAAGTTTCTCATTACGCACTCTCCATGTCTAGATGACTCTCTAGAGCATCTGTCTTCTAAATTTGACTCATTATTTCATGCTACATTGATTTTATGGCATTCTATGTTAACATGTGCTGTCACTATTGCTGTGGCAGAAGACTGTATATGACTTGACAATTCTCCACTCAGAAAATATATGTTATTTTATATTTACATTTCATTGGCCAACACAAATCATATAGTCTTCGTCATCTCCAAGGGACATGTGTCCCCAAACACAATAAAATCAGAAACCTTGATGAGCTCTAGTGATGTCTTCCTTAACCTTCTCCTTTTGGATCATTTTTGCCTAATCCAATTTACTATTAGTAACCTAAAGCAAAAGTTAAATCAAAAAGTCTAAGTATAGATAAATCTAAATTATTTATCTTTGTCTTAATAGTCTAGCATCTTACCATTTCATTCAACAAAAGTCAAATGGCAGGAGCAATAGTTTTACCGTTGTCATTTCTCAAGTGCTAAGAATGAAAGTTCTTTCTTAGAAGTTTAAATGTAGAAATGTGTAGTTTCTAAGAGCATTGTATCTATACGTATTGTATTAAGTAATGTAGGAAATATGTGAGATTTACAAGTGTCCAATTTCTTATTCATCCTTTTTTAAACCTTTTCAGTGACCCATACTTTAAGATTTTAGTGCATTTCTTCCTCTCCTGGAACTAGAATTAAATTGGGCAGGTTGGTTTGACATGGAAAGAGTAGAAATGAATCCCAAGCCATCTGTGAAAGCTATTGTTAGCTAATGCCTATTATGTCTGTATGGCATTATGTCTACATTGAGTAGCAAGACAAGATGGAGTGAAATTACAGAATTAAGTATCTCCAAAACTCTAACTTTAAATATATTATTTCAGCATAAATATAAAATATTGCTCACATATTTCTAAAGTATCTAATATTATTAACTAAATTATATTGATCATATGATAGTTGCAGTAAATAAAATTTCTCCCTCAAATCACCTCAAGTAATTCAGGATATTTTAAAAGAGGTTAAAATATTCATTCATTTAATTGATCAATATTATTGGGTATCTATTAATACCTGGAATAATGTTATGTGCTAGAAGAAAGACAAAGATAAATAAGTAATGACTTTTGTTTCTGAGAAACTAAATATTTAGTAATAACGCTTCTATAACATATATTGGACTTTACAATAAAGAACAGACAAATCTAAGCAAAAATAAGCACATAGTTTACTATCATAACAAGGAATAAGATAAAAATATTTCCACATCTACTGAGGAGAAAATTTCATTTCACTCCAGTATTCAACTATCTTTGAAAGTGACTCATCCTCTTTTAATTAAAACAAAACAAAACAAAACAAACAAACAAAAAACCCACCATTTTAATTAATAACTATACATTGGAATGACTCCTCAGAAGTTATTTTTAAATTAATTTCCTTTGTCGTTCTCTATAAACAAAGTAATAAAACTAAGATAAATATATCTCAAATTTCTCTTGTAGCTATGAGTATCCACGTGAAGCACTTCATGGAGGACCTATTTTCCTTTTGTGCTTTTCCTTTTTCTTAATTTAATTGAGGCATGTTCATCAATAATTCTATGTACATAACAGCCAAAATTGCAGGCTAAAATTAGTGAAGCAGGAAAATAAAGGAGAGCAAGTCACGAATACATCATTAAATCACACTATCAGCTCTGGATTACTTCTTTCTGATTTTTATTTTCATGAGAAATATAAGCCTATAACTAGTGTGAGTTATAGTAGAAGGGTTTTCTGTAATGGAAACAACAATAGAGTGACTATCAGAAGACTGTTACCTAACAATCCTTAGAGAGAAATCTGTTCTGTCTGTTAACTATTTACTTTCTAATAATTTTGGTTGGAGAAAATAAATAGCCAACATTATTTGTATAAATCAACTATGCATTTCTCATTTATTTTTCTGGTATCTTTTTGTTTCGAAAAATAAAATTAAATAAAAAAGGTGAACGTATGCTCCATGATATTGCCATGCATATAAAAAAAATATCCAAGTTCTCACAGTTGTGTTCCCCTTATGAACTTACACACTGAGAAAAGCACACATACAAATATTTACATATTTAATTCACAGAAAGAGTTAGTACTCAAAAGTAATTATGTACAGCATATGAAAATTAATAAGGCTTACTTAGAAATAAGATTCGCAATACATTTTTCCAAAGAGAATTTTCTAAAATGTAGTATTAGATAAGGAAGATTTATTCATACTCCAGTTGTATAAAAATTAGATCCAAATCTTAGTATTTAAATTATTGTCATTTTTCAGAAATATGAGGGATTGTTTTCCTCTTGTGGATTTACTGAAAGCAAACTTGCCAACCTAAACCATCCGTTACTTATCCAAGAAAATATTTATTATTTTTCACTAAAACGTTATTTTCATCAAAAGAAAAACAAGTCACTAAAGAAAGTTTCCCAGTTTATAACATGCTTTTCAGATTCTTTGAGTCTTACTAACTGCACCTTCTTATCCTTGCTAAAATCTTCGAGGGTCTAGCAACTTCCTGTAAAATTCCATTGAGATTAGTAAAATTGGAGCCTAATTCTTTGATAGTGGAAAGGCAAAACAGATCTGTAGTAATTGACCAAAGATATTATAACAAAGTCTTTTCTGATTTCCTGTTAATTGAAAAGTTCTCTCACCACTTATTCACTGAGTAGTTCCAGAAAGGAATTCTATTGCTTCTCAATAACTAATAAGCAAGAACTGTGGTAATGAAATGAGCAATGGGCTGGATTTGGGGCAGCAAACTTTATCAGTGATAATTACCTCTGTCACAAGTGTGATGTGACAAA
>NW_011888860.1:5004849-5007326 GCF_000151845.1 Pteropus vampyrus | reverse complement strand
AAAACAAAACAAAACAAACAAACAAAAAACCCACCATTTTAATTAATAACTATACATTGGAATGACTCCTCAGAAGTTATTTTTAAATTAATTTCCTTTGTCGTTCTCTATAAACAAAGTAATAAAACTAAGATAAATATATCTCAAATTTCTCTTGTAGCTATGAGTATCCACGTGAAGCACTTCATGGAGGACCTATCTTCCTTTTGTGCTTTTCCTTTTTCTTAATTTAATTGAGGCATGTTCATCAATAATTCTATGTACATAACAGCCAAAATTGCAGGCTAAAATTAGTGAAGCAGGAAAATAAAGGAGAGCAAGTCACGAATACATCATTAAATCACACTATCAGCTCTGGATTACTTCTTTCTGATTTTTATTTTCATGAGAAATATAAGCCTATAACTAGTGTGAGTTATAGTAGAAGGGTTTTCTGTAATGGAAACAACAATAGAGTGACTATCAGAAGACTGTTACCTAACAATCCTTAGAGAGAAATCTGTTCTGTCTGTTAACTATTTACTTTCTAATAATTTTGGTTGGAGAAAATAAATAGCCAACATTATTTGTATAAATCAACTATGCATTTCTCATTTATTTTTCTGGTATCTTTTTGTTTCGAAAAATAAAATTAAATAAAAAAGGTGAACGTATGCTCCATGATATTGCCATGCATATAAAAAAAATATCCAAGTTCTCACAGTTGTGTTCCCCTTATGAACTTACACACTGAGAAAAGCACACATACAAATATTTACATATTTAATTCACAGAAAGAGTTAGTACTCAAAAGTAATTATGTACAGCATATGAAAATTAATAAGGCTTACTTAGAAATAAGATTCGCAATACATTTTTCCAAAGAGAATTTTCTAAAATGTAGTATTAGATAAGGAAGATTTATTCATACTCCAGTTGTATAAAAATTAGATCCAAATCTTAGTATTTAAATTATTGTCATTTTTCAGAAATATGAGGGATTGTTTTCCTCTTGTGGATTTACTGAAAGCAAACTTGCCAACCTAAACCATCCGTTACTTATCCAAGAAAATATTTATTATTTTTCACTAAAACGTTATTTTCATCAAAAGAAAAACAAGTCACTAAAGAAAGTTTCCCAGTTTATAACATGCTTTTCAGATTCTTTGAGTCTTACTAACTGCACCTTCTTATCCTTGCTAAAATCTTCGAGGGTCTAGCAACTTCCTGTAAAATTCCATTGAGATTAGTAAAATTGGAGCCTAATTCTTTGATAGTGGAAAGGCAAAACAGATCTGTAGTAATTGACCAAAGATATTATAACAAAGTCTTTTCTGATTTCCTGTTAATTGAAAAGTTCTCTCACCACTTATTCACTGAGTAGTTCCAGAAAGGAATTCTATTGCTTCTCAATAACTAATAAGCAAGAACTGTGGTAATGAAATGAGCAATGGGCTGGATTTGGGGCAGCAAACTTTATCAGTGATAATTACCTCTGTCACAAGTGTGATGTGACAAATTTGGGTTCACAGTCAAAATACAGGATATCATCCATAGAGCAGAATTCCTTTTAATTATAAACTTATTCCATGGCCTGATTTATTAAGTCCACTATTTAAAATGCTGAATATTGTGTTATGCCAGATGTTTTTATTGGTTTGTATCCAATGTGTGTATGTGCATGCATAGTAAACATGATTAGCAGACTACAATACATGGAAGTACAGACTCTAAGAACCTTAACCATATTTTTGCAGATCTATTTTTGCATAATAGTAACTCAAAGATAAAATGTCAAGAGTGACTCTTTGCCCCATCTAATCAGATTCCCCTTTTAATATACCTTAAAGTAAAATATAAAAGAACTTGTATAGAGAGATAACTTTTAGAAAAACCTGGAATGGTAAGAAGATTTCTAAAAGCAACTAAAAAGCCCCAAGAGATTCCATTGTATTTTTTTTCCAAATCATTCATCTTCAGTCACCTAAATGTCTCTAAGCATCTACAACAGGCATGAGAGTAGGTAGCAAGTTGTTAAATAATAGTTTTAGTGAAGCAATTTCTTTCTTGACTATATATAACTGAACTGAAATAGACTGGAGGCAATATTGAAGATGAACAAATATGGACAAAAGTATAAAGCAAAACTGATCCTAGATTTCAGGTTTTTCAGGAGGTCTAGTTATTTACTTAACACAAGAATAATATTTTATAATCTTTAGTTCTACCATTAATAAAATATAAATATCAATGCCTTACAAGATTTTTGTGAAGACTAAATGAGCAATAAATATAAAGTATTCAGTATAATGCCAAGTAAATAGCATATGTTCAGTAAAAAAAAAAAATCTGATTATTATTTTATATCATGTAGCACATAGGTGAGATAAAACAATAAAAACAATATAAAAATATTCTAAGTAAATATAGTAGTCAATGTAATGGTTTATTAATTTTCAAGTTTATTAATTCTATATGTTGCAATGTAGAGTTAATAT
>NW_011888860.1:4994743-5002075 GCF_000151845.1 Pteropus vampyrus | reverse complement strand
ACTTTTTTCAATATATCCAAAATAATTAATCCTGCAACCACATGAACTAAAATGTTCCAAATTTTAAGGTAAAATTAAACTTTTTACTGTTTAATAATTATTTAAAATTTATGACATACTTTCACTTCATATTGAGCAATTATTTTTGCATACTTTTTATTTGTTTCCTATGAGTTTGCTAATTGCCTCATTGTCATATCTCTTTACAATCTCAATTATAACATGTATTTATTTTGACTGTTCTATACTCTGGTTTCATTCAAGATTGGTTGGTCTCTAGGTTGATGCATAGCTGTCATTCTGGGCCTTAGGTTTATTAATCTCCTGGATTCTATCCACTCTTTCCTAGATATACTTTCTTCTTTTTCGATCTGCACTGTTTTTCTGGAGTACTTCTAGTAACATTCTTTTATAATAAGAAGTATGAGAGGTTATTTAGGAATCTCCAAACAACCACATGTTTGGTGACTCATTGGAAAGACGCACAGGACCCAGAGACAGTTGTTCTGATGGCTATGGTAAATGATAGTAAAAAGATGCATGCTGACCTCGAAGAAGCAAAGTGCCATGTTCTGGAAAGATCCACCTAGCAGCAAACTAAAGACAATCTCTAACAGTTGAGGATCTTAGTCCTACTTCAAGGAACCAAATTCTGGCAACAATTGTGGGAAGTGTATGCCAAGCCTCGGATAATACCATTGTTCCAGCCAACACCTTGATTGCAGTCCTGTGAGTCTTCGGCATAGCACCCAGCATACTATCTTCCTGAACCTCAAAATTTTGAGATTAAAAATATGTACTGTTTTTAGCCACTAATTTGTAGTAATCTGTTATTCAGCAATAGAAAATAGTGTTACTCCTTTGCCTTGAAGTAATCTACATGTCTAATAAGACAGTCAGTTTGAGTTTCTTAATAAAAATCTGTTGTTTTTTTTCTTCCCCGGAAACTTCTATAAAACTCTATTTCTGGTATTCTGAAATTCCACTATGATGTGTGTAGATATTTAAAATATGCATACTGGCAAATTATTATGTGTCATAGTTCATTTTAATTTCTGGAGATCAAGTGGTGAACAAATGACCAAGACTCTACCACCATGGAGCTCATGCAGGCAAAAAGTAAATATATATAAGGAGTTGGATGTTTTATTACTTATGTTATTATAATAAATAATGGTACCTGATATAACAAACCACAAAATTGTGGTAGTTTATCTCAACACATAATGAGATTTTTATTATAATTATTACTTTTATTTTCCTGTTTTTTTTTCTTTCCATATTTGAAGGCGTCTTGATTTTCATTATCTTGACAAGAAAATACATTTATTTTGACTAAGTTTAAATGAGAAGCAATCTTGTTTATTTCATTTTACATATCTGATAATTAGAATAATTTTCTATAGACTACCTTTGCAACTCCGCATTCCAAATCTGATGTCTTTACCATCCACACAACACTGATACTGAGTGCCGTGGGACATAGCTGTATCATGATTCTATCTGCTAATCTTTGTAGCATAGTAAATGACAAAATAACTCCAGAATGAAATATATATCTGGATGACTAACAATAAATTAAATATAGATGGAGAAAGAAAAAAAAAAACATATAAATATATTTTCCCAAAGCCCATCCACATATCTTTAACTTAATTTTCCCCTTTTCGGATCCCCCAAATACTTACTACTACTCTAACCTCACATAACAAAATGTGAAATTTGACATATGAAATCATCATGGAAAAACACCAGTTTCTTAAAGGGTTGTAGTTAAAATATCTTTTACAAGAGCATGTGAACACAATTCTAGGACCCTCAATGAGTCTTGAGAAAAGTTGAATCAAGAAAGATCCCTAGGAATCAACCTCCATTAGCTTCACAATAAATTCACCTCTAAGCACCTGGAGGTTATCATAGACTAGACTTACAAGTGATGCACAGTATTTCTAATCATATTTTACTGAAAACAGTTAATTCGTGGCCAACTAACTGCAAGAGAGGTTAGAAAATGTAGTTTAGCTATGTGCCTAAGACAAAGCAAAAACAAGTTTTCAGTGAACATTTTACACTCTCTGCCATAGATGACATAAGGGCTAAGCAGAAACACAAAGAAAGTTGAGGAGGATAGAGAGGGCATGGGATAAAGTTAGTTCATTAGTGGAGGCAGTCTGGGAGACCTATTTAAATTAGAACCAGTATGGTTTAGGGCTTAAAGTCATGGTGTATATTGTAACACTGCTTGGATTTGAATCTTGGCTCCACTCTTACTAATGGTGTGACTTCGGAAAAATTAATAGATCTTTCTATGTCTCAGTTTCTCTACATGCAAAATTGGGATAGTATTAGTATGTAATACTAATAAAATCATGTTTCATAGATAATAAATATCTATGGTATTTATTGTTATCATTAGGCTTTATTAATTAAATCATATTGGAGCAGAATGAAATTTAAAAAAAGTAATTCATGGGAATATGAGAGAGATTCTAGATAATAGAAACAAAATATAAAAAGGCCTTGAATCAATTTTTTAAATTTTCTAATAACATGTGGACTAAAAATCGATCACTATATTTTGTAAAGTGCAGAACATTGATGTTCTTAACAAGATTTGTCTCTCTCTCATTCCAGAGAGAAGGCCTAGTTAGAGTAAGTTAGAGAGAATAGGACAGGAATTAGAGATACTAGATATATATTCTTTTTATAAGTATTTTCACTGTAAAGTGGATCATTGAAATAGAGAAGTTGTTAGAGATCAGGGTTAAGGTGTTGTTATTGTTGGAGATAATATGGCATATTTGAATGTTAATGGAAATGATTTAGTGGAAAAGGAATTGATAATATTGAAGACAAAGTGAGATAATTATATACTTACACAGAGAGGATGAAATCCAGAGCACAAATGAGCCATAGCAAATTTTCCATAACAGGAGTTAATACAGGCGCATTTTATAAGTGTAGGCAAAAGGGAAATTAGGAAAGTTCTTTTGTTACTTCAATTCTTTCAGCAAAATAAAAGGCACAGGCATTCACAGAGAAGGAAGATGGTGAGGTGTGTTATCTATAATTTGTGTCAAAGACATGAACATGTAAAACAGATATCTAAGAGACTGAAGATGAAGGTGAGAAACACTAGATCTGAAACTTTTATGCATCCGAGTTGCCCAAAGAGCTTATTAATGAATGGATCCTGGGCCTTCCCCCAGATTTTCTGAATTCAGGCACCTGGAGTGAGGTCTAAAATTTTACATTTCTAATAAATTCTCAGCTGGTGCTGATCTTAGGGATTCAATGATCACAGTTTGATAACAAATAAACGAAAAAAAAAATTAGAATTTCTGGGCAGCAAATGCAGGTGCATTGGTAATGGATCTAGTGTAAGGGTTGTATACTTTTTCTTATCATACACAGTTGAAGATAGAAGTAGAGACTTGGATTTAATCATGATTTGTTCCCTCAGTGTCACATAGTAGAGAACAAAAATGGGACCTGAGGTGCATAAAAGAATTATAATTATGTACCACAGACTCTGACTTCAGTAATATAGAATATGAAGATGTGGCAGGGTAATAAATATGACAAAGTTTTATTGTATGCAGAATAAAATTAAAACAGCAAACATAAGACAACTATCCTTTGAAAGTCCTACTTACAAAATTATCACTTGATTGTGACTTGGGAGCTTGGATTTGTAAAGAGTTTTGATCATTTACTGATAAGAATGACTTATGTATCAAAACTATGTGTGTAAACAATATGATGTATGCTTAACATCTACTTTCCTTCTCTCAGTCCAAAATTTTGGTATATACTAAGCAGAGGGTGCCTACATGACTAGTCTGCTATTAAATCCTTCGGTACTGAGTATTCAGTGAGCACCTCTGGTAAACATCATTCGCATTTGTTTTCCCAAGTCACTGCTGGAGAAATTAAATGCATTTTGTGTGACTCTACTAAGAAAAAACTCTTAGAAGCTTCATTTGGTTTCCTTCAAATGTTTTCCCATGTGTCTTTCTTTATGCTGATTTTTTTTTTGGTAACCTTTTGCTGTAATGAATTTTGTCAATAAGTATGACTGTATCTTGAGCCCTGTGAATCCTTCTAGCAAATTATTGAAACTGGAGATGGCATTGGGGACCATCAACATCATAGGGTCAAGGTATTGCAGGAATATTATGGGAGTATGTATTATAAAGTGGTAGTAAAGGAAAAGATAAAAGATTGTGACCATAAGCTAGAGTTCCTGAAAATAAAATAATTAGGAAAATGCAGTTATTATACAATAAAATTTTAATGCTATAAATATGAACATTATGCCTGAAATAGGGAGAAGAGTTAGATCATTATAGGAGAGGAAATCAAGGTACTTAAAGGCAAGATTTTTTTGAGAAATTATTTATTTGAGATAGATTTAAAAAAATCACCATATATATCATTTAATTCATTTTGCTAGGCATGAGGGGTTCCTGTTCACCTGCAGATTTATGTCCTTCATTTATTTGGATAAGTTCTCATTTATTATTTCATCTCTTAGTTTTATTTATTCTTTTTAAAATTTCAGTTATTTAAATGTTAGATATAGTGAATTAATCCATTGTGCGTTTTCATATTTTCTCTTATTTGACCACTTTTTTTTTTCATTTTTTTTGGTTTCATGCCTAAATTGCTGGAAAATGGCCTAAGTTTTCTTGTTTAATTTTATTCTGCATACAATAAAACTTAAGAAATTACATGTTGAAAAGGGTAGACCCTTTGACAGCCCTCTTCTAAACAATTGCAGACCAAAACCCCTCCCACTTATTTCTAAACTTTTAATAGGATAACTCCATTAGATTATTAGATGAGTAGAAATAATAGTATATTTTATTTTTCCACTTAAATTCCAGAGTTTATTTGTTACAGTACCCAGAACTACTCTGAAGAGTCGCGGAGGCATCCTGAAGGAGGTGAATTAAGGAATTGCCCATGTCGAGTATTAAGACAGCCACAGTTTTAATGGCTGTAGCAGGTCAATTATGTCTAAACTCCATTAAAAACTGACAGTCAGATTTCATTAAAATTCACTGGTTATATTCAAATTGTTCTCCCATTATTGTAACAAATTTAAACTTAAACAGCAGTATATGAATTTCTCCATTTCTTCAAGAACTCATAAGATTTTTAATTATTGTTATTTAATCCTTCCTTCCCCATCTTAATTTTACAGAAACTAGTAGCAAGTAAAAGATAAAAAGAGAATGAATAAATAAATCTCATCTTCACTACATGTCCTCAAGCCTCTGCTCAGATCTGAACTAGAGGGAAAGAAAAAACCTTGAATTAGTTATGTTTGAAGATTTAAAATGAATTAAGCTCAATTTATTTTGAATTTTAAAAAATGAATGTGTTTTGTATATAATAAAAATTCAAAAGGAACAAGTAAACATATAGTAAAAAATTAAGTTGTTCAAAATCTTTGTCATAGAAGCACTCAATTTTCCACCCACAAGGAAACCGTTTTGAAAAATAATGACTCTTGAGCATTTTTTCAGGGATTCTTCATAAACATAGAGGCAAACAAAAATAGTGGCATGCCACATACATTGTTCAGTATGCCTAGTTTTTTTCATTTAAAAATACATTTTGGATATCATTTTATATCAGTAGTTAAAGTTTTATATCATTTTTTCTAAAAGTCTCCACCTTTTGAATGGCATGATTCACCCAGATCATTGTTAAACCATTTGTCAATCTGGTAGTTATAAACAAATGATTAAACAATTTTAATCAAAATATGATTTAATAATTTTATATATGTTATTTTTCTCAAATGCAAGATCATTTGTAGAATAATTCTGAGGAAATAAATTGCTAAGACAAAGAGAATATATATTCAAAATTTTGGTAGATATTGCTAAATAGACTGCCATAGGTGTTTTCTCATTTACACTGAGCAGCATATAAATCAGCCTGTTTCTCCCTCTTTCTAACACACATTTTTTGTTCTTTGATAATTTGAAAAGTAAAAAAAATAGTAACAATGTGTAATTTTAATTTGCATTTATTTTCTTGTAAATGAGGCTGAAAATTTTTTCATGCTTAAAAGATATTTGTATCTTTAGCACTCTATTTATATCATTTATCTCTTTTTCTATGAAGCTAGATGTATGTGCCACAGTGTAAGAAATAAATTCAGTAGTGATTCATATGCATGAGACATTGGTGAGGTTTTTAGAGGCCCAGTGGTCTGAGACATGCTGGGACACTTCCAACAAGGCAAAAGACAAGTTCTCGCTCCCCATTCCCACTCCCTGCCTCATATTTCCTACTGCTATGAAAGAGTCAAAGATCTCAGTAAGTTTGGAAACACATACTGCATTTGGAAACATCTCTTAATTTATTTATTGGGTGACATAGAAGGCTACTAGTTTCAAATAGGATCCAAAGTAAAAGAATATAACCTACAGCCATGCCACCCTGAATGTGCCTGATCTTGTCCGATCTTAGAAACTAAGCAGGTCAGGCCTAGTTAGTACTTGGATGGGAGACCTCCTAGGACTACCAGATACGATAGGCCTTTAAAATAAAGAAGAAAAAAAAAAAAGCAAAGAAAAAGAGCATTGTGGCAGGTCCGTGCTCTAGTGAAATCTTGTCTCTTTTGTCACATAGCTTAGCAAATAAGATGTTATTTTATGTATCTGTGTTGGATAAGAATCATGAGTGAAGTCTTTCTTAAGCCCTAATGTGATAGCTGCATCACATATCTCTAAGGTTTTATAGCACAACAATGCCTTCTATAACCGAGAACTATGCTCTGTTTAAAAAAAAAAATGCTCTTGACCTGGTACGACACCCTAGTAAAGATTAAAAACCTGACAGTGGGACAAGATGGTGGTAACATGATTTACCTATCATGATGTAGGCATCATTAGATCCACTGACTTACAAAGTAAGTCAGACACAGTAATAACATATTGTGTAAGTGAAGTGTTGCAATTCTGGGTTAGGATCTAACAGATATTTCAAACTTGGTAACACCTAATGCTGATACAACAAAACCACTCTCTCAACCCACACCCATGGGCTGAGGGGCTTTTTCCTGATGACCAATTGATGGACGAGAAAATGTTGTGGGTCTAATTCTCAGACTAGTAAACAGGATATGTGTACACTAGTGAAAAATGCACTGCAGCCATATCATAGTCCCACTGAGGAGTATCCCTAAATAAGGGTGTAGAAGAAAAATCTTTATGAAAGACAAAGCAATGATTTCTGCTTAAAGAAAGAGATGAGTGAGTTATATGTGCCAAATGTTGGCAATTAAATAGACTGACTGGTTGGTCAGAAGCC
>NW_011888860.1:4989578-4994693 GCF_000151845.1 Pteropus vampyrus | reverse complement strand
CCAACAAGGCAAAAGACAAGTTCTCGCTCCCCATTCCCACTCCCTGCCTCATATTTCCTACTGCTATGAAAGAGTCAAAGATCTCAGTAAGTTTGGAAACACATACTGCATTTGGAAACATCTCTTAATTTATTTATTGGGTGACATAGAAGGCTACTAGTTTCAAATAGGATCCAAAGTAAAAGAATATAACCTACAGCCATGCCACCCTGAATGTGCCTGATCTTGTCCGATCTTAGAAACTAAGCAGGTCAGGCCTAGTTAGTACTTGGATGGGAGACCTCCTAGGACTACCAGATACGATAGGCCTTTAAAATAAAGAAGAAAAAAAAAAAAGCAAAGAAAAAGAGCATCGTGGCAGGTCCGTGCTCTAGTGAAATCTTGTCTCTTTTGTCACATAGCTTAGCAAATAAGATGTTATTTTATGTATCTGTGTTGGATAAGAATCATGAGTGAAGTCTTTCTTAAGCCCTAATGTGATAGCTGCATCACATATCTCTAAGGTTTTATAGCACAACAATGCCTTCTATAACCGAGAACTATGCTCTGTTTAAAAAAAAAAATGCTCTTGACCTGGTACGACACCCTAGTAAAGATTAAAAACCTGACAGTGGGACAAGATGGTGGTAACATGATTTACCTATCATGATGTAGGCATCATTAGATCCACTGACTTACAAAGTAAGTCAGACACAGTAATAACATATTGTGTAAGTGAAGTGTTGCAATTCTGGGTTAGGATCTA
Organism: Pteropus vampyrus; assembly: GCF_000151845.1. Taxonomy (NCBI): domain Eukaryota; kingdom Metazoa; phylum Chordata; class Mammalia; order Chiroptera; family Pteropodidae; genus Pteropus; species Pteropus vampyrus. Next base: position 4,993,948 of record NW_011888860.1, on the reverse strand, counting down.
ACAGATATTTCAAACTTGGTAACACCTAATGCTGATACAACAAAACCACTCTCTCAACCCACACCCATGGGCTGAGGGGCTTTTTCCTGATGACCAATTGATGGACGAGAAAATGTTGTGGGTCTAATTCTCAGACTAGTAAACAGGATATGTGTACACTAGTGAAAAATGCACTGCAGCCATATCATAGTCCCACTGAGGAGTATCCCTAAATAAGGGTGTAGAAGAAAAATCTTTATGAAAGACAAAGCAATGATTTCTGCTTAAAGAAAGAGATGAGTGAGTTATATGTGCCAAATGTTGGCAATTAAATAGACTGACTGGTTGGTCAGAAGCCCGGAAGGAGGAAGATTTAAAAAATGGAAGCATGGAGTTATGAGATTCAGAGGCCACAAGAATTGTTGGTTATGTCTCATGTTAATGTCTCTCAGAAAGCATTCACTTCAGAGGGTGCTTTCAGTGACGAGGTGAAGATAATGACTTAGCCAGCTTCTGTCTTCAACCTCTGAAATGTTTGTATAGTTAACACATTAAGAGAATGGCTATGGTGGCAGTGTTTGGGAATATATGCAGGATCAATAACATGGCTCTTTAATATGAAGGCTAATATAGCTACTACCACTTTTGAGTGTCAAACTTACCATAGAGAGGGACTGATTCTGACCTCTCAAGCTGGGCATTTGGAGCCTTGTCGATTGCATCAGAACCATTCTACCTTTATAGAGGACAGTAATTTTTCAAACCAAAAATATTCATATTCCAAATATCTATCTGCTTTACCCATAATACTTACAAGAACAATACTACTAAGGGCTTGCAGAATCCTTGATGCTTTTGTGTAATATCTCACATAGATTGCTTCAGACCAAGAAATGCAACAGCATGCTCATTACCATGTGTATCATCACTCTGACAGCTGATCTAATAGAATGACTGAGTGGGATATAGAATGCCCAAATAAAAAACAATTCAGGGACATCCTGCATTATTGGATTATTCTTCTGAAGGATTCAACATAATCACTAGATCAATGATCAGAATGTGGTGACGTATCATCAGAATATACAGGTATAGAAACAAGTAGCAGAAGAGTGTCCCTTTCCTAACCTTGTCTATTTGTGTATTTCTCCCATACATCTTAATATTTGATAGATTTGAGATTCTAGTTCCTGTCTATGATAGTGGGGTACGAAAGGTGGATAACTTAGATAAGGAAGACAGTAAGAATGTTAATGAACCTTAATCTATAACTAACATTATGGAATCAGAAGGTAAAGAAAGTGGTCATTGCTCTTGCTGGAATGATTGACACCAATAATCATGAGAAAATAGGGTTGTTAATACATAGAGAGCAGAAAGATGAATAACTGGAATTCAAGGTATTCATCAGAATATATCTTGATGTTTCCAACTTCAGAGATAATTGTGAATGGGACAATTTCAACAACTGCAATGTTATAAGAGCAAGGCAAAGATAAAGCTTCAGGACCCTGGCTGTGAAAATCCATACTTCGTCACTAGGCAAACAACCTAGAGAAATTAGGTTCATTGTAGAGAATCTGGAATGGTGGATGGAGTCAGAGATGATAATTTATTGGCCTGGGAAAGCTGCAAGAGTGAGGACCTTACTTTTTTTTTTTTTTACCATTTTTAAGACAACATTACAAGTTACTATCACCAAAAAACATTGGATTTTTACTGTTCCTCTCAGAGATAAAATGAGATTTTCTTATTTTCACATATTTGTATAAGATCAATTACCATAGAGGACACTTAATATGAGTAGTGAAAGAGATTGATTTTTTGGACACAATTTATGAGTCTCCCAGATTTATCTGGTTATACTTCCCTTCCAGGGTTTAGCTTTATGATTTATACATTATTACCTCTATTATTTCACTATCCCCTAAGACGATGGCCACTATTCTTCTCTCCCACCATAATGAGAACTGAGGGCATTCCAGTATCCAAGCCTAACCAACTGAACCCATGGAAGCTCTGGTTCCTCTCAGCCATTCCAGACACAAATGAAGACTTGCATCATAAGGCATGGGATTTGGCTTGCCCAGAGACTTCTTGTTGGAGTCATGCAGCCCAAATCAGAAATAAAGGAGTAAACACCTCATGAACCTAATTTGGCCAATGTAAAGAAGGAGACTAGAGAGAATGAGCATGTAAATTTCTCTCCCTCCTTCTCCTTGACTGAATGCTCTGAGTCATAGTAGTCCCATATAGCCTTTCTGCAGGTGACCTAGACATTTGCATGACAAATTATGTCTTCTGTAATACTCAATAATTCACTATTAGGTATTTGCTTTCTCTCATTCTCTACTTCTATGTCTTCTTGCTATTCTGGAATACATACCTCAATAAGGTATTAACATGTCTTCCAGTTAGGTTCTATTTTCTAGAGAACCTGAACTAAGACAAACTCCAGTACTATAATTTCAGCCATATCTATTCTCATATATGCTCATATGAGTACCTTAATTCACCTTTCATTTTTTTAGAAGGTTGTTTTGTTGCATCTAATAACCATCTATTATTTTGTCCTCTCTATGTCTACTTTGTCTTTTTTACTTTATTTCTCCTTTATGTTTATATTTTGGACAAGATTTTTGGTCGGTTTTTATCTGTTATGAACACATATTTTTTACAGTATTAATAATCTATTTGAATCTATCTGTTATGAACACATATTTTTTACAGTATTAATAATCTATTTGAATGTGTGTATTCTTTTCCTACTTTTTTTTGAAGTACTTTTTGTACCTTATATGGTGATTCATTTTTGTTAGATTTGTTCTTAAAAGTTCAGTTCTTCTTCATGTGGATGAGAGCTAAAGGTGGCAGAAAAGTTCTGTAAATTTCAAGGTGTTGTGTGTATGTTCTTTTAACCCATATTTATCATCTTCAAATAGGTACAATAATTGTTAAACTAGTAACATGCATAATTTTTAGCACCCCCCCCCACTTTACTTATATATTGTTTAATATGTAACTATTGCTTCTTTAAAAAAAAAAAATCTAACAACAGAGTGTCAAACTATGTGAGACAAAAAAAATAATAGAATTGCAAAGAGAAATAGACTAATCCGCTATCATAGTTGGAGACTTCAACAACTCTTTCTCAGAAATGAACAAATCTAGCAGGCAGAAAATAAGTAAGGACATAGTTAAATTCAACAACACCATCAATCAACAGCAGACTCTTAGAACACAAAGGAATGAAACTAGAAATTAATGAAACTAGAAAAAGATTACTGGAAAATCTAAAAATATATGAAGATTAAACAACCAATTCTAAATAACATATGAATCAAAGAAAAAAATCTCAAGAAATTTAAAAAATACTTTGAACTAAATGAAAATAAAAAGACAACTTGTCAAAAGTCGTGGGGTGAAGTAAAAGCAGAACTTAGATAGAAATTTATAGCATTGGATGCATACATTAAAAGGATTTTTAAAGTAAATAATCTAAGTTTCTACATGAGGAAACCAGGAAAAAAAAAGAACAACTTAAATCCAAAGTAAGCAAAAGAAAAATATTCATTAGAATAATGAATTAGAGCAGAAATAAATGAAATTGAAAACAGAAAATCAACAGAGAAAATTAATGAATCCAAAACAATATAAAGGTAGATGCAAAAACCTTCAACAACATATTAGCAAATCAAATTCAACAATGTATAAAAAGAATTATACATCGTGGCCAAGTGGAATTTATCCCAAATAAACAAGCCTTATTTAACATTCAAAACTTATTAATGCAACTGATAACATTAATATGCTATGATAGAAAAATCACGATTTTATCAATAGATATAAAGCATTTGAAAAAATAAAACAATATCCATTCATGATAAAAACTCAAAATATTAAGAATAGAGAGAGATGTCCTCAATCTGATAAAGAATATAGCAAGTATCATACTTGGCGGTGAGAAACTCTAAGCTTTCTCACTAAGATTGGATACAAGACAGGGATGTCTCCTCTCACTATTTCTTTTTAACATAATACTGAAAGTACTAGCTAATGTAATAAGAGAAGAAATAAAAGTAATGGAGATTGAGAAGGAAGAAATAAAACCATCTTTGTTTGCAGATGTAATGACCATCTATGTAGAAAATCTCAAAGAATATACAAGGAAATTCCTGAAACTAGTAAGTGATTATAGTCAACTTAATCATTGGATATAAAGTTAATATATAAAAGTCAATCATTTTCTTATGTACCAGTAATGAACATGCACTGTGTGTGGGATCTGGAAGACTTTAGGTGAGGTTGCAGAAAGGCTGCTTTCAAGTTTCTGGCTCCACAAAATGCCATAACAAAAAGAAAAACAAACAAATAAAAACACAGCAAAAAAA
>NW_011888860.1:4988437-4988827 GCF_000151845.1 Pteropus vampyrus | reverse complement strand
AACTAAGATTGAGAGTACTCAGCGATTTATCATTTTGCTTTCTGCACATGTTTGTTCCCAGAATCCAGTCTGTTATAATGATATTAATGAACTTCCCTGTATATGCATCATATTATAATGATGGTATAATGAGACTCAGGTGAGTTGAAAGTCATTGGGGTCTTCATTGCCCAGGTGCAAGTGACTGGCTTAAACTGGTACCTAGATCTCTGCCTACTGGTTTCTTTGTGTGAGTTAAAAAATGCCTTCTGGCTTGCTTAATTGTGGACAGATTAGGGCAAGCCCCTTCTAAGATAGGATGACCTCAGTGTCTTTGCAGGCAGACCCCCTAGCTTTCCTGCCTACCTCTTTTCTAAGATCCATGAACCCCTTTATTAGTATGGATATTGA
>NW_011888860.1:4957146-4988387 GCF_000151845.1 Pteropus vampyrus | reverse complement strand
GGATGGGAGATCTCTTCTTTAGCATCTGCTTCCTGCTGAGAATGGCCTAGTCCCTGCCTACAGGGGTTTCATGAAGCTCTTTCCCTTTCTGCCTCAGTCAGGACAGGGTCTTGGGTTTCCAGCTGAAGTGCCACCTCAGTCCCTAGACAAGGAAAAGAAAAGACAAACTCACTAATTAAATCATACATCCATTAATTTCTATTATCGATTTGCCTATTAAATGAGTAAAGGAAAACAGGCTTGGTTAATATGTTTCTTAAAGAGTAAAAAGAAAGACCTTTGGCTTAAAATCCTCACACCATTTCTGTTTAACAATGGGCTGATGACCCTTATCAATAGCCAGAGGATCTGAGTCGCCAGGGCAATTATCAGAATTTGAAGGAGAGGGCCTCTTTCTCAAAGAAAGGAGGGAAGAAAACTTAACTAGGTTTACTAAAAAGATTAACTCTGCAAGAGATGTCCCATTTCATTTCCTGCTAAAAGATTAAGAATTTTACAAGTGATGTCCCTTCTCAACTGTGCATAAAACTTCTCAAGGAAAAGAAGGGAAGATGAACGTGATGGTTAATTTCATGTGTCAATTTAGCTAGGCTATATATAGTACCCATTATTTATTCAAAAACTAAACTAGATGCTGCCATGAAGTATTTTGTAAATGTGATTAAGTACAGGAAATTGACCTCATAATGTGGGTGGGCTTTATGCAACCAATCGAAGGCCTTAAGAGCAAAACCTGAGACTTCAGAGAAAATAAGTTCTGCCTGAAGACTGCAGCATCAGTTCCTGTCTGAGTTTCCAGCCTGCCAGCCTGGTTTATGAATTTTGGACTTGCCAGCTCTCATAATCATTTGAGACAATTCCATAAAAGAAAATAATTCTTTCACCTCTATGCCCACTTCTCTCCCTCTTCTCTCTCTCTTCTCTCTCTGTTTCCTTTCTCCTTTCCCCTCTTTCCTCTCTCTTCTGTCTCTCTCTCTCCTTTCCCCTGCTCTCTGCACAATTGGAAATTGGTCTGTTTTTCTGGAGAACCCTGACAGATACAGTGAGATATAGACATACTAAAGTAGTTCTCTAACCCTGTCATGAGAGAATCTCATAGGAAGAAAGTCTGAGAAATCTGTACTACCCCTTACTGCTACCACTTGATTCTGATCCCATTACAAGTGAGTTCTGAAATCACTCAAAAGGATCTTACAGGCCACCCTAAATATCAATTTTCTTGGAACAATTTCCATAGGAACATATTTATATTTTGAACAATTTGCTAGAAAAAATTATTGTCTTACATGGCAATAATCTTACTGACAGAGACATCGGGGGTACAGAAATCAAGAAGAGATAGCGTATAGGTTAGACTTAGAAAATAATCTAGAAAAAAGAAGGCAGTGTCCCACATTTGAGAATTATATGGGCAAATATGAAATATTTTTAAATTAGGCAGGGCTAAATGTATAACATAAAGAAGAAATTAAATTTGATAACTATGTGGTAAAAAAAAGAATAATTACACAAAGGATATAGAGAATCAATTAATTTTATAAGAAATTATTTAAAAGTCATTGGTTCAAATCTCTGCCTCTACAGGGTGGCTTTGGAAATGCCAGAGCTAGAGTGGAGCTATCAGGCAAGGGCCGAACCTACATTGTGAGTTAAGCTAATGTTTAGGTCAGTATTAGAAGAGACCTAAAATAAATAAAACCAAACACTTTCCCACAGGTAACTACATAGTGTTAAAGTAGTTTAGCATGATTAACATGAACGCAGAGAAATCTTACTCCAAAAATCAGAATAATTATTGATTGCAGATGGAATGAAACACAGCATGGACATGCACAGTGTTCTCAGGATTAAATTAATATTTAAGAAACATGCAGAAAGGTAAGCTAATGTGAGATTCCAAGACATTCAGAGCTCGACATATAATCATTTGAAGATATAAGAATTTTGAGTGAATCCGGAGTTCAACTAGGAAGCTAAAATAGATTGCAAATGTGGAACATTAGGGAAAAAAACAAGTGAGATAACATGTATAAATTTTCTTCGTAAATATTAACGTATTTTTAATCTCATTGTAAATTTTCAATGGTATCAAATGCATGGAAATCATTTTAAGCTGAAGAAAGAAGATAATTTCAGTTTCGAATTTATAAAGGTTTGTTTTGTTTTGTTTTGTTTTGCATAGAATATCATAACCCACTTGTATTTATCTTTAAAATCATTTACTTTGGGAATTTTCTGATTAATACACAGTAATGGAAATTGTGGCTATTTCCAAGTTGAAGTGTCAGAGGAAGCTTATTATTCGTTGTAATTCCTTGCTGATTTTCTTTTTGAAGTGTTTTTTGTCACTGACTTACCACAGCATGACATCTTCTAGCCTGAGGAGGTTAAGTAAGACGATAATTCTTTATAGGCTCATTTTTAGGTTTGAGACACACATCAGTTGATTTCAAATTCTGCAAGGGAAGATCTCTTGTGATGTTCTAAGCAGGGGAAGATCATTGTTTCTCACACACACACACATACACACACACACACACACTATATATAAAATCACTTGAATTTTTACTTTAAAAATTATATATAATAATATATATATTTAAATATATATATATTTAAATTATATATATATATTTAAATTATATATATATATTTAAAAATTCAAGTGATTATATATATATAAATATATATTTAAATATATATTTAAAAATTCAATTATATATATATATAAAATCACTTGAATTTTTACTTTAAAAATTAAACTCTTAGATCCAGCTGATCAGTACAAAAGTAATAAAATAGTTTAAAAGCTGTGTGGGGGGTAAGAGAGGAATGCATTATTAACTATAAAGGTAGTAGATATTGCTCCTGCTGAGTAGATTGCCCTATAGTTTCCCACCTAAATCTAGTTAATTGGCTAAATCTTGTTGCAGAGAGGAGAATTTGTGGCATATTACCTCCACAGGACACATATAAATTGTAACTATTCACTTGAGCACACATAAAAAGAATCAAATATGGAATTTCATCTAAAGAAAGACTTCAGATGGTAAAATCCGTCTCAGCCCTGGTTCACTGATCTTAAAGGGAGCCACAAGACCCATGTTCTCAGCTGGTTTCCTAGTAGTTTATAAAAATGGTATTTTGGGAGAGAACTAGATTTGTCTTCACCTGAGTATCTTAAAACATTAAACTGACAGTGATTTTGACTTTTAGGCCCATGAATCTTTTGGAGTATATATATATTTTTTAAATAACAAACAAGATTTATAGTTTTGGTCATTACCACTAAATACTGTAATTATAACATTCATGTGTAAAAGTTATTATGGGCCATGCTTGGTGAGATGTGTCATATAAATTGTCAAATTCAGTTCTCATAATAGCCCTAAATAATTAGATATTATTATTATCTTGATTTTATAGAGGAGAGAAAAAAAAAACAGAAAAATTAATTAATGAAAAAGGTTTCAGAGCTGAGTGGTGGATCCGAGAAGTGAATCCAATTCAGGTACCACCAAAGACAGAATTTTTAAATATGTATCCTTGATGAATAATTAAGAGAAGTAACATTATACTATCCCACCAATTTACCTGAAGATCTTTTTCACTTATTGAAAAATTCATGCTTGCACAGCAATTTTCCACTCCAGTGTACTTGTTACAGGTAAGATGACTTGATGATTATTTTTATGGGCCCCTATGTGTTACATGCTACCCACTTGCTAGTTTCTGCTGAATGACAACTAAGGAAGGTTAATGTTATTGGAACTTATGTCCACTATGCGCATAGCATGTCAGGCTCTATCTAGAGTTTCTTCATTTCCTACACCTAACTTGTCCTTTGAATGCCCATTTCACCTCAGTGGGTCAATGTATACTAACTTTGAATTAGGCAATTTATCTTGACTACAGTTTTGTTAACTGTAAATCGGGGATATGAGTTTATCATGATGATCCCATGAGACAATGAATGTAAATGCTGAAATCAGGGCCTGAAATACACTCAATATCCAGAAGTAGTATCAGTAGCAGCAGAAGAAACAAATGTCGAAATGGTGGTGGTAATAGACATGTTGGTAGTTGTAGATAAAATCTCTGCGTTAGTATATTTTCTCTAATTCCAATTTTAAAAGATAAGGATCTCGGAGCAAAAACAAAAGAAAAGAAAAGAAAAGAGAGAGAGAAGGAAAAAAGAGCCTTTATTTAAATGGGACCGAGAACATCAAACAGCTTACTGTGAATTTCTCACTATTTGATAATCTTATTCAATCTGTTTCCTTAGCATATTCTCAGGTATAGAAGTAAACTAGGATTATAAACTGCATAAAAATTGGGACAAGGAAATGAGAAAAGCCTTGTTCGAAACAAGGAATTAGTTGAAAAAAAAAAAAAAAACAATGTTGCTGGTTAACATGGAATCCAAGTGAAGGGTAGGGATTATTAGAGTTTAGGGAGAAGATTGTTTTAAATAATGTGTTTCCAGTGGAGTTATTCTGTTGAGTAGTGATTTGTATTATAATTTTCAATTTTTAAAGTGATTGTCACATATTATCTTATTTGCTCTTTGTGATACAATAAAGAGTCTCAAGAAGGGTTATATATGCATTTTACATCAGGACATTAAGGATTTATCGAAGAGACAGAATGTATCAGAACTAGGGCTACAATGTTCTTCTGATGCATATTCAATTTTTTCTGTATTTTTTTGTTCTATATTGTTTCATATTCTACCACTGAAGTTACAGAGCTCACATGATTAATGAAAATTGTCCTATAACTTTTCTATAATAAAACATTTCTTAAGCTCATAAAGAAAATATGGAGCAAATGTATAAACACATTGAAGATAAAATCTTCACTAAATATTAAAAGATCTACTGCTATTTTTCTGAAAACCAGTTTCCAACTGTGACATTTTTTTGTTCCAAAAAGAACCAAAAATAGATTCAATGACTTGAATCTATAATTAAATATATTTTGAAAAGAAGTCAAATGCTTATTCACAAACCATTATCATATGTCTTATTTAATTTTTTAGACTCCATCAATAAAGTATCCACTGAAATGAAGTAGAAAACAGAATGAGCTTTAATGACTCATCAGCATACATTTTCAAATTTAAAATATCAATTATGTGTGTATACACATACTTTTATATTCATATTTTTAAAAGTTCTTCCTTTTAGTCTATTCTTTTTTTCAACTAAGAAGCATTCATTTTTGGTACCATCAGAAGTATTGATGAGAAGACAAAATGCAGAACTTCTTTTATAAGCATAATAGACAAGCCTATAAAAGCACTTCACAAGTGTAAGCATTTAGTAGTGATCTTCAAATCTAATTAAGATTTTCAAAACTCTACTGCATTTTTATATTTTCTCTGTTTGCATGTGGTAGTGTTACTGTTGGACAGGATTTGAATTTCAATGTCTCCCCAACGGTGGGGCGGGGCTGTGTGGGGCAGGGAATAACAGCGCAGAAATGTAGTCTGCATTTTTGCTCAGTTCTTCTTCATTGATGCAGTGAAGAATCACGGGTCAAGGAGATTTAGAAAAGACTTATTAAAAGTGTATTTTAGAAAGACAAAGCATGTCCTAAGGAGACACATGGTTTTAGTGAAGAGCTGTAACAGAGCACTGTAACTACCAACAACAACAAAGACCACAAAGACCCCCAGAAGTGAAAATGTCTGCATTACTCTTGGGCCATGATGGGCGGTTCCAAAGGCATTTCTAGGTGATTGGCAAGTGAGGTCATTTTGATTGACACTTGGATGCTATATAACTCTTTGCCTAGTGTATATGCACTTACCCAGAATTCTACTACCATGGAGATGTTCTTTGGGAGGTCTCTCTAGGCTAGACCCGTATTTCCTTGTTCCCCTGTCGCTCATGTCTGACTAGCTATCTGACAGTAGTAATAAGCCAAAATATTTGCCTTAGTTTGGGTATTTCATGAATTTTAAGAAACTGATATGTCTATATTTTCTTATGGAAAAATTAACCTAATGTGAAAGAAGAGGTGTTAATTGAAAAGTTAGTCCATGTGACTAATCCAAGAAAACATATCTTGTCAGGTACATGGCTTTTTCTGAAAGACTTCAAGCATTGGTTAATGCTTCTTCATGTGAGTTTTGGTAAATTACTAGGTAATATATCTGCTGACAGTGAAGGTGAGCTTATTCTCAAATGATCCTTTCTTATGCTCTATTTTCTTCAATCATAGTAATAACTTGTTTCTTAAAGTGTTAACATTTGTTACATACCAATTAGAAAAGGTGCTTCTCAATTGTATTTTTATCCTTGTGACTGCTGAAATATACAAGAATATATATTCTACAGATATATTCCTAAATATATCTTCATTATTTTATTCATTGTCATATAAAATTATAAGAACAATAGACTTTCAAAAATTACTTATAGCCTTGTTACCAATCAAGTCAACTTGACAATGATTTTTTTCCACTTATTCATATGACTACAAAATTCAGATAATTGTAACTATGGTAGCTTTCCACTAGGTTTTAATTTTTTGATATTTTCAATAACTCATCTTTCAAAAAATTCAAAAATAAAACTTTTAAATATAAATTTCAGTGAAATAATTAAATTAAACTATTTTTGGACTTGTATGTGATTGTTCTTAAAAAAAAATAAAGTTAAATAAATCTAGTTAGATTCCGAACTGGTTGTTTTATTTGACCTTTATCTGTCTAGCAGCTATAGTCTGGCATGATGTGCCATGAGAGACTATAAAGTGTTTTGCTTTCAAAATAAAAATATCATTAAATACCATTGCTCAGTAAGAGTAAAGCTATAACTGCAGCCATAGCTATAGCAACAATAAAACAAGCAGAATACTAATGAAACCATTTTATGGTAATATGAAATGAGAATTCTCAAGTGACCATGCAGGAAGGGTGAGCTGTATACCTCAACTAACATTTAAACAGGTCAATCAATCATTAATTACCTTTTCTTTTATTCTAACAAAGAAGTTCTCTTCTGTTGATAGACATCTCAGGAGATTCTCTTTTCAATATGACAGAATACCAAGTATCTAAATAGATTGTTTATCTGAATCCAATTTTCAAAGGCTTTCATCTGAGACACAGAATGCATTTTTAATATCATAGTTAGTATGAATATGTAGTCCTACCTACAAACGCTTGTTGCCTAGGTAGTCAATGCTTGTCAATCAGAGTTAAAACCTAGAATGGTAATTATTTCAGTATACGCTTTTTCTTAAATTTTCCTCAAGTTTTCTACTTCCTCGGGTGCCAACAAAAGCCTGACCTGACAGATACGTTATTGAAACTTTCCAGTCTCCATTTTCTCATCTGTAAAATGATGATAATAAAACTAATTTCTCATAAGGCTATTTTAATAGTCTATTAATTTGAAATTTTCTATTTAAAATACTCAAAAAATAATTTCCCTTATAAAGGTCAAAACTAGCTAGCTACCTTACTCTTATGTATCATAATACATACATAGCTACAAGACGGAGGCTTTGTTATCAGGTTTACTAATAATCTTTGAATATTAACACTATTCCAATCTTTCTTAGCTCAATCTGGAATGTTTTACCACATAGAAGCAATCCCAGTGTTGTGCTTTGAATTTTTGAGATATCCTTTAGCCTTATTGAAAACTCCTTTTTTTTAAATAAATAAAATTTGGTTTAGCCAAATGGAAATATTGATTAATTCATCCACTAAGTCAATAAATATAATTGAACACAAATTATGTGCATATATGTTCCAGGACTATTACCAAGCTTATTTTAGATGTTGAACGAATTTTCTAATATGCTGCTACAGTACCCCCGCTCCCACATACACACATATACAAATCAGGGCATCAGGGCAGTAAAAATTTGTTTTTTCTTATTTCCTGGGAAAGTTATGAAAATTTGTATTATTATAGCTAGTGTAGAAAGTGAGGATTAAAGTGAAAGGGGGGAAAATCTGCTGTTATAAACAAGATACTTGTAAGAAAGAAAAATTTGGGAGAAAATGGTTAAGTCAGATGCTAAGATTCCAATAAATCATAGAAATTCCAAAATGTATTATTGCCAATGAATAGGAAGAAATAAATGGTAAAGACAAGAAAAAGATGAATAATCTTGACATATAATTTCAAAGTGTGGTTCTATGAACAGAGAGAAAAAATATAAGATCAGTGTCTAGGGAATATATAACTACATAAGACGATATGGATAAGAGCAGTGATTATATAAATCTCTATATATCTATATAAATCTATAGAAACAGATAAATCATATATAACAATCAGTTATTTTTACAATAATATTGTATAACAAACTATCTCAAAACTTCATGGCATATAACAATAAGTATCTTTTCATAGAAATATTTGGGTTGCTGGAGGAAGCTCTGTTTCAAATTGCAACTTTAAGAGTCTGCTGGAATTTGACTAGTTGACTGTGTTCAGCTGACATTGGCTCCAAATTGTGTATTTGATCCACATTGGCTTCAATTATTAACCATTTTAGATCAAAGACTACTCAAAGCAAGATTTTTTTTTTTAGACAGAGATTGCAAACTCCCAGAGAGATAAATAAAAATACATAATGCCTTTCCTTAAGACTAAGGTTCAGAACTAGAACATATTATTTTTTTGTCACTTTTTCTCATATTCAAAAGTGCATGATCAAGTCTAACATCAATGAATTAGAGTAGTGTCCTCTTTCCATTAAATTAAGAAAAAGTATGACTATTTGATGAACATTAATACAATCTACCACATCAAGAAAATCTCTTATCTAAGTATGCCACCATATATACCAAAATACACATTCAATTTGGCTAAAAACAAACAAACAAACAAACAAATTACTTAAGATTAGGAAGCCTTGGAACAGATATTATTTCACACTCAAGGTAGATTACATATCTGCAACTATTTATTCTTGAATGTACAATAAAGAATCTCCATTTTTGAAGTTAGCTAACAGTTTTTAAGCTACACCCCTTCTTCTTATCTATCAGACCTTCATCTGAGCAAGCTGATAAGAAATCTCATATGCTCCATTCTTTGGTTCCAACTGAAAATTAAAACCTTTATCCCAAGATCTCTATTTATCTATCAGAAAAAAAAAAATAGTAAGAGAAATGTCAGAGAGTTTACTGCCTATGTTTTCTTCTAGGAGTTTTATGGTTTGGGTTCTTAATTTATGTCTTTAATCCATTTTGAGTTTTGGGTTCTTAATTTATGTCTTTAATCCATTCTGAGTTTATTTTTGTATATGGTGTAAAAAGGTGGTCCCGTTTCTTTTTCTTTTTTATTTTTTTGCATGTTATCTGTCCAACTTCCCCAACACCTTTTATCGAATAGACTCTCTTTACCCCATTGTATATTCTTGCCTCCTCTGTCATAGATTAATCGACTATATAGGCATGGGCTTATTTCTAGGCTCTCTATTCTGTTCCATTGATCTATGTGTTGTTTTTATGTCAGTACCATGCTGTTTTACTATAGCTTATAGCATAGTTTGCTATCAAGTATTGCGATATCTCCAACTTCGTTCTTCTTTCTCAAGATTGCTGTGGCTATTTAGGGTCTTTTGTGGCTCCATATAAATTTTAGGATTACTTGTAGTTCTGCGAAAAATGCCATTGATATTTTGATAAGGATTGCATTGAATCTATAGATATCTTTGAGTAGTTTGGACATTTTAACTATGTTAATTCTTCCTATATGGTATATGCTTCAATTTATTTATCTCCTTCAATTTCTTTCCTCAGTGACATAATTTTCTAAGTACAAGCCTTTTACCTCTTTGGTTAAATTTATTCCTAGGTATTTTGCTTAATGTAATTGTAAATGAGAATGTTTTCTTAATTTCTCTTTCATCATTGGTATATAAAAATGCAACTGATTTCTGAATATTAATTTTCTATCCTGCTACTTTACTGAATTTATTTACCAATTCTAACAGTTGTGTGTGTGTGTGTGTGTGTGTGTGTGTGTGTGTGTGTGTGTGGAATCTTTAGGGTTCTCTATATATAGTATCAAGTCATCTGCAAATAATGACAGTTTGACTTCTTTCTTTCCAATTTGGGTTCCTTTTATTTCTTTGCATGTGTGTGTGTGGTTGCTGTGGCTAGGATTTCTAATACTATGTTGAATAAAAGTGGTGAAAGTGGACATTCTTATCTAGTTCATAATCTTAAGGAAGACACTTTTAGATTTTCCCTGTTGAGTATAATGTTAGATGCAGCTTAGTTATATATGGTCTTTATAATGTTGAGCTATATTCTCTCTATTCCCACTTAGCTGAGAGTTTTTGTTATAAATGAATAATGGATTTTGTCAAATAATTTTTCTACATCTATTGATATGATCATGTGATTTTTATCCTTCAATGTGTTAATGTGGTGTATTATATTAATTGGTTTGTGGATATTGAACCAATGTTGCATTCCAGAAATAAATCCAGCTCGATAATAGTGTAAGATATTTTTACCGTGTTATTGATTTTTTTTGTGTATATGTTCATTAGAGATATTGGACTATAATTTTTTTCATAATGACTTAGTCTGGTTTTGGAATCAAGGTAATAGTGACTTCATAAAATGAGTTTGGGAACCTTCTCTCCTCTTGAATTTTTTGGAATAGTTTGTCAGAATTCACCTGTGAAGCGATCCAGTCCAGGTCTTTTGTGTGTTGGAAGTTTTTTGATTACTGATTCAATTTTTATTACTGATATAATTTTATTAGTAGTAATCCATTGGTTCCAATTTTATGTTACTTGTTGACTCAGTCCTCTTGTTGAAGTTCTTAATAAGTTTGTTAAGCATGGTTACCAACATTGTTTTGAACTCTGTATCTAGTAGATTGCTTGACTTCATTTTTCTGAAGTATTCTCCTGTTCTTTCATTTGAGATATGTTTTTTTGTTTCCTCATTTTGGCTGCCTGTCTGTGTTCGTGTCTATGTATTAAATAGACCTGCTATGTCTCCCTGCCTTGGCAGAGTGGCTTTATGAAGTAGGTATCCCGTGAATCCAGGGGCATAGTCCCCTGGTCACTTGAGTTAGATGCTCCAGGAGTGTCACTTCTGTGCATTGTGTGTGCCCTCCTATTGTAGTTGAGCCTTGATTGCTGTTGGCACATCAGTGGGTGAAATTGACCCTCAAGCTTACTGGCTATGTGGACTGGCCACAACCAAAACATTTGATCTGCTGTGCTGAGGTTGATGCCATGAAGCAGATTCACTCTAATTGGCTCAGTGCTTTCCAAGACCACCCTTTGTGTATGCCACTTGTGGGGCAAATATGGTGGTGTTCTATTATGGTTTGAAGCTAGCCACCAGATGTGTTGATTCTGAGGCCTCTTGAAAGGGGCTCCTGTGCAGGCAAAGGTCAGTTACTACCTTTGACTGGTCCAAGACTATGTGGTGGGTGCAACAATGCAATCTGTGGTTGGTTGCTGTCTGTGCTGGCCCTGAAGGTGCATGGAAGAGACCACACTGTGAATTAAGGCCAGCTTCCATCAGTACCAGACTTGGGGAAGCTCATAGAAAGGCTCAGGGAACCCTGAGGCTTGCCACCACCTGCCAGCTATCCATAAATCTTAGCCAACAAATGAGTTTCAGATGGTAAATGAATCAGGTGAGGTAGGGTCTCAGGAGTCACCATCGTGGGGTGAATGGTGTTTAATGGGTTAATGCAGATGCAGATTTGGTGCCAGTTCTGAGCCTGGGGCATTCTGCAAAAGGCTCAAAGTACACTGAGGCCAACTTCCACATGCCTGGGCTTGTAGGACCCCAAACATTGTCTGAGAAAGACTGCAATGCAAGTCAACAACTGGCTGCCCTCAGGCCACTAAAACAGCCTCCAGAGTCAGGTGAGTTGAGTTGGGCAGGGCTTCAGTGATTCACCAGCATAGGTGAGTGGTGCTGAATGGAATGATGCAGATTTAGATTTGGTACCAGTACTGAGCCTGGGGTCACTCTGCACAAGTCTCACATCCCATCAAGGCCAGCTGCTGCCTACCTAGGGCTTGTGGACCCCTGAGAGTTATTCAAGAAAAACTGCAGTGTGGATCGTTAATAGCTATCTGTCAGCCCCCCAAAATCTCTGGTGGTATGTAAGTTGGATAGGGTAGTCTTAGGGAGTCATCGGAATAGAGTGAGCAGGGCTCTTCAGACCAGTGAAAATTCAAATTTAGCCATGTTGGAGGAAGATCCAACACAGGAAGGATGATGTCTGCCCACCAGCTACATGGGAGGAGGGTTCAAGACAGAGACAATGGCAGCTTTCCCTCCAGCCTTCACCCTGAAGCCACACAACTCAGTCTCTCCCTGTATGTCTCTGGTGCCTCCCCAGCTGCGGTTCCTCCACCAGTTTAGGGTGAGTGCCTACCAGTGAGTCTGTGTGTGGACCCTTTAAGAGGACTCCTGGGTTTTTACTCACATTCTGTCTTACCCAGAAAGTCAAAATTTGGATGATTTTCACAGCCAGATGTGGTGGGGGTTGCTCTTTTTTGGCACTGGTGATTCAAGCTAGGGAGCTCTGGTGTGAGACTGGGGCTACTCACTGTTCAGTAGCTAAGATATCCCTCCTGATTATCTATCGCTGCATGCAGATGTGGAGCAAGCCTTGTTTAGATCTCCATCCCTCCTACCAGTCTCAAGGTGGCTTCTTCTTTATATCCTTAATTATAGGACTTCTGTTCATCGAGTCTTTGGGTGGTTCTCCAGATTGATTGTTCTATATTTTAGTTGTAATATTAATGTGGTCATGAGAAGAGGCAAGCACAGTGTTTATCTACTCCACCATCTTGACTAAAAAACTAATTTGTATCATTATTTCATAGTAGATTCTTGAAACTCATACAAAGAAACATTACTTTGAAGGGACTTTATCGGGTCTAAATTATTTGAATATAAGTGTTTAAGAGTTCCAATTAGGCTAAGTAACAAAATAAACTCAAAATATGAAATTAGTTATAAAGCTCATTGTTGATAAAAATGCATGATAAACTATGTTTTTTAAACCCATAATAAAATAAAATTTAACCAGTTGGAAAGAGGAGAAACTAAAAAGTGGAAGATGAACAGATAATGGATTGTAAGTGCCATGATTCGTGTTGCTGATGCTGGAGGGACCAGCATTAACTTAAGAGATCAACTAGCTTCGATACAAAAGAATATATTCTATTTCTAGTATCAATAGTTGAATAACAGCAGGGTTAATCCCTACAGAAAATCCAGTCCTTGTTCAAAGAACACCATAGACATGCCTCTGTGGTAGCCATCTATGGTAGCTATCATTTCATCCACATAAAAAAAAAATCATCTAATGTATTTATCTGCAGTGATGACACCTATCTGTACCCCCAAAATGTTGCTTAGCACTATGCAAAATTCTCATTTTAATCTCCTCTCTTTCATTGACTCAGACAAACATATATTTCTTGATACTGAAATTAAAGTTTAGGTACTTAAGATGAGGTCTTTGCATTATGAATAGAGACTTAATGAAACCAATATTTTTACCAACGCTTTGAAAACAGTGAAACACCACCTCTACCCATCATGAATGTATACTTTAATTAGAGAAATAACATAGAAATAGATCTAATTTATTATATTAAAGAGTTTTCGATCTCACTTCTAGATGCTTAACATTTGAGCACACGTAAATCCAAAGAACCAAGTCTTTGATTCTAGCTTTCTTGGTAACAACTACCGGAGCAAAGACATATAAACTTTCCAAGATGTAATGACACACTTGAAATTCAGTGTAATAAATGCCACCTAGAGAAAGAATATTTGACTTGAGGAATCAATGAGGGAACTAAAAAAGAAATAACTAGCATAATATATATTTTTAAAAAGGCAAACAAACAAAACACAGGAGAATGCAGAACAGCACAAACAAATAATGTTTACTACTATAAAAATAAACATATTATAATGTTGATTTTACTAAGAGCAGTGTCATATAAGTCAAGGTTGCTATTATTGAGTTATTCAGTATGCAATTGCCAGAAATTTAGTTGTGCTTGAAAATATCTTTGTGGCATTAATGAACTAAATTATTGTGAACTTGCTTATCCTATACTATTACTTATACAGCAATCTAATATGATTTTTCTTATATCTGTGATGTTAAGACTAAATTAAAAAAAAAGAAGTAAATATTAGGCAGTACAAATTCACTTAGAAACAATATTAATAGTAAGCAATTGAATATCTTACCTCTACCCTGAACTTGAAAGTATGTTGATGGGTCTATCACACCTTAAACTGATAAATATGTAGGTCTTAAGCAAAATTATGCCATGCTCCTGATATTCTTGGAGTGAAAACTTTTTCAGCAAAAGACAATTTAATCTTAATAACATGGCTGAGCAATCTTTTTAGAAACATTACATTTTTTCAAATATTAAATTTTATAAATGGAATTAAACCTAGCTGGATGCATTCATATTTATTCTGATAGAAATTCAAAACTGGATGTTTGAGAACATCTAAGATATATTGTTATAAGATTGCCTGGTATGTAGAGGAGTAACAATAAATTATTTAAAAGAATCACCAATCTTATCACTTAGAATTTCTAATAACTACCTCCCTGATTTAACTCTAGTCCACAGAAAATTCAAATGCAAAAAAAAAAAAGAGAAAAAAAGAAAAAAAAAAAGAAAACATTGAGCATCCTTTGTTTATACTACTTAGAAAATCTGCTTAAGCAATTATCAGATTCCACCCTGTTGGGAAATTTAACTGCGCCCATAGACAATTTTAATTCCAGCACAGGTTATGTAATTCATTTTAAGCAAATGTTGATTTCCTCTTGACCACACAGGGTAATTCAAGCTAACACTGAAGATTACTTTCTCTCAGTTGCCTCTTCCTCTCTTCAGCAAAAATGGCACATGTCTCTATTCTATTTCACTCTCATTTTTAGGTTCATATTTAACTTTTTAAATTTACTTATTTTCTGCCTTATTCCAATAACAAGACTTGAAAAATATTTACAACAGCAGCAACTTCTGTTTTAAATATATTAGAACATAAATTATTACATTTCTCAAAATGCATACAGAAATTAATTTGTATATAATGGAATTCTGCATAAGGGAATTCATGAGAAGAAAACGATTTCTGCTTTAAGAAGAATTTCTGGATCAGTGCGTAAGGGAAGATATTTAAAGCTCTGAGCTAGAAAGCAGCATCCCACATCAATCCAGCATATAATAAATACATATACAATATTAAAGAGGATTCTTAGAACCTAGAAAAAAATTAAGACTCAGCCAAATAAAATAGTATCTTCTCAACTATACTAACTGTTTATACAAGTCATTTAAATTTGAAGATTGAGTGATTCTCATAAAAACCCTACTATAATCCTCATAGTTGCTAACTGTATTTATACTAAACTGTGTAGAAAAACATTTTTTCTTTACTGTTGGCTCATTTTCAACTAATTTTGTTTGTAAGTTATGTAAAAGTCCAACTCTAAATATATTCTTCTCCATTTTTAGTCTTTAGATGTATTTATGTATTATGCATATATTTATTAACTTGAAATATCTTATCTGATTAATACAATCGAGTGTGTGATACCCTGTTCCTCATGAATATTGATGTTTTAAGAAGACCCATATAAATCCATATAAGTGTGCTAAATTTCAAAAAAATTGCAATAGTATAAATGGACTATTTAAAAGCTTAGTAATAATCTATGGACTTTTTTTTTTCCTCCTGGTAGATGGTGAGCCATTTTAGGCAAAGACTGATCTGAGTTAGAATGTTTGTGTTTCTACACTTAAAATTGTACCTAGATCGTAATGACCTTTCCTATATTTTCGCTGAAAGAATGAATAAAGAAATGAAAGTATATAGTTCCACAATTAAGGTGAAATAAGATACTTGCTGTCTTTTGATTTGCATGAGTAATATGTAAATTGAATGCCATTTAAAAGAATAAACAATAGTTTCAAATTATTGATCTCTAGAGAAACTGATTTACAGAATTTTAGCCTGGTGAAATTCTAAAGTAATGAATTGAAATACCTCAGTGGTAGAAATAGAATTAAAAACTCGTATTACCTTTTGTGTTTAACATACCTTAGGGAACTCTAAACAATAAGCTTGTCAAGGATAAATAAAGCCTAACACCCATTGAAATTAGAGACTACAATTAATTTTCTAAAATGAAAAAACAAGAGAAAAAAGTACTTCTGATAACTTATACAAATAATTTAGATAACTTATTGTATATTTCATATTATACAGATATGAAAAACAAATGAAAATGTTTGTGGAATATTTGTATCTTATTATAAATAAACGGTATCCTCATGTTTGAATACTGAATTATTTCAGCATCTGTGAGGCAAATATGTTGTGTTTTCAAATAGAAAAAGCTAATGAATGGCAAAAATCTTTAAGAGGTACCATTTACATTTTCAACAATATTTTGTTTCATTTAACAACTGATTCAGAATGTGGCAAAATCTATGGAATTGATTCAGGGTCAGAAATATCTAATGAACGTGGTGACCAGGTGACTACCAGATCATCCCTAATCTTAACTCATGTGATAGCAATATGTAAAATGACTGGAAGTCTCATATATTGAAGCTATAAATTTAAAGCATAATCATTAAAAAAAAAAAGTGTGGCATTTTCTTATAAAGTTAAAGATACTTTTACAACTAGTTCTTAGTATTTTCCCCAAGAGAAATAAAAATGCATTTTCGTGCAATGATATGTATACAACCACTGATAGCAGCTTTACTTCTAATAGTCCAAACAAGAAGCAATCCAAATTTCCCTCATAAGGTGAACAGATTTTTTTAAATCATGGTATATTAATATAATAAAATATTATTCAACAATAAAAAAGAATAGACTACTACTACATGTGGCTTCAAATATTATGCTGAGAGACAGAAGCTAGTCACAACAGATTAAATAATGTGCAAGTCCAATAGGAAAGTGAAAATTAATCTCTTATGGCAGCAAATCACAGGTTTCCTAGGGCTAAATGGATGACTAGGAAGAGAACTTCTAGGTATAATGAAAATGTTCTACACTTTAATTACAGTGGAAGTTCCACTGGTACACAAATTTCTCAAAACTCAGAAAAATGTACATTTAAAATTGAGGTGTTTTATTGTATGTAAATTATAGCTTAATAAAGTTGACTAAATTTATGCCAATTTGTGATAAAATAGTAGTATAACTGTAACAATATACTTTGCCAAAAAATGTAGCTGAATATACACATTTAGGTTAAATGAGATTTAAAATCACAATGCTAATTATAGTACTAAGAACATTTTTGAAAACTTATTCTGGAAAGTATTGTAACAACAATTTGGTGTGCTTATTAAACAAAGTACTTTACATGTAGTATTAGTACTTTTAACTTTGACAAGATAAGGAATCTGACACGAAAAAGTTTATAACTGAGGAATGTCCACAAGATATTCCATACTGAATCAGGATATAAATTCAGACCTTTCTAAATTCAAAACCCTCAAACCATAAAACCTGAAATTGTAAACATCTTAAAAGAAAACACAGGGCAAAAGCTTTTTGAGTTGGTTTTGGCAACGATTTTTTTTTTGTTTTTTGTTTTGGATATAACACCGAAAGCATCAGCAACAAAAGGAAAAATTAACAAGTAGGACTGCAACTATATCAACCTAAGAAATTACTACACAGTTAAAGAAGTAATCAACAAAATGAAAAGGCAACCTACAGAATGGGAGAAAAATATTTGCATTTGTATATTTGCATTTATTGGTATATATCCATATACCAATAAAAAGTTAATATCCAAAATATATAAGGAACTCTCACAGCTCAATGGCAATAAGTAGTAGTAGTAGTAGTAGTAGTAGTAGTAGTAGTAGTAGTAGTAGTAGTAGCAGTAGTACTAGTAAAAGATCCACTTAAAAATGGACAAAGAACCTAAATAGACATTTTCCCAAAGAAGATATACAGATGGTCAACAGGTTCATGAAAAAGTACTTAACTTCACTAATTAGAAAAAGTGTTAATCACCAGGGAAATGCAAATCAAAACCACAATGAGCTATCATCTCACATCTGTTAAAATAGCTATTATAAAAATAAATAAATAAATAAGAAATAAGTTTTAGTAAGCATATGGAGAAAAGAGAACCCTTGTACACTGTTGGTGGAACCATAAATTGGTACAGCCATTATGATCTAAAAAAAAAAATAAAGTATGGTTTCTCAAAAAATTAAAAATAGAACTATCATATGATCCAATAATCCCACTTCTGGGAATATGTCCAAAGTTAATAAGTAGAGAAAGAAAAATGTGATATAGATATAGGGATAGGTAAAGATATAGCTAAAAAAAAAATCAGCCATATAAAAGATAGAAATTCTACCTGAGGGTATACTAAGTGAAATAAACCTAACAGAGGAAAACAAATACTGTATAGTGTCACTTATATGTAAAATCTAAAAAGAGAAAGTTGAGCTCATAAGAACAGAGAGTAGAATGGTGGTTGCCAGGGACTGAAAGAGTTGGGGGGTGGAAATAGAGAGAAATTGGTCAAATGGCACAAATTTGCAATTAAAAGATGAATAAGTTTACAGCATGGTGACTACAATTAGTAATATTGCATTGTCTTCTTGAAATTGGTAAGAAAGTAGACCTTAAGCAATTAAAAGATCTATTTAAAGTGATGAATATGTTAATTAACTTGATTGTAAAAATCATTTCATAATATTTACATATATCAAATTATCTCATACTCTCTAATGAGGATGTGACATTTGAATTTCTGCCAATTATAAGATTTTATTTTAAATATTGCAAATAGATTTGCTTTTTTAAAGAAGTCATTCCTTCTTCACCTTAATTTTTAAAGACATTTTGTTAAAAAGAAAAATCATTCTTTTTTAGCTGTATCAGAAACAACAAAATACAAGGATTCTATTTTTTGCACATTCTCCTGCCATGTCTTATAAGCTAGAAATTTAGGGAGTAAGCAGAATGTATCAAGAGTTAGAAAGTTTTGGGTGCACTGGGAATTAATATGAGAGAATTCCAAGGAGGAGACTGTTGAAAATCCTTCCTGCCATTCAGTTTTCCTTTTTTACTAGAAACATATTTTCTGTGGTATTTCTCTATTTAAATTTAAACCTGGGATTTTGTTTTGACAAAGGTCAGGAATCTCTTACAAGAAATATCATGGGTATCAACTTATGGGCATTTATATGAATCTAGTTGATGTTTTGACTTCAGAGCAAAAGGGAGTTTTCCAACATCAGGCATTTAATGCAGTAATTAAGATACTTTTTTGATGCAGTTATAAATGGGTAACAGTCAATTTTCATAAACTTAGAGGCATAAAATATTGAAATAATTTGTGCAACAACACAAAAGTAGTAAGTGGTAGAGAGTTTTCATCTGATTTAAGAACCTGTACTTGTAACTACTATAAATCTCCACCTTTCAACTTAAATAACTTTGAATATTATTCTTTGTTATATCACCCATGGCTATTGTAATATTTACTGTTATTTGTATTTACTAAATGACTTGGATTGCTTTGTATCATGTCCTTGGTTTAATTTGGACTTGAAATGTATTTACATTTTTCTCATTATATTCCATCTTTGAACCAGAGATCGATCAATCTTACATGTTTTCTTTTCAGTTATAGTTGACATACAATATTATATTAATTTCAGATGTACAGCACAATGATTAGACATTTGTATAACTTATAAAGTGATCACTCCCATAAATCCAGTACCCATCTGGCACCATACGTAATTATTTAAATACTAATGACTATATTCTCCATGCTATCTATACTCTACATATTCATGACTATTTTGTACCTATCGATTTGTATCTCTTAATCCCCTCCCCGCTTCATCCATCTCCCCACCCCCAAATGGACATCAAAATTCTTTCTATATCTACGACATTGTTTCTTTTGTTTGTTTATACTGTTCTCTAAATTCCACATATGGTATTGGTCTTTCTCTGTCTGACTTACTCCACTCAGCACAATATCCTCTAGGTCCATCCATGTTGTTGCAGATAGCAAAATTTTATTTTTTGTAAGGCTGAGAAATATTCCATTGTATATATGTACCACCTCTTCTTTATCCATTTATCTATTGATGGACACCTAGGTAGCCTCTACATCTTGGTTATTGTAAATAATGCTGCCATGAACATATGGATTCACATGTCCCTTCAAAGTAGTGTTTTGGGTTTCTTCAAATAACTGGGTCTTTCTTTGTCCTTCTTATAGCCTTAGTTTTAAAGTCTATTTTATCTGGTATAAGTACTGCTACCCCAACTTTTTTGTTTGTTAGTTTCCAATTTTATGAAACATCTTTTTTCATCCTTTTGCTTTCAATCTGTGTGTGTCTTTCAATCTGAAGTGAGTCTTTTGTAGGTAGCATATGTAAGGTTCTTGTTTTCTTATCCATTTGGCCACCCTATCTTTTGATTGAAGCATTTAATCCATTATATTTAAAGTAATTATTGATAGATATGTACTTATTGCCATTTTATTATCCATATTTTTTATGTTTTTCTTCTTTTTCCTTCTTCTTAAAGGAGTCCCTCTAACATTTCTTATAGTATTGGCTTGGTAGCTTTTTCTTGCCTTGTAAGCTCTTTACCTATCCTTCAATTCTGAATTTGATACTTTTGCTGGGTAGAGTAATCTTGGTTGTAGGTCCTTGCTTTTCATCTCTTTGAATATTTTCTACCAATCTCTTTTGGCCTCCAATGTTTTTGTTGAGAAATCAGCTGACAGTCATATGGGAGTACCCTTGTAGGTAACTAATTGCTTTTCTCTTGCTGCTTTTAAGGTTCTCTCTTTGACTTTAAGCTTTAGTATTTTAATTATGATGAGTCTTTTGTGGGACTCTTTGGGTTCACCTTGTTTAGGACTCTGAGTTTCCTAGGGTTGTATGTTCTATGTCCTTTACGAGGTTAGGGAAGTTTTCAGTCATTATTTTTTAAAATAGATTTCAATTCCTTTCTCTGTCTCTTTTTTCTGGTATCCCTATGATGCACATATTGGTATGTTTGATGCTGTGCCAGAGGCTCCTTAAACTATCCTCATCTTTTTGGTTTTGTTGTTGTTGTCGTTGTTGTTGTTGCTGTTCTGATTGGGTGTTTTCTGCTCCTATATCTTCTAACTTGCTGATTTGATCCTCTGCTTCATCTAATCTACTGTTAATTCTTCCTGAAGTAGTCTTCATTTCAGTTATTGTATTCTTCATTTTTGACTGGTTCTTATGTTCTCTATCTCCCCTTTTATGTTTTCTATTTGTTTCTTAAAGTTCTCGCAGAATGTCTACTCTTCCCCTAAGTTCAGTGAGCATCCTTATAACCAGTGTTGTGAATTCAGCATCTGCTAGATTACTTGTCTCCATTTTGTTTAGTCCTTTTTCTGGAACTTTCTTCTGTTCTTTCATTTGAGACAATTTATTTTTGCTGCCTTCCTGTGTTTGTTTCTATGTATTAGGTAGGGCTGCTATGTCTCCTAGTCTTAGAGGAGTGGCCTATATAGTAAGTGTGCTGTGGGGCCCAGTGGCACAGTCTTCCCTGGTCACATGAGCTGAATGCTCTAGGTATGTCCCTCGTATGGATTGAATGTACCCTTCTGTTGTAATTGAGCCTTGGTTGCTGTTTGCTCATCAATGGGAGGAATTGGCCCTTGGGCTGATTGATTGGAATGACTTGCTGTGACCAGTGGAGGAGCTATTTTGCAGAGGCTGAGCCTACAGAGCAAGATTTGCTTTGGCAGGGATCTAGTGCCTGCCCTGTTGGCTCTTTGGGTGTGTTGTCCTCAAATGTGACCCCAGGTGATGCTCCCACTTAGACTGCTGCCAGCCATGGGGCACGTAGGCTGGGGCCTCTTGGAAGGAGCCCTGCCGCAGGCCAAGTTCAGATGCAGCCTGTGCCCTGTCCAGGGCCACCTGACATGAGCCACAAAGCAATCCACAGATGGCTGCACTGCATGCTAGGCTTGGAAGTGCCTCAAGAGGCCAAGCCACAAACCAAGGCCGGCTGCCACTAGTGCCAGGCTTGTAGCTGCTCAGCGAGAGGTACAGAACAGGCTGAGGACAGATAATATTTATTTGGGGTTTGTCGATCTTTGAGAGATTTTAGGAAAGTTTGCAGCATGAGCCAAGACAGGCCATTGGTATGGAAAATCCACTGGAAGTGTCTTGGGCACATCTGCAAGTTGAGAGGGCTTGGGTCTTGGGGACTCACCAAGGTAAGTCGACATGTGCTAGCTATGCTGTCAGAGAGTCAGATATGGTGGCCACCTGGATCTGAAAGCCAGGTGTGGGGGAGCTCAACAAAGGAGCAATGCCCTCTACCATCACTTCTGTCTTGGAGAAGGCTGCCCTTCCAGCCCTCACCCTGAAGCCAGACAGTTTAGTTCCTCCTCATATGTCCCTGGTACCTTTCGAGTTGCTGCCCGAGTGCTAGAGCTCAGAGACAGTGAGTGCATTACCGAGTAAGTTTGTACAAGGTTCCTTAGGAGTGCCTGGGACTCCCCCAGCTCTCCATCTCACTCAGCCACATTTCTGTTGTTTTTCACAGTCAGAAGTTGTGGGGACTTCTCTTTCCAGTACTGGAACCCTGGGCTGGGGAGTCCAGTGTGGGGATGGGACCCTTCACTCCTATGGAGGGTCCTTCACACCCGAAATAATTATCTTGGTTCTCAACCACCACTTGTGGGAGTGGGACCATTTCAGCCCTTTTATGGTCTTTGTCCCTTTTACCATTCTCAAAGTGGCCTCTTCTGTGTGTCCCTAGTTGTAAGACTTTTGTACAGCTAGACTTCAGGTGACTCCCAATGATGCTTATTCTGTAGTTTGGTTGTAATTTTAATGTGTTTGTGAGAGGAGGCAAGCACAGCCTTTACCTATTCTACCATCTTGACCCTCCAGTGTTCCCAATCTTGTATGTTTTTTGCAACATTACCCCTGTTTTAATTTGCTTTTTTGCATCTATTTGAAAAAAAACAAAATTTAGACAGCAATGATTATCCACATTAACAGACACTAATAATGGACAAATAAAACAAGTTCTAACAGGTTTTATCAGTAAGTCATTTATTCATATATATAATTTAAGAAAATAATTTAGTGAAGGTTTAATAGAAAGCACTACTAGTGGGCTTTCTTTTTCCTTTCTTCAGCTTTATTGAGATATAATTGATATATAACTTTGTGTAAGTTTAAGGATGCGATATGATGTTTTTATATACATGTATATTATTGAATGATTACCACGATAAGATTAGTTAACACATCTGTCATTTCATACAATTACCTTTTGTGGCTGTATATGTGGTGAGAATATTTATGATTTACTTGCTTAGCAACTTTCAAATATACAATAGAGTATTGTTAACCAAGGAACATCTTATGCAGACATATTGTTGACATCGATCTATCTTTCTTGTACTTGAATATTCAATTAAACATGACATTATAAAGCAAAATTGAAAACTATGTATAGGAAAAAAATTAAATGTATTTATTGTTATATGGAACAGATTTGAAAATAGTAGTAGGAAGGAAGAGGAAGTGGAGAAGGAGCAGAAGAAGAAGAAGAATTTTATTACGTTTTTGAGAATTTTATTACCAAAGAAAAGATGAGCCTAAATGCTATTAGTCCTGCTTGAAATAATCTTTGGGGCACTGTGTTTACATAAGCAGTAAAATGACTTTTAAGCTGAGATCCTCCAAGAAGGGAATAATCTCCAATACTCAAAAAGTGTCATATAGGATAATGAACACAGAAGACAGTAAGGGAACATAGCAAACAATAGAAAAGAGAATTTTTCCCAGAGATAATGATTGCTCTACAAGAGTCCAGGATTGCTATGGACCAATGACATCTGAGTGTCTTCCATTCTTCTCATTTGCAAATGAAGTTTTTATTTTAGCTTTCTTCCCCCATTGCACCATTGTGAATTCAATGCTGGGTGGGGGAATTCAGGAAACTTAACTTATTAGAAACAGGATACTTTCCTGTAAGATACCTGTATGGGAAACTTCTTTAGAAATTTTTTTTTTTTTTTTTTTTTTAGTAGGAATATGATGCATTGCTTTTTTTCTGATAAATTACTCAACAGTTCAGCAAATAAAATATGTTAAGTCACATGGTGGTCAATTACCATATTATAGATCGACATTTCCAATCTTAGGTTCTTAAGTTTTCCTTTAACATTCTTACATTTTAATTCACTGACCTCACAATGCCTGACACTGATGGATTCTCTACTACTCTTGAGCACTCAGACTTATTGATGGACTCAGTCTAGATCTATTTCATTTGATTCTCTTATCAAAATAATACTAAGATCAACTGAAACATACCAAAATTTCATGGCAAAAGACAAAAGAAAACTTATATAAAATCATATGATATATTTACTAGTTTACTTGAAAGGAATCAAATAACAGCTCAGTTTGGGGAATGTATTATCCTTTTTGCTGTCTACACCCAATTTCTATTATTTGACATCCTGGAGTTAAGTGCTCAGTATTATGTCACCAAATGAATCAGTTAGGTTGTATTGAAAGTATTCTTCTAACTAGCTCCTAAGAGTCATCTGCAACAAGAAGGGAGAATTATAGCCATAGGCCCAGTTCTTGTATCAATTGAAGGTATTATTATGTGTCTCAAAATTATACTTGTCAATAGAGTCAATATCCTGGAGCGTTAGAAAAAAGTTTACTCACTACAAGAAAAGTAGACAAAACTAAGACAAATAAATAATAGTATAGTGAATACTGTTGGCTAAACAATAGTGCTAACTCAAGCAATGGAACGAAAATAGACATAAGTCTGAAAACACCCATTTTTATGTATTATAATCTTCCTCTCCTAGAAAAATTAAAAAAAAATAACATTAAAATATTGTGAAGATTTTAATAATATATATAGGAAAAAAAATTTTAAATGTATAAATCCTTTGGTCTTTTCTTGCCATTTGTGGAATATATCTAAAGAATGTAATCAGAAAAAAAAATCAAGGTTTTATACATAGAAGCTCATTGCAGATTAAGTTTTACTGGATCAAAAATTGGCCCCACTTAAAAAGAGATTGTTTAAATAAAACCAATTTCACCTTAAAGTAGTATACAGTTATTAATTATCATCTTATAAAAGTAAATTTAATATTTATTATTGATTACATGTAGTATTCTTAAAAGTTTTGAAACACTATTTCTGTATGAAGTTAGAAGTTTGAAATCAGATATAATAATAGCTGTTTTCTACATAATAGGTTCTGAGTTCATCTAAAGCTATCATCCAAGACTATAGTGTGGCACTACATAAACTAGATAATACAGTGTTTGTTAAACACAGTTGTTGGTGAGAGAAGAGAAACTAGTTATGTATAAATGAAAACACATTCTAATTAGTTTTATCCTTCTTGTGTATTTTCAATAAAATAGATGCAATCCTGAGATAGCAATGCCTTTGTTACTAAATTTTTCTTTTTACAGATCTAACACAATGTCTGACATATGGTAAGAACCCAAGTATTCTGTTGCATATGGAACACCAAGAAACTTTTAAGGAAGCAGGCATAAGCTTGGAATAACATTTTTTATTATCTACCTGAATTTTTGGTGTTAATTCATATATTCAACCTATGTGCTGTGATATTCGGCTTCTAAATCTGATATTATCATATAAAAAATCCATTAGAGAACTTTTAATATTGTTCTTAGAATACAAATGCAATTATAAATTTACTTGTGTCTGTGTTGTTCTTTAAAGTAAATCTTAGCAAAAATTGCAGTCTGGTATCAAATAAGCAAAAGTTTTTCAATAAATAAATATATATATATACACACACATACTTTCACTGAGTCTTTCAAAAATTCACTTTTATAAGTATTTGAAATAATGAAAGAAATTCTGCCTTAATATGATGAGACAGAAAACCAAGTGCACTCTGATTCATTGTGTTAGTGGTACAGAAATAAAAGTATTGAAACTTGTGCGTGTGAGTCATTGACACTGATGAAAAGAGGTAATAATCAGTTAATTTTTTACTCAATCATCATTTTCCACTTCAGCCTTTAAGCACAAATTCTTTTTACAGAAATGCAGCTTTTGAGCTCTGCTTAGGAAGTCATGATGATGCTAATTCTAAACTCAACATTCCTTGGAAAAGAGAGATATGAGAACAAATATTCTAGCACTGAAATTTTTTTCCAAGATAATCTTCAGAGCCAACATGGTTATAGATGCCGCATCAGTAATACATTCCATTCCACCTACATCTTCACCTGACCATAATGTTTGATAATTATAATTTAAGTATGTATTGTAAGAAAAGCTTGATATAGTTTTTGTTTTTTTTTTGTTGTTGTTGTTGTTTTAAGCAAGGAAGCATAAGAGACATTTTAGAAACATTCTACAGAACAGAATTCTTTAAAGCCTGGAATGTAAAGGCTTAAACATAAACTAATTGGCATGTCAAATTTTTTTTTTAATATTTTACTTTTAAAAGTACAAAAGTAAAATTACAATCACAACTTTATTGTTAACACAAGGTTGAATGTTTTAGAATGGGTATCTTATATCATAATATTTCACATTCAGAATCCAAATATTTTGGTTTACAAGTTGAAGATATAAATTAATATTGAAAATTGAGGCAAAAGATAAATTATTTTTCAACATTATTCCTGCTTCCTTAAAATTATGTTGAAGTTTCATACACAATATGAATTAGACAAAAGGCAATAAGATTTGGGGAACCTAACAAAATCCCTGGCATGTAATAAATTGTAGCTTATAATAATATCAATTTGGGAAAGTCAAATAATCAGAATTTTTTTTTATTTTTCAGGAATTGCTGGTTGATAAGGTTTAATGTCTAATAAGTAAATTACAATAAATCAGCCTTTTAAAAGATATCATATACATCTTATGTAGATATATATGTATATATACATATATGTATTTATAGCTGTATTGTTTTCTGAACAAAAGCCCATTTTTTCATTGGTGGTCAGAACACAGAGATTACAAAACAACATATTTACATTTGTCTATGTCCTAGAGTAGAAATTTAAAGGTCAGAAACTCATTTTCATCATGTCATAAACTGTTGACCTAAGACAGAAGCAACAGCAATTTGTATCAGTTGGATTGAGTTGCAGAAACCATGCTAAATAGTTTTCCCAGAAAGAAATTTATAACACTTCATATACCTGACAGCATTGATTATAAGACACATCATTATCTTATGTACTACTAAGAAGAATAAACTTACTGCCAGTTAAAAGTGGGAAAATGTACTTCGAATTGATGGAATAAAGTATCCCAATATATCACATTGCTTATAAATAGGCTGCAAGGGCCGGAGGAGCTTTCCAACAAACCATCAGCCTTTAGAAGCATCCAGCCCCTATCCAGGAAAACTATAGTTCCCAAATCAGAAAACTGGTAAACATAACACTGCATTGCCTCTGCCTTAATTGGATAAATGCCAACTTGATTATAGAAAGCTGTAGAACCATAGAAGTGGTGAATGCAGAACTGTGAATTCCTTAGCCACATCATACACCAGAAAAATAAATGCCCGGTCCCTTCTTTCCATATTTTGGAATTCAAGTCTCCTTGCAGCGCATCTAATTCTCAGACCTAAACACATCTGGAAAACTAGCTGCAGCGGAATTTGGGATACACAGTTCTAGCTGCCCAGCTTCTACAATACAGAAAGAAACATAGATAGGGTTGGAGGTTAGAATGTCCATTGCATGAGCCATAGTCCATGCCTTCCATTCCATTTTTACTATCAACTATGTGGCTGACTTTGGAATAGAATATAAGAAGTGTGGTAAATAGAAAACTGTGCCCCCTCTCCAGAGATGCACACATTCTAATCTCTGGAATATGTGAATATGTTATGTTTATGGCAAAGTTAAATTAAGTTTGCAGATAAAATTAAAGTTACTGACCTTAATATAGGAAGATTATACTTGATACTTAGGTGGGTCCAAAGTAATTACAAGTGTCCTTAAAAGTGGAACAGGGAAGCAGCAGAAGAAACTACAGGGAGATGACTATAAAACACTGCTCAGAGGTGCTATGCACCTGACTTTGAAGATCGAGGACGGAGCCATGAGCCAAGAGAGATGACTGGCCTTTACAAACTGGAGAAAGTAAAGAAATGTATTCTTCCCAAGATCCTCCAGAGGGAATGCTACTCTGTTGACCTCTTGCCTTTAGCCCAGTGAAATCCAGATTTGACTTCTAACCTATAGTTTTTGCAGACAATAAATTTACATTGTTCTAAGTCACTAAGAAGTGGTCACTTTTTACAGCTACAATAGAAAACTGACACAGGAAACAAACAGTATGCACCTCTGCTTAGTCAGCCTGTACTTGGCAAATTGTTACTCTGTACCAAGTGGCATTCTTGTTCCTTTAGGAAAACATACCATGATCAGTGTTCTCAAGAACCTCACAGCCAATGAAGAACAGGGATGAGTAAAGAGAACATTCGTACATACTGTGATTAATGTTATAATAGGAAAAACAGACATGACTGGTCAAGGAGGTTTATGGGAAAATCATATCTCTGTGCCTAGAAGGATATATTGCTGAGACTTTTTGAGTTCTTAGGGAGGTAAGAATAGGAGATACGATTGAGTTCTACCATCAAAAGCAGAAAAAAAATATCAGTTTTATATTCATTTTAGGTTTTTAGATATTGAGTTGAATGATCTGAGAATAATAACATTTTATATGTGTAACAGTCTTTATAACGTGTATCACATTCATGCTCTAGCAAATCAGGGAAATTTCCTCAACTTTTTTTAAAGTGTTGAATGATTTGCCACACTATTTAATAAACAGTGATAGACACTATTATGTAATTAGAATCACCTGTAATGTACCTAAATTTGTCCTTCTGAGCCAATGCATTATAAGAGAGAATATTTTAGTTCAGTGTTAATACTTTAGAATTCTTCTCTACTTAAGCCACTTCAAAAAACTTTAGTCTATAATTTCTACTTAACAATACTGTCATTATAACCCCCACCAAGAGTCCTCCCACCTCAATTTTTCATCAGTGAAAGAATCTGAATAAGAAGAAAGGAATAGAATCAAATAGAGAGAGAAAACAGACTGTAAAGATAAAGCTCTGGCAAATAAGTTCTTCAACTAATTTTTTTTTTTTTTTTACTTTTGTTGTTCTTGCTGCTTTTTGGAAACTCCAAGGATTTTTTAAATTTGATAAATGGTTATTATTGTTGTTGGATTCTCATATGAATTCTCATTGATATATTTGTTTATAATAGTTTTATAAAATGTACCATAAATCATAATTGTTTATCATAAACTCATAAAATGTAGATTAATGTAACTTTTTGTATCTCTGTTTACTACTGATCTAAGATGGGCAAAGCTAGGAAGCTGGCCCCTTGCAGTGGTTAAGAAACTGGTTTGTGACCCAGACTGACTGGATCTGGATCTTAGCTCAGCCCCTTTCTCCCTGAGTTACCTTGGGCAAACTTTTACTTGCTTCAATTTCCTTGTGTGGTAAGGGTTAATAATAACACTTTCCTTAAAATATTAAATTTTACTTAGAATCGTGACTGACACATAAGTGCTAACTATTTATTTGTTATATAAAATGGAAGATGAATTCAAATTGCCTTAATTTCACATGAGGTGTTAAAATTCCATAAACTTTATGTTCTACCATTTTATTGAGATATTTTTCTAAACATCTATTTAGGCATTTATTTAATGTGATGAGCTAGATAAATAGTAGCATATGAATTGATGCAAAAAAAGTGTGAAACTCATAGAACTTAAAGGTTAGTGGCAGAAACAGATGTTATACAAAGAGTTACAAGAATAATGAATGCTGTGAAAAGGAAGCACAAAGAACACTCTTGGCAGATACAAGATATGGTTGAATGAAACATATTTTAAGGTAAAAGGTAAAAAATTCAGCCAATCGCTCAGACTTTTATCAAAATTTAAACCTTGGATATTCTCTGAGGGCTAAATTATGCTGTGTTCGTGATGTGACATTAAGGTAGGCGCCATGCCAAAACAGCCTCTCCGCCAAAAAGTCTTTGTTATATTAAACCCAAATGTCTCTTCTGCTACATTGAGTTTATTTTCTCTAGTATGGACTTTGGAGACAGAATATGATGTTAGCACTGTCAAAACAAAAAGAAACCATGATTCAACTTTATTTCTTAAATACTATGATAATTAATCTCTTTTTACAGTAATTTTGGGGAGTTTTATGGAATCAAGCTTTTAAAGTAGCAGCGGGGGCAGAGGGGGCAGGAAGAAGAAAATTAATTTGCCTGCAGGAAAAATAACCATGGACAAGTGGCCAATTTAATCTATAGATTTTAACTATATACAAAAAGGTCATTTTCTCTTCCTTCTTCGGTCAGAACATCTTATGATATGATGATACCTGGAGGGTATAGAGGGATATTCTTCAGAACTTTTCCAACCTCATCCAGTGACATTCTTGGGTGTGGTCCTGGAAACATCAAACATTACCTTTAAAAGAACGGATCAAATGAATAAATTATTATTTAAAAACTAAAAAAAAAAATCATTAAATTTGAAAACTCCTGGTGAATCTATAAATGGCAATAATGCATGCTCTACGTGCTATTAGTGAGATTTATAAAAAAATTTTATCGGTATTAAAATTTAAGAACAAATTATCCTCTTTCCTTACACCAAGTAGATTTGAAAACAAATATCCTTAGGTACTAATGTAATTAAGTCTACACTATAAGGGACATTCTCACATTGGAAAAAAAAGAGCATCAATAAGGAGGAGAATTGCTCCATTCATATCCAAAGATCCTGAGAGTAGTGTAAGAAAGCAATTAAAATTATTATTTTGCTCCATAGTGTGACTCTCTTTTTCCAGAAATGGAGAGGATTGGGAAAGATAAGGAAGTACTGCCTGTACTAAGAAATGTTCAATCTTGTTAAGTCCAAAAGAGATGGTTTACAGAATTATTGAGGGTGCTGAAAAAAAAATAATCAAATTGTGCCTAAAGATAGACTCCCAAAGCTACAACAGAGAATAACCCACCAAAGAGCCATTTCTTCTATGATCAGAAAGCCACCCAGTGAATTTAGAGGCTGACCTTAGAGGTGTTTCCTCTTGAATCCATACTATAATTAGAAA
>NW_011888860.1:4951935-4954486 GCF_000151845.1 Pteropus vampyrus | reverse complement strand
TTTTTTTTAATTTCAGCTAGAATCCAGCTAGACTATGTCCAAATTTCTGAACTATAGAAACTGTGAGGTAGAAGATGGGTATGTTTTAAGCCACTAACTTTATGGTAATTTGTTATGCAGCAGTAAAAAATAATACATACATAAAAAATATTTTACCAAGACTTTTCAAATGTGTATTACTTATACATGCTCCTTTTTAACTTGGAGGAACTTTATTAAAGTCAATAAGAAGGAATTAGGAAAACAAAAATATTTATTATTTTTAATACACTTCTACCGGTATCATATTTTAATAAAATATTTTAATATCTTTATGTACTCTAAATATATTAATAGCAAAGCCTTTGAGCTATAAATTTATGCCATTCATTTTGCAAAAAATACATAATACATAACCTAATTAACAAACTCAAATCATTGTGCAGTAAAGTTATGTAGACTTACTCTCCCCCCCCAAAAAAGTCCAATATCATTTTTTAATTTAAGTGTAGATATTTAAGTGTGACCCCTTGACACTTATCTCATTTATGAAATCCAATACGTAGACAAATATATAGCTAGCTAAGATATGTAGTCTTTTCATGAATTTGTTTTATAAATGAATTAATAAATCAGTTTTCAAAAATTTTTCCCAATGTTCCTTTTTCTTAAATAGATTTTTCTCTCAGAAAAAACTTACTTGACAGTATTTATAAGATTGAAGAGAACATGTTATTAGATAAAAATTATCATCACTTGCATTGCCCCACTGTATAACATATCCGATTTAAGCATATCTTTAAATGATGTTAAATACAGCACTTTCTAATATAGCCTTAAAAATATATATAAAAAAAAGGAACATTGGTTAAAAGAGGATACCTGAAATCAGCATATTGAATTGTCAACTCGTTTGATTCCCCCATAGATTTTTGCATTTCAGATAATGTGAGATACAGAATGGGAGAGCAATACCTTTGTTCTGTAAAGTGAAACAACAGTTTTTATGGTATGCGTGTAACCTATTCTCAGATTCAATTTATATATACATTTTATACAATTTAAAGATACAGAATTTTATTTCCGTTAAACTATTTATACTTAGACACCCAAGTTTGATGTCTATTGGTAAGAAATACTGAAGCAGTCCAATGCACTGACATGGGTTTAATATGTGCTTTATAATGTTAAGCATTTTATGCCTTATATATTCTTCCTCAATGTTGTATAGTAATAAAGCTTACACTGTAGCAAGTCATTTTTATATTACTTTTTTCTATATGATTATTTTCTATAATAATATCCTGATGAAATTCAAACAAATTAATTTATCATATACAATTAGTTATTTTAGTCAATATATCACCATTGACCAAGACTTTGAGTGTACAGATCAGAAAGTCCACCTTCTTTCCATCTTTTGTATTTTCCCCTAATTCAGCTATAATAGTTATTCACCTAATTTGTCTTGTTCTCAGTTTAATTTATGTAAAGATGTACCCACAAACATTCCCACTGCAGCTAATTACTGTAAGAACACTGCCAAGATCCAAAAAAAATTTCCCTCAGACTTGCGTACTAGTATATATTCACAAGAGAAAAAAAAATGCTACTAGATGCTTTCGGAAGATGTTGTTAGTCTTTCCACATCTTGTCTTCTTTATGCCATAGTGAGATTATTAAATAATGACATGGTGAAATTCTCTATTGTCTTGTTTTCTTTGTTTTGGCTTTATCTTTTTTTACAATTAATTGTAAGGTTAATTTTTTTTTTCACTCAGATAATTTTCAGTTAACTTTCACTGTCCATTAAGTCCTTATTTCATAAGTGTCTGTGCAAAATTACAGTAAGTAATTCTAGCTCAGTATTCAGTAATTTCAATATATGGCTTTCTTTTTCACTTTTTTAATTTGGTTAGCAGAAATAAACTTCATTCCTTTTTCAATTAATACATTTTTACAGCTATTGAAAAATATCACTTGTTTTAGGTTGCAAAAATGAATGTTGGTTTTAAAATAATTTCCTGCTGCTATATATTTATTTAATATTAAAGAACATTGTAAGGAGAGTCAGAAGACCTGTCAAACCTCAATATACATGACTCCATATGTAAACTTTGGGCTAGTTACTCAACCTATTTAGACTTTTCTTTCTCCATCAATAAAGTAATAGGATGATCTTAAAGCTTCTTGTGAATCAATTTCAAAAAAAACCCTTTCCTGGAACTGATTGTGCAGACAAGAAGATTTTCATTACTTTATGAACGGTTATCAAAATCTTTCTTTTTTGTGTGCGGAAAATATAGCACAAGGCATATAACTTAGGAGATATTCATATATTTGTCTCTTTCTTCTGAAATTCCCTGGTGCCCAGACTTCTCTTGTTAAGAGTTGATAATACTGAGGTCTGAAATTTGATTTCGTTGAAGAATAAGAATATCTGAATTTGGCAATGTTTGTTTATCTCTGTATAACCCAATCTTCCCTCTGCAGTAGGGAATCCAAACTTCCTATGGAGAAAAATCCACTGCTCCAGTAGAGAGCCCAAATCATTTAAAACTGCATCTTCACG
>NW_011888860.1:4949575-4951885 GCF_000151845.1 Pteropus vampyrus | reverse complement strand
CAATTGACCAATTCACAATGTCTTCCCACATTATGAATTTTGATTGAAACATATTTAATAATATTTATTCTTTGATGTTTCTTAGGAGACTAGTGGGTTCAGTTGAATAGATCTAACATCTAGGTTCTCTGACCCATTTATAGTTCATTCTTGTGAGAAACCATGAAGGGAAGAGCTAGCCCTATCTCAAAAAATCTATCGAAGAGCAATTATTTTTTTAACATAGATAGTGAGGATTTAGATAAAAGAGAAATGTCTAAACGCCTGACTGATGTTATAGCTTATTATCAATCACGAGAGGTTATTTTTTATTTCTCAATTTCTGGGAAGTATACTGTGCTGGCAAAATTCTAATATGACCTCCATATTCCCATCCTCTGGGGTATACACCCTGTTAATCTCTTCAGTGAGATGTGAATATGATGGGTTTCACTCCCATTAGTAGGTTACATTAAACGACAAAGACAAAGGCATTCTACACATGGAATTAAGGTCCCAAACTAGTTGGCTTTGAGTTAATAAAAATGAATATTATTCCAGGTGAGTATGTTTGACTTTGGGAAAGCTTTTAAAAGGGGACTGAGCTCTTTCTGAAAATACATTCCCCTGCCAGCCTTCAGGAAATAAACTGCCATGTTTTGAGAGACAGGCAGGACATGTCAAGGACCAAAGGGTGCACTCTAGGAGCTGAGATTGGTCCTGCTCTACAGTTAAAAAAATGGTCATCTCAGCCATACAACTGCAAGGAAATTTATGTTTTCAACAATTAATGAGTTTGGTAGAAGGCTTCCAATGAGCCTCAAATGAGTTTGCAGCCTCAGTCAACAATTTAATCTATAGATTTTTAGCTATATATAATTATCCAAATTTAATTATTTTTTTTAATTTCAGCTAGAATCCAGCTAGACTATGTCCAAATTTCTGAACTATAGAAACTGTGAGGTAGAAGATGGGTATGTTTTAAGCCACTAACTTTATGGTAATTTGTTATGCAGCAGTAAAAAATAATACATACATAAAAAATATTTTACCAAGACTTTTCAAATGTGTATTACTTATACATGCTCCTTTTTAACTTGGAGGAACTTTATTAAAGTCAATAAGAAGGAATTAGGAAAACAAAAATATTTATTATTTTTAATACACTTCTACCGGTATCATATTTTAATAAAATATTTTAATATCTTTATGTACTCTAAATATATTAATAGCAAAGCCTTTGAGCTATAAATTTATGCCATTCATTTTGCAAAAAATACATAATACATAACCTAATTAACAAACTCAAATCATTGTGCAGTAAAGTTATGTAGACTTACTCTCCCCCCCCAAAAAAGTCCAATATCATTTTTTAATTTAAGTGTAGATATTTAAGTGTGACCCCTTGACACTTATCTCATTTATGAAATCCAATACGTAGACAAATATATAGCTAGCTAAGATATGTAGTCTTTTCATGAATTTGTTTTATAAATGAATTAATAAATCAGTTTTCAAAAATTTTTCCCAATGTTCCTTTTTCTTAAATAGATTTTTCTCTCAGAAAAAACTTACTTGACAGTATTTATAAGATTGAAGAGAACATGTTATTAGATAAAAATTATCATCACTTGCATTGCCCCACTGTATAACATATCCGATTTAAGCATATCTTTAAATGATGTTAAATACAGCACTTTCTAATATAGCCTTAAAAATATATATAAAAAAAAGGAACATTGGTTAAAAGAGGATACCTGAAATCAGCATATTGAATTGTCAACTCGTTTGATTCCCCCATAGATTTTTGCATTTCAGATAATGTGAGATACAGAATGGGAGAGCAATACCTTTGTTCTGTAAAGTGAAACAACAGTTTTTATGGTATGCGTGTAACCTATTCTCAGATTCAATTTATATATACATTTTATACAATTTAAAGATACAGAATTTTATTTCCGTTAAACTATTTATACTTAGACACCCAAGTTTGATGTCTATTGGTAAGAAATACTGAAGCAGTCCAATGCACTGACATGGGTTTAATATGTGCTTTATAATGTTAAGCATTTTATGCCTTATATATTCTTCCTCAATGTTGTATAGTAATAAAGCTTACACTGTAGCAAGTCATTTTTATATTACTTTTTTCTATATGATTATTTTCTATAATAATATCCTGATGAAATTCAAACAAATTAATTTATCATATACAATTAGTTATTTTAGTCAATATATCACCATTGACCAAGACTTTGAGTGTACAGATCAGAAAGTCCACCTTCTTTCCATCTTTTGTATTTTCCCCTAATTCAGCTATAATAGTTATTC
>NW_011888860.1:4941274-4947300 GCF_000151845.1 Pteropus vampyrus | reverse complement strand
TGTATAACCCAATCTTCCCTCTGCAGTAGGGAATCCAAACTTCCTATGGAGAAAAATCCACTGCTCCAGTAGAGAGCCCAAATCATTTAAAACTGCATCTTCACGTGTGCTGCATACGAATGTTGTTTTTAACTTGCTCTCTCTCCATGGCCACAGCTGGTGTGGGGTGCCCTTGCTGACTCAGTTTGCATGAATAAACCATAAAGAAATTTGTGCTCATTCTACCAGTACTGTCTACATTTCCCAAAGCATGTTAAGAAATGTCCAACATAATTTCAAAAAACACTAAATGGTGCATGGTCAGTTAAAAAAAACCTAGTACCAGAACTAATGTAAAAGGATAGAGAGTAAGATTGATGCGCGCGCACACACACACACACACACACACACACACACACACAAATTACTTAGGGAAAGACTTCAAAGAAAGGAGTCAAATATGTTCAGGGTTCATTCTTACTTGTCCCACATCAAGAGCCAATTCTTCCCACTGGGCTGCATAAAAAAGAGTTTGCTTGCCAGCTTCATGCTTAATGACCTCAGTAGCTGGTAGCTCAGCAGGATAGGAGCAAGAGCTATTACGATGCCATAGCAAAAATTCCTTTTCCTTTAAAAGATAGCCTGGTCATAGAACATATATTTATGATATATTTTTAACTAATAGAATTTTTTTTAAAAAAAAACATTCTTATTCATTTAGAAATGTGATGAAAATATTTCACTTTCTGGATTAAAAAAATTTATCAACACTTTTGCCAAAAAATATATCTCAAGCTGTTTCTGGATTTCAAACATTGGTAAAGAGGCATTATCCTTTTATCTTTACTCCATGCAGTGAAGTTGTAATTTTAATTCTGACAGGAAAAGGTTTACAAAGATCCCCACATAGCCTTCATATTAAAATGTAATGTAATTTTCTAAGGTCATTTAAGAATTCTTAAAGTATATTTAGAAATAGATTTCAAAAAGAGTATTTTTCAGGACTATGAATGAAAATATGAACAAACAAACAAAAAGACTTGCTATCTAATCTTTCTTCTATCTTATAAAGATGTGAAAGCCAGGGAGGTGAAATGACATGCTCAAAGTAACACAGCAATATTAGAGAGAGTACAGCTGTTTCTTAACTTCAAGTGTGAGTTAACTGTAGAGTCTAAAATGTTTCATTGCATGGTAAGTGGATACCTTGTGATGGCAAATTCAACCAGCAAAAAAAAAAAAAAAAAAAAAAAAAAAAATTTTTTTCCAGAGTTTACAGTGGCTTCTTTCTATACTCTAGTAATCTACCTCATCTATCACCCTTCTAACTCACTGCCATTATCATGTATTAAATATAATATAGGTTGAGAGTTACCAAGAGTTACCAAGTTGCCAAATTGAGAGCTGAGATTATTTAGGTATTAAGGAAAGTAGTAAAATTTCAAAGGCAAAGTTGCTGGTAAGCAAGAACAGCAACTTATATTTTGAGTATAGTGTGCAATACATAATTTTTGAAAATCTGAGAATTCTGTGCAATACCTATGGAGAATAAACTTAATTTACTCCTTTTTTTCCTCCTACTTTACACTTTCCTTCATTGGATGTAAAGATGTTGAGGCATAATGTTCAAGCTATTCCATATAGCAGCAACTGCTGGCAGTTCATCAACCCTATTTCATCATTTTCCTGGGCAAATTGCCAGGCAATATTTATCAATCTCCTTTACACTTGGGATTGTGAGCTCAAATTCTAACCAACAGAATGTGAGTTACAATGATAAGCATTACTTCCAGGTCTTGCCCATAAAAATACCACCCCATGTAATTTCTGTGCTTTCTCCTTTCCTTTTCCCCTGCCTTAATACAAATGAACATGATGATCCACAAGATCATGGTAGGAACCACAAGAGAAAAGGAGGCTGGGAACATCACTTGAAGGAAAACCACCTGCCATGAGGAACACCCATTTTGAACTTTGGGTGAATTTGTTTGTGTTTTGAAGCAGTATATGCATTGGAGTTTGTTTGTTACACCTGCTTGCATTATATTACTAATATGTTACCTAACTAGTAAAAATTATTCTTTAATTACAAACCACCTTGCTTTATTAGGGAAAGTCCATAAAAATAAAATAATAACTTTCCCTAAGTGTTAATCATAGTTTATATGACCACCTGGAGCATCTATCGGTCTGGGATTGGGGTTGTCCTCTTTACCGTCAGCCTATACTTGAGAATTACAGAGAGTCCTGCCCGGAGTATGTTATGCTATGAAAAATGTCCAGCAATGGTCAGAAATATCAATTGCTATTTCATAGATCTTTGGAAACATAGCAGAGTGAGAGATGCCCCCAGATCTCTCCTCTTGAAACAACAATAAATTGAACATCTAAAATTCAACAAAAAACACCAAAACTGCACACAAGCATGTCTGAGTGTTGGACCCACACATAAGAGCTACCACAGATCAGAACCCCGGGTGTCATGGGGTGGATTGGGAGAAAAAAAGAAGCTGTCTCTCGCAGCCACCAAAGCTCCCTGCAGGAGGAGGAGGAGGGGAAAGGAACTGCGAGTTCCTGCAGCGAGTTCCCTGCACAGCCCTGCCTGGGAAAGTTGTGAGGTCCCTGTGGCCGGCTGGCTACAGGGCTCAGTTATCAGGGCAGAAAGCAGAGAAGCGGTTGGCAAAGAAACAACAGTTGGTTTTTACCGAAAGTGGTTGCAAAACTGAGGCTGAGCCACAGCCCCCAACCCCCAAACCAGAGGGACCCTCCCACCAT
Organism: Pteropus vampyrus; assembly: GCF_000151845.1. Taxonomy (NCBI): domain Eukaryota; kingdom Metazoa; phylum Chordata; class Mammalia; order Chiroptera; family Pteropodidae; genus Pteropus; species Pteropus vampyrus. Next base: position 4,944,546 of record NW_011888860.1, on the reverse strand, counting down.
ACTCTCCAAGATGGAACACCGTGGAGCCCCAGGGGAATAGGAGCAAATGCTACCAAAACTGTTGCTAACACTGACAGAGACTGAAACTGAAGGTATCAAGCGTGATTAAATATCTATCAGAAAAAAAAAAAAGGTATTTTTAAAGTTTTATATAAAGCAGGGATCCAAGAGTTTTAGATGCCACCTACTGGAAACCAAAAGAAAAGTGCCTTATTTGCAGCAGGCTAAAGAGAGAGCTTTATACAATAAACCTTCTTTCTAGAAAAACAGCAGAATACATTTCCATTAATGCCCAGGCAGAGAAATAGTCCATTAAACACCAGGAACAACCTAAGTGACAAGCCATCTCAGAAAGAAAGAGAAAAATCTCCAGAAAATAAGCTAACCGACATAGAAATATGCAACTTAAATGACAGAGAATTCAGGACAGTACTTCTGAAAAATATCAGTGAGTTCTGAAACGAGTCATATCAACAATTTCAAGAATTGAAAAACAACTAGATGAGCCGAGCAAGGAGATTGAACTCTCAAAAAGAACAGAATAGATCTTCTGGAGATTAAACAAACATACTGCAAGAGTTGAAAAATGAAATAGCAAGCTTGGGAAATAGAGTCGACCAAATGGAGGAAAGGATCAGTGATATCGAAGATAAAAATCTAGAAATAAATCAGATGAAAAAAGAGAGAAACCAAAGAATAAAAACTAAGAAAAAGAAATTCAAGAACTAACTGATACCATCAGGAGAGGAAACATAAGAATAATGGGCATTATTGAAGGTGAAGAAAAGGAGCAGGGACTAGAAAGCATTTTCAGACAAATAGTTGACGAGTATTTCCCAAATCTAAGGAATGAGCTGTAGCTTGGAATTCAAGAAGTCAACAGAACACCCAATTATTTCAACCCCAAAGCTTTCTCAAAGACACGTTATATTACAATTATCAAAAATCAGCGTCAAAGAAAATCCTCAAGGCAGTCAGGGAGAAAAAAATGGTAACTTATATAGGTAAACCAATTAGATTATCCTCAGACTTCTCAGCACAAACTTTACAAGCCAGAAAGGAATGGAGTCAAATATTCAAAATATTAAGTGAACGGAACTACCAGCCTAGAATAATGTATTCAGCCCTGGTCTCCTTTGGATATGAAGGAGAAATTAAGACTTTTCCAAACATACAAAAATTGAGAGAATTCTTCACTACAAGGCCTGCACTACAGGAAATACTGAAAAGGGTCAGTTCACCTAAAACAAAATACAAAAAATAATAATAATAATAATAATTAGGAGTAAAGTGACTATCAGGCAAATAGAAACAGAGGGGCGCAATCCTTACTAAAAACAGGGCATTATAAGCTTAAATAGTAATGAATATTCAGTGTACATATGGACAAATTGAGATAACAATGACTGAAAAGGAGAAGATTCAAAGATCCAAATTCACAAAGGGGAATGGAGATAAGACACATGCAGAAGAAAATGGGTGACTGTATTTATATAACTATCCTTTACATATTCATAATGGTAAGCACATGCCAAAGATTTAGAACTGAAGTATATAACTTAAAACAAGAAGAACCTGAGGCAAAACACACAAAAGCCAACCAAAATAAAGAAAACAGAAACAAAAGGACAAAGAAGCAATGGAAACACCAAGCTACCAGAAAGCAAAAGATAAATTGGTTATAAGAATACTTCATATTTCAATAATCACCCTAAATGTAAATGGACTGAACTCATCAATAAAAAAGCACAGATTTGCAGAATGTATCAAAAAACATAACCCAACTATATGCTGCCTTCAGGAGACACATCTTAGCTCCAAAGACAAATATAGATTCAATGTGAAAGGGTAGAAAATGATATTTCAAGTAAATGGCATTCAGAGAAAAGAGGGAGTAGCAGTACTAATATCAGACAAAATAGACTTCAAAATAAAAAAGGGAAAGAAAGATACTGAGAAATACTTCTTTTTTATTTCTTTCCTCTCTTTTTAATTCCCACCCACTTTCACCCCTGACCCATGGATGTTGCCATTTCCCCTTAAGAACTGGATCTCTGAAGCTGGAGCGTCCCCTCCCACATGTTCGTGGTGTAAAACTAGGGCCTGGCGTGGTGCACCTGGGGCCTGGTGCACCAAGGATATGGTCCATGGCTCCACCAGGGACATGAACCCAGGACCTTCTGCGTGCATAGCAGATGTGCTAACCATACACTATAGAACCACCCCCTGAGGAAGACTTCTTGATGATAAAGGAAATCATGCACCAAGAAGACATAACACTTCTTAATATATATACTCCCAATCAGGGAGCCCCAAAATATGTAAAGCAATTACTAACAGAACTAAAGAAAGAAACAGACCAAACCACTATCGTAGTATAGGACTTAAATACCACACTGTCACACAGATCATCCAAACAGAAAATCAATAAGGAAATAACATCCTTAAATGGCACATTAGACCAACTGGACATAATTGACATTTACAGAGCCTTCCATTCTAGAACAGCTGCTTATACATTCTTCTCCAGTGCACATGGAAAATTCTCAAGGATCGACCACATACTGGGACACGGAGATAGCCTCAACAAATATAAGAGGGTTGAAATTATACCAACATATTCTCTGATCATAATGCTTTGAAACTAAAGATTAACTGGAAACAGAAATCAGGAAGAACCACAAATACATGGAGATTAAACAACATACTACTGAAGAATAACTGGATCACAGAAGAAATAAAAAGAGAGATCGAGAGATACATAGCAATGAATGAAAATGATAGTACAATATATCAAAACATTTGGGACATGGCAAAAGCCATTATTAAGAAGAAAGTTCATATCATTTCAGACCTAACTCCAAAAAGAAAACCCAGCCCAAATAAACAACCTAATGCTTCATCTTAAAAAACTAGAAAAAGAAGAAAAAATGAAGGCTAAAGTCAGCAGAAGGAAAGAAATAATCAAAATTAGGACAGAAATAAATGAAATTGAAAACAAAACAAAACAAAACAAAAAAAAATAGAAAAAATAAATTCAACAAAAAGTTGGTTCTTTGAGAAGGTTAATAAAATTGACAAACCCCTGGTTAGACTTATTAAAGAAAAAAGAGAAAGGATGCAAATAAACAAAATCAGGGATGAAAAAGGGGAAATTACAACTGACATCGCAGAAAAACAAAGGATTATATAAGAATACTATGAAAAAGTATATAACACCAAATTTAATAACCTAGAAGAAATGGAGAGGTACTTTGAAAGATACAATCTTC
>NW_011888860.1:4940702-4941224 GCF_000151845.1 Pteropus vampyrus | reverse complement strand
CTCAAGGCAGTCAGGGAGAAAAAAATGGTAACTTATATAGGTAAACCAATTAGATTATCCTCAGACTTCTCAGCACAAACTTTACAAGCCAGAAAGGAATGGAGTCAAATATTCAAAATATTAAGTGAACGGAACTACCAGCCTAGAATAATGTATTCAGCCCTGGTCTCCTTTGGATATGAAGGAGAAATTAAGACTTTTCCAAACATACAAAAATTGAGAGAATTCTTCACTACAAGGCCTGCACTACAGGAAATACTGAAAAGGGTCAGTTCACCTAAAACAAAATACAAAAAATAATAATAATAATAATAATTAGGAGTAAAGTGACTATCAGGCAAATAGAAACAGAGGGGCGCAATCCTTACTAAAAACAGGGCATTATAAGCTTAAATAGTAATGAATATTCAGTGTACATATGGACAAATTGAGATAACAATGACTGAAAAGGAGAAGATTCAAAGATCCAACTTTGCAAAGGGGAATAGAGATAAGGCATGTGCATAAGAAAATGGATGACTA
>NW_011888860.1:4938695-4940652 GCF_000151845.1 Pteropus vampyrus | reverse complement strand
GGATGAAAAAGGGGAAATTACAACTGACATCTCAGAAATACAAAGGATTATATAAGAATACTATGAAAAAGTATATAACACCAAATTTAATAACCTAGAAGAAATGGAGAGGTACTTTGAAAGATACAATCTTCCTAGACTGAATCAAGAAGATCTGTAAAATCTAAATAGACTGATCAATAGTATAGAAATTGAAAAAATCATCAAAAACATACCAAAAAATAAAAGTCCAGGACCAGATGCCTTCACCAGTGAATTCTACCAAACATTCAAAGAAGATTTAATACCTCTTCTCTTCAAACTCTTCCAAAAAGTCAAAGAGGAGACAATACATCCCAACTCATTTTATGAAGCCCATATTACTCTGATATCAAAACCTGGTAAACATAATACAAAAAAAGAAAACTACAGACCAATATCTCTCATGAACACAGATGCAAAAATCCTAAATAAGATACTAACGAACCAAATACAGCAACATATTAAAAAGATCATATGCCATGATCAAGTGGGCTTCAATCCAGGAGCACAGGGATGGTTCAACATAAGCAAGTCGATTAATGTGATACACCTCATAAATAAATTTTAAAAAGCCTTCGACAAGATACAGCATCCATTTATGATCAAAACACTTAACGAAATCAGTATAGAAGGAAAGTAACTTAACATAATAAAGGCCATCTATGACAAACACTCAGCCAACATAATACTTAATGGTGAAAAACTAAAAACCTTTCCTCTAAGATCAGGTACAAGATAAGGCTGTCCAATATCGCCACTGTTATTCGATACAATGTTGGAGGTCCTAGTAAGTGCAATCAGACCAGAGAAAGATATAAAAGGCATCCAAATAGGAAATAAAGAAGTCAAACTGTCACAGATGACATGATTCTCTATATAGAAAACCCTAAAGACCATACTAGACACTACTAGAAACAATGAGCAAATACAGTAAAGTCTCTGGATACAAAATCAATATTCAATAATCCATAGCTTTCCTATACTCTAATAATGAAGTGTCAGAAAAAGAAATGGAAAAAATAATTCCTTTTGCAAATGCAACAAAAAGAATAAAATACTTAGGAATAAATTTAATGAAACAAGTGAAGGACCTATATAATGAAAGCTATAAGATCCTATTAAAAGAAATTGAAGAAGATACAAAGAAATGTGTTCTTGAATTGGAAGAATCAACATAGCTAAAATGACCATATTACCTAAAGCATTACACAGATTCAATGCTATCCCCATCAAAAGACCATCAGCATTTTTTAAAGAAGTGGAACAAAAAATCATCAGATTTGTATGGAAGCACAAAAGACCCTGAATCACCAATGCCTTCCTGAGAATAAAGAACAAGACAGGAAGCATCACTCTGTCCGATTTTAAATTATACTACAAAGCAACAGTAATAAAAATAGCATCATAGTGGCAGCAAAACAGACAAACAGACCAGTGGAACAGAGTCGAGAGTCCATGAGCAAAGCCATATTTATATGGGCAAAGAATTTTCGACAAAAAAGCCAAAAACATACAGTGGAGAAAGGAAAGCCTCTTCGATAAATGGTGCTGGGAAAACTGGAAAGACGCCTGCAAAAAAATGAAACTCGTCTCTTTTCTATCACCACGCACCAAAATTAACTCAAAATGGATTAAAGACATCAATATAAGACCTGAAATAATAAAATGCATAGAAGAAAACATAGGAACTAAACTGAAGGACCTTGGACTTAAAGAAGATTTTATGAATTTGACTTCAAAAGCAAGAGAAGTAAAAGCTAAAATAAATGAATAGGACTACATCAAACTAAAAGCTTCTGCTCAGCAAAAGAAATTGTCAACAAGGTAAAGAGAGAACCATCTGAATGGGAAAATATATTTGCAAACAAATCCTCAGATAAGGGCCTAATATCCAAAATATAGAAAGAACTCACACAATTCAATAACAACAAAAAAA
>NW_011888860.1:4935517-4938610 GCF_000151845.1 Pteropus vampyrus | reverse complement strand
AAAAAAACAAATTATCCAATCAAAAAATGGGTAGTGGACCTGAACAGACACTCCTCTTTAGAGGACATACAAATGGCCAACAAATATATGTAAATCAAAACCACAATGAGATACCATCTTACACCTGTTAGAATAGCTATAATCAACAGGACAAGTAATAAGTGTTGTAGAGGATGCAGAGAAAAAGGAATCCTCATACACTGCTGGTGGGACTGCAGATTGGTACAGACACTATGGAAAACTGTATGAAGGTTCCTCAAAAGACTAAGAATGGATCTACCATATGATCCAGCAATCCCTCTACTGAGTATTTACCCCAAAGACTTGAAAACCCATATCCGAAAAGAGGATTAAACACCGATGTTCATAGCAGCATCATTCACAGTGGCCAGGACACGGAAGCAACCGAAGTGTCCTACAATAGATGATTGGCTAAAGAGGCTATGGTACATATATACAATGGGATATTACTCAGCCATAAGAAGAGATGAAATACTGCCATTTGCGACAACCTGGATGGACCTAGAGATAATCACACTAAGCGAAATAAGCCAGATAGAAAAAGTTGAAAATCACATGATATAACTTATATGTGAGATATAAACCCAAAAGCAACAAATGAGCAGGACAAACAGAGACTCATAGACATGGACTATAGACTAGTGGTTACCAGAGGATTATAGACTAGTGGTTACTAGTGGGGTGGAGAAAGAGCAGGGAGCTATATGGGGTAAAGGGGGTCAAATATAGGGAAGAGAGAGTGAAGTAGGTAAAGGGGTTCAAATATATGGTAGCTGAAGGAAACTGGACTTTGGGTGGTAAACAAGTGATATAATACACAGATATCAAATTATAATGTACACCTGAAAATTATATAATTGTATTAACCAATGTTACCCCAATAAACCTAATTTAAAAAAATAACAAATCAAAAAATAATAATAAAAAAATAAATTTGCATTGATGTAACAGTTTCCCTCTTGAGAATAATAATACAAAAATATCTAGCTATACAAAGATTTTTATACAGATATGTTCCTTGGACCATTGTTTGCAATAGTAGAAAATTGGAATCACCTAACTGTTTGTTAGAAAATGCTTTAATATATCCTAGTGTATCCATACTATGGAATTCTGTGAAGCTATTAAAAATAATAACATAGATACTTTTTGCTTCCATGGAAAAAGTCCATGATGTGTTGATAAGTGAGATAAGAAAATTTAAGAACAATATGTATAGTATGATCTTATGTTTGTTTGAAAACAACAAAGAAAATTTGAAGATAGTCTGGAAGAACACACTAAAACTAACAGGATTTACTTCTTGAGCTGGATTAAAATATTAGAATAAAGAAAGATGAACAATTTTAAAAAAATTACTATTCATGTCTTTTATGATATCATTAGCATTTATCAATCCTTTCAAAATCTTGATCCAATGGGATTTTTTTTTCTTTGTAATACGGGAATTCTAGTCATTACGTCAGGCAGTGGTACTTGGGCAAAAGGAAGGAATGCCATTTTTTTTAGTAGAGTGATTGAGAGTAAATAGAAGGTCTCAGCTTTTTAAAGCCTTTCCTAATGGGTGGATACTTACTGAATTCTATATCAAGTCTGCACAATCTAAGGAAATAAAAATGTGCCATTAATTTTTTTTTTTTTACTGTTTTAAAGTGCACCCAAGTATGTCTTACTGGACTCTAAATTATATTTTGGGATTATTTTTCTGTTTAATAAAGGTCTTCATACCATCAACTATCACCTTAAAATTTGCCCTATGAACCCTTGGAATTTGAGATCTGTCAAAGTAATTATTAATGACATGCCATATACTTAGTTAAAAGCACAATTTAAAAACTGGACAATCAATCAATAATTAAGACCTACTGGCTTAGTCTCAAAACTGCTTAATTTAGTCATATCTCTACCAATAGCATTGGGATTCCACTGGGGTTGAGAGCAGAGTTGGCAATGGATTTGTGTAATTTATTCTTTCTAATATGAGAGAGCATTTCAATAACAAAGTGATAACTTTGTTATTCAGCAAAGGTGCTCTATAAATAAGTCTGACAAATATAAAAGAAATACAAATCGGGAAAAATAAAACAAACAATCTGACTTAGGAGGCCTTGGACAGAACTGGTGTTTCACAGTTTCAGAGCAAAACTTTATCATAGTTCTCTGAATTGTGATGGTTCTGGTGAACATTCTATCTGAATGACATAGACTGTGATCTGATCTTCAGAACAGCAGAAGCAGAATATACCAAGCTACAAGTTCTAACATATTTTCTTCGGTTCTACTGTTCTTTGAATACTTATAAGAATGTTTTCTCTAAGCCTCATTGAGGGTAATTTTGTGTGGATTGAAAAGCATTTCTGCAGGCAATTAGGGTAATTTGTGTCTGGGGATGACTCAAAGGGACTCTACTATACCAAAAAAAAAAAGCTAATTATACTCTTGTGAGATGATAATTACCATCATTGACTGCAATCTCTAAAGTTTGAAGGTTTTTGAACACTCAAAGAGTCCACATCCTTTCTGATTCATGAATCTCTTCAGGTATAGGGAAATTTGTACTTCTCAAGAGAGTGCAAGATTCCCAGAGATAGTTGTGAAGAACATCATTTCTTATATTGTGTTCATAATTATTTCTCTCTACAATCAGAGCATAAACTGTTCTATACAATATTTCCTACAACACTGTCCCTAAACCGAACTCAGCACACTAGTTCTTAATGGAAGCATTAATAATCTTAAGTAAATATCTTTTCTGCACCTAAGCTTATCTTTTAAAAAAATATGTCATTCCCTTTATATAGACCTAAATGCAAGTTATAATTTAGCTTATTGAAAATGGCAAGTGATTCCAAACAGATATTAATCACCTTACATTATATGTCTTTGTAAACCACACGATGACTTTTGATTAAGAAATTTTCAAGTGCAATTTTTATTTTAAATGACTTTGAACTCATAGGACAACTATTATTATAATATTTCATAAAATAAAATTTAACTCTATAATTCTTGATGTCATCTGACATGAGCAGAGAACAGAAATGCTAATTCCTTCCTCAACTATGACAATGT
>NW_011888860.1:4925227-4935467 GCF_000151845.1 Pteropus vampyrus | reverse complement strand
CAAAACTTTATCATAGTTCTCTGAATTGTGATGGTTCTGGTGAACATTCTATCTGAATGACATAGACTGTGATCTGATCTTCAGAACAGCAGAAGCAGAATATACCAAGCTACAAGTTCTAACATATTTTCTTCGGTTCTACTGTTCTTTGAATACTTATAAGAATGTTTTCTCTAAGCCTCATTGAGGGTAATTTTGTGTGGATTGAAAAGCATTTCTGCAGGCAATTAGGGTAATTTGTGTCTGGGGATGACTCAAAGGGACTCTACTATACCAAAAAAAAAAAGCTAATTATACTCTTGTGAGATGATAATTACCATCATTGACTGCAATCTCTAAAGTTTGAAGGTTTTTGAACACTCAAAGAGTCCACATCCTTTCTGATTCATGAATCTCTTCAGGTATAGGGAAATTTGTACTTCTCAAGAGAGTGCAAGATTCCCAGAGATAGTTGTGAAGAACATCATTTCTTATATTGTGTTCATAATTATTTCTCTCTACAATCAGAGCATAAACTGTTCTATACAATATTTCCTACAACACTGTCCCTAAACCGAACTCAGCACACTAGTTCTTAATGGAAGCATTAATAATCTTAAGTAAATATCTTTTCTGCACCTAAGCTTATCTTTTAAAAAAATATGTCATTCCCTTTATATAGACCTAAATGCAAGTTATAATTTAGCTTATTGAAAATGGCAAGTGATTCCAAACAGATATTAATCACCTTACATTATATGTCTTTGTAAACCACACGATGACTTTTGATTAAGAAATTTTCAAGTGCAATTTTTATTTTAAATGACTTTGAACTCATAGGACAACTATTATTATAATATTTCATAAAATAAAATTTAACTCTATAATTCTTGATGTCATCTGACATGAGCAGAGAACAGAAATGCTAATTCCTTCCTCAACTATGACAATGTATTTCTATCAGTCAGGGTTCTCCATAGAAACAGAGCCAATAGGAGATATATATGTCATGACTATTTATATAGTTTCTAGAATAAGATCTAGAACGAGATTTTTAGAATTATTATAAGGAATTGGAATACTCAACTATGGAGGCCTAAAAGACTCATAACCTGTGTTTGCCATCTGTAATGGCAAGCCAGTGGTGTAACTTCCTAGCCAAGTCTAAAGTGCTGAGAACTAGGAATGTTGATAGTGTAAGTTTCAGTACAAAGGCAGGAGAAGACGAATGTTTAGCTAAAGAAATCAAGCAAAGAGAGAGAAGTCAATCTTCCTCTGCCTTTTGGTTCTATTCAGGCTGTCCAAGGATTAGACAGTTGGTTAATGACCACCCATATGGGGAGGCCCATTTACTTTACTCATGCTAATCACAAATGCTAATCACTTCCAGAAACAGCCTCAGACACACTCAGAAATAATGTTTGACCAGATAAATGGTCATCCCTTAGCACACTCTTGTTGACACATAAAATTTATCATCACACTATTCCAAGTTCAAATTAGCTTGTTGGGAACTACAACAATCACTGACTCACGTATCCCGCTGTGGTAAAAAACTGATACATTTTTAATATGTGTAGCTCCTAAGTAACATTTCATAAAGAAATGCAGGATTTTATATGCCCCCTATTCTATTAGATTTTATCATTCAATATTCAGTCATTGCTCCAATCTACAACAATATTTTAAGGTTGTAATACTCTCATATATAATATTTACTGTTCTCTCTGTATTATCCATACATTTGATATATACGACAGTCAGTGTCTTATCTATATTAATGATTTTAAAAAGGGAAAAAAAGGGCTATAGGAAGAATTTTATATCACATACTAGAGTAAGTATATTTCAAGTTAATCTCAATTTACTATTAAACACATTTAAGTACATTTATTCAATTTGAGAGCAGTGTATCTTATTGACTTTGCCTCCAATCCATACACTTTCAAATATACATGAAAATAATCTGAGAGCTCTTGTAAAGTACCTAAGATATACCATTGAAAGCAGAACAATTAAAACAAAGAAGTACATGAGATAATGTGAAAGATCATGTTAAAGTAAATGTATGTGGCCTCCAATGATCGCAGCTTCCTTATCAATGCCTGCATAATTTGTTGTAATAAGTCCCAGAAAGATTTAGCTTATAATGCCCTCAAGATATTAGTCTATATTTTTATGAAATACTATGTGCTCATTTTTTTAAAATGGAATATTTTTTTCCTATCCTTAAATTTTGGTTATTATTTCAATTATCTATTGTTGTTTAATAAACAACCATAAAACATAGTCCCTTCAAACAAAAGTTCTCAATTTGAGCTGGACTTGGTAGGTTGATGTTCTGAGTCTTGCCTAGGTTTACTAATATGGCTATAGTATTAGGTCTGTATGGTTCTAAATGACATCTATCAAATGTCTGGCAGTTCACTGATGTTACCATGTGGGAAACCTTATTTTCTCTCCACTCGGGCTCTCTCTAGTGGTGCCATTTTTCATGGTAGTGGTACCATTTCAATTTGGCAAGCCCTGATTCATTATTACTTATCAAGTTTCTAGAAAGTCACTATAGGAGAGTACAATAAAACATGTGGATATGAAGAAGCTTAGTTCACTGAGAGTATTTGATGTAACAGTCAACCCAGTTACACTTCTTGTTCTCTACATTTCCTCAGAAATAACTGACAACAATTTTACAATTCTATTTGTAGACTAACCAGATTCCTAGGATATAATTAAACTGAGCACAAGTCTTGAGTACTGAAAATTTCATAATCTCTTTATCTATCTTAGATTTCAAAATTGATTTGAGAGGCATTGCAGGGATGGAAATCTAAATTTAAGACTAGAACCATGAGTGCCAGATAAAGGGTTCTGATCCAAAAGAAAATCAAATAATGACTATATTTTATAAAAACCAGTTGTCAGACCAGGAGAGAGATTATAGTTGCCCTAAATGAAGACCACTTTTGGACCCAAGCATAAATTTATACATTCTGTTTCAGAGAATTGTTGTGAAAGCAAAAGAACCCAAATGCAATATAATTGAACCAGGAAAATCAATAACAATATGTGGCTGCACCTATGAGATGCATTTCTCGAAGGGATAATAGTTTTACTAAAGGGGGAATTGGCTTAGTCAAAGAGATAAAGAACAAAGCAGCAAGAGAGAAATACATTTTCTCCAAGGCCAGGCTGGATATTCTCTAACTAGGAAATTCCTATGGTGATTATTTTAATCTGATTCACTCTCTCTGTGGGGCCCTCCATAGTTAGTCCCTAAAGAAATTCTACTTTTTATTACCAAGTTTTTCTTTTCCATTTTAAGTCTAAATATCAGTCTTTTTGACAGAGAAGGCAGAAACAATTAGCAATTAAGCAATTCTTCAAGGAATTGTGTAGAGAAGCATCTAAATTATGAATGTATATTTCTATTTTGTTCACTAGATTTTAACCTACTTACTTCATTTGTATAAAAATGATATTTACTTAGATGTTTAACAAATCTGTCTATATCAATGATAAGAGAGCTACAAAAAGAACATACACACAAACACACACATACACACACACACACACACACACGGTTTACCATCATTTTCTAGATCACCTAGAGGTCATTATTAATAAAATATTATAGACCTAGAGCAAATTTTAGGTTATTTATTCTAAAGCAGAAAAAATGCCTAGACTCTCCATCTTCCATTATCATAGCAATGGAGAGGAATAAGAAAACAGGAGTGAGGGAGGTTGGTGCTCAGAAATATTAACTACCATTTATATCAGATGTCCAACGGAACGTTTGCAAGAGATTCTTAAGGCCAAATGAAGCTAAAATACAAGTTATTTAGTCAAGTTTTCTAACAGGAAGAAGAAAAGCAGTGATCCAAAAGGCAAAGCAGGATGCAGATGAGCAAGTTAAAAGAAGTTATTAAAGCAGAAACTGGGCAGAAAAAAAGGGGAGTTGGAAGTTGAGAGCAGGCAGTTGCATGAGTGGGCCGAGGTGGAATTATATCTGATGCAGATAATGGCTGATTGAGAAAAACTCAAACAAGTGTGTCTATATAATCATATCCATGGGATATATCTGAATTTTATCAAGGTAAATGAATAATCTACTTCTCATTCCAACCAATTGCATAGAGGATTATTCATAAAACTTTAAAACCTGTGAGAATTGTAGAATGCCAAAGGTAATGTCTTGACATTTCAAATGCCCCACTTTGTTTAAAAAACTATCTTTCACTCTTTATAATCTGAATAGGCAAAAAGGTACCCAAGAGTTATTTTATACCTAGTTAGGTAGGACAATTACATTAAACATGACTGATGACTGCTCTGAGTCTATCCTCAGGCAAATCTGGACATTTTCTCATAATTTCTCTTTATGAAAATGGAAAAACCTCACAAGACTTGCTAATGAACAGATGATTCAGCCCCATCACAGGCTGTGGGGTATTAATTTCAAAATCATCCAGCACTTTAGTTCTGAAAGTACAAAAATGTTTTAGGATCTGTACAGATTACTGAGAAATTTAGGAGTTCAGAAGAGGTAGTAGCAAGGAGAAAGCAATTAATATACCCAATCTTAATTATAGAACCAAATCACTTAATTTTAAGCAATGTCAAAATACTTGAAGTTGTCCCCTCTCATTTGTGGAGAGAGGTGCATGATTGCTTGTACAAACTTTTACTTACCCCTTGGATTTCTGGGAAAAGAAAAAGACTACCTAATACAAGTAACATTTTAACTGCTGAAGAATTATGTCAATATACAGTGTCCTGAAAGGTTGTTCTACAAAAAGAATAGTCTGCTTCGTTTATTTTCAAATATAGGTAACCAAAAACATCACATACTTAGCAGAAAATCTTATACTATTTTATATAAAATATATCAAATGTTATGGAAGAGAATTATTCATCTTAATAATGCATTTTTAATAAAACTTAGAGATCTCTAGCATGTGGCATGATTTAATCCAAATAAATTTAAAACCCCTTGAATTACAGAGAGGCGGCCTTACTTACAGGAAATATCACACATAATTAATGACATCTCTTTTAAAACCTTAATTTTATATAACAGAAAGTGTCTTCTGCTGTCTGGATAAAAATGCATGAGATCTCACATACTATTAAGCTGAAATTGTGAGTTATAAAATGAGTAAAAATCAAAGGAGCTCCAGTGTTTTCACAAGAACAGCAAATCTCTTAGATTCAGAAAAGAAAACATTCATTCATTACAGAGTCTATTTTCAAACTCTTCTCTCTTCACTGAATTTTATTATGAACTGTCATTTCTACCGAACCTTCTGTTCTTTCAGGTAATGTTGACTAACATAAATTATTCTTTTAGTTTATGAAACAGATTATTTTATTTTCTCCTTTAAGATTTTTTTCCCCAGTAGCATCTTAAACAAACCATCAAGGATCAAGAGAACTCTTCCACTTTATTCTCTGTGACTGTGAATATATATTCTGTTCTTTTTACAGAAGCACTACAGCAAACAACTACAAAAAGTCTGTCTTCTAGAGCAGCGGTCCCCAACTTTTTTTGGCACCAAGGACTGGTACTTCTATGAGAATCTAAAGCCTGCTGATCTGAGGTGGAGCTGAGGTGGTGCTGAGGTGGTGATGCTAGCGCTGGGGAGCAGCTGCAAATACAGATGGAACTTGGTTCACTCATCCACCACTCATCTCTTGTTGTGTGGCCCAGTTCCTAACAAACCATGGACCAGTACTGGTCTATGGCCAGGGAAGTGGGAAGCCCTGTCCTAGAGTACATAATATATTCATATCCATGCAGAATGGAAAGTGTTTATAAATGTCTAAATTTTTAAGTTAGCGTAACATAGTTTTATGACTCAGATTTGTGGGTGAGACTACCTGGCTCTATGACTTGTGACCTAGTTATTAAATCTCAGAATCCTATATTTAAAATTGGGAAAATGAATAAAATTGCTTTCATAGAGATAACTTTGCAATATTTTTTCACTAATATCAAAAGAAATAGAGTCACATATGTGAAATGAATTGATGGCTTCATACCAAGCAAAATACCCGAATTATCTACTTTTGAAAATTGGTTACATTGGCCTAAGAGTATCATTCAAGATAAATTATTAAAAAAAAGAAAAAAAAAACAGTAGTATGTATACACTGAGACATCTATGAAAACATTATAAGATAGACAAGTGGATATAGAATATCTTTCTATGTCTATGTATTCAAAGATGGAAAAATTAAATGGAAGTCAATGCATAAATATTTAGACTCCAAACAATTTTAATTTTATGACCTTCAGTGTTGGAGCTTCTTTGTATGAATAATTTTACTTAATGTTCACACTATGAATATCAAATAGGTATCATTATTACCATTGTACAGATGAGTAAATTAAATCTCAGAATTATTTTTAACATTCGCTCTAGTCACATAGTTAAGAAAGAGGAAAGACCACAATATAAACTCAGATAGATCTAAGTTTAATGGACTCTTCCCACTGTACCTCAATTCATTTATTTAATATTCATCTAAAATCAATTAAAGAAAAGAAGTTGTGAATTTAATACGTTAGCTATATATCCAATTTCCTACTTGAAATCTCTTCGGTATCTAACAGAAATCTTAAGCTTAGTATGTCTAAAATCAGCTGACTGCTGAACACGGCTCACTAGAACAAACAAAACAAAACAAAATCCCTTGGATAGTTTTTCTCATCTCAATAAATGGCACCACAGTGTGTCTACGAAATTCCTGCCATAAACCTAGAAGTCAATATAGGGTACATTCTTTCCATTACTCTCTGTGTCACAAAATTTTCATTTTCCTCTTTTTCTACTGTTAACTCTAGTCAAAGCCTCCCCATCTGTTCTTTGAATATGACGACACAATCCAGATCCACCTCTCTGCTCCCCTACATGTCAACTCCTCCCTCAGTGATCTATTTTACTAGTCGATGAAATATATCAGAATGACATTTTGAAAAAGAGCTCACAAAATCTTGACTCTTCACTTCCCACACTCTACTTTGATTTCTTGATTGACTTGCCTTTGCTAATAGAATAAAAAAGTTAACTCCTTTATGGTGACAGATCCAGGCTTGACATTTTCATGTATACCTCTCCAACCACACCTCAAACTATACCTTTTTTCTCTATTGTCTTAGACAATTTTTGTTGCTATAACAAATTTCCATAGACAGAGTGACTTAGAAAAACAGAAATTTATTCTTCATAGTCCTAAAGTCTGGAAAGCCTGAGATTGAAGTGCCAGCATTCTCGGGTTCTGGTGAGAAGCCACTTCCTTGTTTGCAGATGGTCCTCTTCTCATTGAGTCCTCACATAATAAAGAGAGAGCAATATATAATAAAGGTACTAATCTCATTCATCAAGAGTCCACCCTCTTGACCTAATTACCTCTCAAAGTCCCCAACTAATACCATTGTAAGGGGGATAGGATTTCAACACATGAAATTTGGGGAGACACATTTAATCCATAACACTTACCATACGCCAAACCGTCTTGGTCATTTTCGCAATCTTTGAGTATGCCAACCCCTTTTATGCCTCTAGTATTGTGTGCTTGTTGTTCTCTCTTTCTAGAATAATCTTTCAAATATTTTTTGAGTAGTTAGATTATTCTTTCTTTGAAATCTCAGTTGAAAAGTTTCCTGATACACCTTAATTAATGAAAATTGCTTCCCTGGCTACTAAGCTAACGCCTCACTTTGTTTATTTTCCTCATAATCTTCAATATTTCCTTTCTATTTGTTTTCTTGTTTATTGTGTCTCCCTCAGGTCAAGGTCATATTCAAATTTATATCCTCAGCTCTTATCAAAATGCTAGGTGACTATACACCTAGTATACCAGCTAAAATAAAAAAATGGTCATAACACTGAATACTGGAAAGAAGGCAGTAACTGCATCATTCATATATTGCTAGTGAAAATAAAAAAATGGTACAGCAATCTGGAAAGCAGTTTGACATTTTCTTAAGAAAACTAAACATATACCACCTTATGACCCAGCAATTGTACTTCTGAGGATTTATGTCAGAGAAATGAAAATCCACACACAATCTTTCACTGCAGCTTTATTTTTAAAAGCTAAAAACTGGAAACAACCAAAATATTGTGTATGTAAATTTTTAAACAAACTGTGGTACATCTATATGATGGACTGCTACTCAGCAACAAAAAGGCATAAACAATTGACCCATGCAATACTTTGTATGGATATCAAAGGCATTACGCTGAGGAAAAAAAAATCTTAAAATGTCACATAGTATATGATTTCATTTATATAACTTTCTTAAAGTGACATAGAGATAGAACAAAGATTAATAATTTCCACACATTAGTGATAGTGAAAGATATGGGATAGGTGTTCCTATAAAGCATGAAAGAGAGATCTGTGGTGATGAAATAGCTCTGTATCTTGATTGCAGTGGTGATTATGTGAACTTACACATATGAATATGAATATACTGATAAAGAACTATATATTTATGTTGTGCCATGTCAAATTCTTGGTTTTGTTATTGTATAATAATTACATAAGATATAACTATTGGAGAAAATTAGGTGAAAACTGGGACCTCTCTGAACTATATTTGAAATTTCCTGTGAATCTACAATTATTTCAAAATAAAAAAGTAAAAATATTTGATGTTCAGTAAATAAAAATAGAAATAGCTAAATTTATACAGTGCTTACCATATTCAAGTATATGTAAATGCTTTATATACATTAACACATATCAATAATGACAAGATCATATGGATACTATTATTATCCCTAATTTATAACTCAATAGCTTGCCCAAGATCACACAGCTGGTATGGGGAGGAGCCATGATTTGAATCCAAGCAATCTGGATCCAAAAGATCACACTATAGTATTTCTTTAAAAAAAAAAAAATCCTTGAAGAAATAAATGAAAGAATAAATATAATTTAAAAAAACAGGTATATTTACTCAAGGGAGAAGACATCATACTACCTTTTGGACAAACACAGGTTAACTTTTCACATCCTTTCTCTGTTCAACTTTATTGACTATAGAGTCTTACCCATGTTGAGAATGAAGGGAGAAAAGTCAAGCTACATCTATTCTGAAATTCAATTCTCAGTTCACTGAATAAACTTTCTAAGAGAGAAATTTTGCACACTTTTGGAAGCTTATTTTACTTATTTATTTTTTTATTTTTTTATTCTCAATTAAATTTATTAGGGTGACATTGTTTAATAAAATTACATAGGTTTCAAGTATACAGTTCAACAATATATCATATGTATATTGCACTGTGTGTTCACCACCCAAAGTTAAGTTTCCTTTCATCAGCTTACATTTAACCCCTTTATCTACCTCCTCCCTTTACCCTGTTCTTTTTGGTAACCACTAAGCTGTTGTCTATGTCCCTAAGTCTCTGTTAGCTTGTAATGTTTGTTGCTTTCAGTTTTATATTCCACATATGAGTGAAATCATATGGTTTTCAACTTCTTGTATCTGACGTATTTCACTTAGCATGATAATCTCGGGATCCATCCAGGTTGTTGCAAATGGCAGTATTTCATTTTTTCATATGGCCGAGTAATATTCCATTGTATATATATATGCCACATCTTTATTCAATCATCTATTGATGGGCACTTTGGTCATTTCCATGTCTTGGTCATCGTGAATAATGCTGCAATAAACATCAGGGTGCATGTATCTTTACAGATAAATGTTTTCAATTTGTGAGGTAAATACCCAGAAGAGAGATTGCTGGGTCATATAGTAATTCGATTCTTAATATTTTGAGGAACCTCCATACTGATTTCCATAGTGGTTGTACCAATTTACATTCTCACCAGCAGTGTATGAGGGTTCTTTTTCTCCCATAACCTCTCCAACACTTGTTAATAGTTGTCCTGTTGGTGATTGCCATTCTACACAGGTGTGAATGGGTGGCATCTCATTGTGGTTTTGATTTGCATTGCCTTAATAGCTAGTGAAATTGAGCATTTCTCATACGTTTGCTGGCCATTGGTATGTCTTCTTGGGAGAAGTATCTGTTTAGATCCTCTGCCTATTTTTTAATTGGATTGTTTATTTTTTTGTTGTTATTGAGTTGTATAAGTTCTTTGTATATTTTGAATATTAGCTCCTTATCGGAGGTGTTCTTTGTAAATATCTTCTCTCATTCAGTTGGTTGCCTGTGTGTTTTGTTGAAGGTTTCTTTTGCTGTGCAGAAGCTTTTTAGTTTGATATAGGCCCATT
>NW_011888860.1:4922107-4924347 GCF_000151845.1 Pteropus vampyrus | reverse complement strand
TTTTTTTTATTTCTTTCTCTTGCCTGATTGCTCTAGCAAGGACTTCCAATATTATATTGAATAAGAGTGGTGAGAGCATACAGCCTTGTCGTGTTCCTAATCTTAGAGGAAAGGTTTTTAGTTTTTCCCCATTAAATATAATGTTAGCTGAGGGTTTGTCGTATATGGCCTTTATTACATTGAGATACTTTCCTTCTATACCTATTTATTAAGTATTTTAATCATAAATAAATTCTGTATCTTGTCAAATGCTTTTTTTCTGCATTTATTGATATGATTATTTGATTTTTCTCTTTTGTTTATATGGTGTATCATCTAGATCAATTTGTATACGTTTAACCATCTTAGTGCTCCTGGAATGAATTCTACTTGATTGTGATGTATAATCTTTTTAATATATTGTTGTATTCAGTTAGCTAGAATTTTGTTTAGAATTTTTGTATCTGTAGTCATCAGAGATATTGGTCGATAGGTTTCTTTTTGTGTGTGTTAGCCTTACTAGATTTGGTATTAGGATAATGTTGACCTCATGAAATGAGTTACTAAGTATTGCCTCTTCTTCAAATTTTGGAAAAGTTTGAGAAGAACAGGTATTAAACCATCTTTGAATGTTTGGTAAAATTTACCAGTGAAGCCATCTGGTCCTGGACTTTTTCTTTTTGGAGGGTTTTGATAATTGTTTCAACCTACTTAATATTGATGGGTCTATTTAGATTTTCTAGTTCTTCGTTATTTAGTCTAGGAATGTCGTATATTTATAAGAACTTGTACATTTATTCTAGAGGATTGAATTTGATGGTATATCATCTTTCATAGTATTCTTGTATAATACTTTGTATCTCGGTGATATCTATTGTAACTTCTCTTTCATTCCAGATTTTGTTTATTTGTGTCCTTTCTCTTTTTTCTTCAGTGAGTCTAGCCAGAGATTTGTCAATTTCATTAATCTTCTCAAAAAAACAGTTCTTTGTTGCATTTTTTTATTGTCTTTTTGTTCTCAATTTCATTTAATTATGCTCTAATTTTTATTATTTACTTTCTTCTGCAGAATATGGGCTTCATTTGTTCTTTTTCTAGTTTTGTAAGATGTAATGTTGAGTTGTTTATTTGGAATTTTCCTTGTTTTTTGAGATAAACCTGTAATAGTGTGAACTTTCCTTTATCACCACTTTAGCTGTATCCAAAAAGATTTGATATTTTCTATTTTTATTCTCATTTGTTTCCATGAACCTCATGATCTCTCCTTTTATTTCTTCTATGACCTAGTCATTCTTTAGTAGCATGTTGTTTAATGTACATATATTTGTGACTTTTCCTGCTTTTTTTTTTTTTGCAGTTGATCTGTAGTTTCAAAGCATGGTGATAGGAGAATACGCTTACTATGATTTCAATCTTCTTAAATTTGTTGAGGCTAGTTGTGTGTCCCAACATATGGTCTATCCTTGAGAATGTTCCATGTGCAAGAATGTATAAGCTGTTCTTTGGGAATGAAGGGCTCTGTAAATGTCAATTATGTCCAATTGGTAATTTGTCATTTAAGGTCGATATTTCTTTTTTGCTTTTCCATTTGGATGATCTATCCATAGCTGACAGTAAGATATTTAGATCCCCTATTATAATTGTGTTTATGTCAGTTTCTCCCTTTAGTTCTGTTAGTTGCTTTGTATATTTTGGTGCTCCCTGATTGGGAGCATAAATATTGATGTGCTAGGTCTTCTTGATGTATGATCCCTTTTATTATTATAAAGTGTTCATCTTTGTCTCTCTTTACCTTTTTTATCTTGAAGTCTATTTTATCAGATATAAGTCATTTGCTCGGAGTATCATTTTCCGCCCTTTCACTTTGAGTCTTTATTTGTCCTTGCAGCTGAAATGTGTCTCTTGAAAGCAGCATATGATTGGGTTTTGTTTTTTGATCCATTCTGCAACTCTGTGTCTTTTTATTGGTGGGTTCAGTCCATTTCCATTTAGGATGATTATTGATATGTGACGTTTTCCTATAACCATTTTATCTTCTGTTTTCTGGTAGCTCAATGTCACTATTGTTTCCTTCTTCTTGTGTTTCTGTCTATTCTGAGAGTTTATTTCTGAGTTGCAGTAGCTATTGTCTCTCTTTTTAAAATGTTTTTACCTTCTTTAATAATTATCTAATATATAAGTTTATAATACTTTATTCTAAATAAGAGTTGCAATTTCCTGTTTCTGTCTCTTACTCATATTTATTTTTTGTCTTTTTGTTT
>NW_011888860.1:4919806-4922057 GCF_000151845.1 Pteropus vampyrus | reverse complement strand
GAGTTTATTTCTGAGTTGCAGTAGCTATTGTCTCTCTTTTTAAAATGTTTTTACCTTCTTTAATAATTATCTAATATATAAGTTTATAATACTTTATTCTAAATAAGAGTTGCAATTTCCTGTTTCTGTCTCTTACTCATATTTATTTTTTGTCTTTTTGTTTCATGTAGAATGACCTCTTTCAGTATTTCCTGTAATACATGCCCTGTGGTGGAAACTTCCCTCAGCTTTTATATGTCTGAAAAGGTCTTTATTTTTCTTTCACGTCTAAAGGAGAACTTGGCTGGATATATTATTCTTGGCTGTTAATTTCTCTCTTTCAATAGTTTGAATATTTGATTCTACTCCCTCCTAGCTTATCAAATTTCTGCTAACAACTCCTATGATAATCTAATAGGTTTTTCTTTACAGGTTATAGTTGTCTTTTCTCTGGCTACCTTGAGAATTCTTCTTTTGTCATTAATTTTTGACAGTTTTGATATAATATGTCTTGGAGAAGACCTTTTTGACTGAGAAAATTAGGTGTTCTCTATTCCCTTCTTCCACTCTTCTCCTTCTGGTATACCCATTCTTTATATTGCTCTTTCCAATGGTGTCGGTTCTTGTAGAGTTCTTTTATTTTTACTTTTTTACTCTCAAGTTTCTGTCTTTTTCCATCTGCATTATTTCCAGGTTTCTGTCTTCAATACCACTAATTCTTTGCTCCATCTAGTCCGCTCTATTTCCTAAACTTACTATTTCATTCTTCATTTCTTTCACTGAGTTCTTCAGCTCCAGAAGTTCTATTTGGTTGTTTGTTTCAATCTCTTTGTTAAAGTACTCCTATTCGTTGATTTTGTTTCTGAGTTCATTAAACTGCCTATCTGAGTTATTTTGCATCTTTTTAAGTTCTTTCAGAATTGCAATTTTGAATTCTCTGTCATTTAAATTGCATATTTTTATGTATTTTAAGTTTATTTTCTAGAAAATTTTAATTTTTTCTCTGAGCTTCCTTGTTACCTTGGTTATTCATGATGTAGATTATCTCTCCTCCTAGGCATTTGTGGGAACAAACTCCACTTAAAATATATATTATTATTAAGAGCAATCCCTCTTTAGTAAGTTGATAAGATATTTTTCTGTTGTTTTCCAGTAGGTGGCATACAAGCCTCCTGTACTACCCATGGCTCCAGGATCTCTGTCATGTGGCAGGGGGAAAAAAAATGCCCTATATCCTCTGGAGAGCTGTGTGTCTCCTCTGTGACCAGGTCACCTTGGTCTCAGGGTTCCTCACCTCCTTAGGAGAATGTGGTGGGTAATGAAGAGCCCTTGCAATCCTGGTGCTGCCCCAGCAATCTGATGCAGTGTTGTGCTGCCTCAGGCGTTCCAGTACCTTTGCCAGGATCAGCCTGGATGGGTCGGGGTAAGGTGGGGTGAGAAAGGCTGCAGGTGTGCCTGTGGCTTTCTTCTTCTAGTAATGGCGAACACCAAGCATCAGCTCTCTTGCCTCTATATCTTTACCCCTGTCACTGGGACCAGCCGCAATGTGTGTCTGTCACTTAGAAGCTGTATGTTCAGTTCTTGAGGCTGAAAACTTACTTCCTGTTCTTTAGTCCGACACTTGCTGTTGCAGTCTACCCTGGGGCCCACTGCTAGCTCTGGGAGAGTGTTGGGAGGCAGCCAGGTTCCATGACTCCACTTCCTAGAGGACAATTCTCACACCTCTGTAATTTGTCTCTGCCCTGATCTTGGGTTCCACAATAGTATATGCTGATCATTCAGGCGGGAACGTTTGGGGCTACAGAGAGTGCATGTCTCAGCCTAATTCCTCACCTCTGCCCGAGTCTGTAGCAGCTGTCTCTGCTCTTCTCCCCTTCCTCCTCCCTTGCTCACCTGATTTGCCCACCTTTAGATGCTTTGATGTATAGATCTTTCAGAAGTGTCTGTGTGTTAGTCTGGAAATCTTCTGTTGGATTACAGTTGTTTAATTTGTTGTAATTTCAAAGGGAGAGATCAAGGAGACCCCTCACACAGCCATGCTTCTAGCTGCCATACTTCTAACATCACCACCTGAAAAGCTTATTTTAGTTACAATGTTTCTGGGGTTACAATCACCATAATGAGAGTAACTAGTCATGTAGCACTTGACAATTATGAGCTCAGAAGACAGAAAGAACTTGATAAAGGAAAAGGGACTGATGCTGTTATATCTACTATCCAATCACCCCAGATATATCTACTTTAACTACCACATTACTTAGCTTAACTAATT
>NW_011888860.1:4917447-4919756 GCF_000151845.1 Pteropus vampyrus | reverse complement strand
TGAGTTCTTCAGCTCCAGAAGTTCTATTTGGTTGTTTGTTTCAATCTCTTTGTTAAAGTACTCCTATTCGTTGATTTTGTTTCTGAGTTCATTAAACTGCCTATCTGAGTTATTTTGCATCTTTTTAAGTTCTTTCAGAATTGCAATTTTGAATTCTCTGTCATTTAAATTGCATATTTATATGTATTTTAAGTTTATTTTCTAGAAAATTTTAATTTTTTCTCTGAGCTTCCTTGTTACCTTGGTTATTCATGATGTAGATTATCTCTCCTCCTAGGCATTTGTGGGAACAAACTCCACTTAAAATATATATTATTATTAAGAGCAATCCCTCTTTAGTAAGTTGATAAGATATTTTTCTGTTGTTTTCCAGTAGGTGGCATACAAGCCTCCTGTACTACCCATGGCTCCAGGATCTCTGTCATGTGGCAGGGGGAAAAAAAATGCCCTATATCCTCTGGAGAGCTGTGTGTCTCCTCTGTGACCAGGTCACCTTGGTCTCAGGGTTCCTCACCTCCTTAGGAGAATGTGGTGGGTAATGAAGAGCCCTTGCAATCCTGGTGCTGCCCCAGCAATCTGATGCAGTGTTGTGCTGCCTCAGGCGTTCCAGTACCTTTGCCAGGATCAGCCTGGATGGGTCGGGGTAAGGTGGGGTGAGAAAGGCTGCAGGTGTGCCTGTGGCTTTCTTCTTCTAGTAATGGCGAACACCAAGCATCAGCTCTCTTGCCTCTATATCTTTACCCCTGTCACTGGGACCAGCCGCAATGTGTGTCTGTCACTTAGAAGCTGTATGTTCAGTTCTTGAGGCTGAAAACTTACTTCCTGTTCTTTAGTCCGACACTTGCTGTTGCAGTCTACCCTGGGGCCCACTGCTAGCTCTGGGAGAGTGTTGGGAGGCAGCCAGGTTCCATGACTCCACTTCCTAGAGGACAATTCTCACACCTCTGTAATTTGTCTCTGCCCTGATCTTGGGTTCCACAATAGTATATGCTGATCATTCAGGCGGGAACGTTTGGGGCTACAGAGAGTGCATGTCTCAGCCTAATTCCTCACCTCTGCCCGAGTCTGTAGCAGCTGTCTCTGCTCTTCTCCCCTTCCTCCTCCCTTGCTCACCTGATTTGCCCACCTTTAGATGCTTTGATGTATAGATCTTTCAGAAGTGTCTGTGTGTTAGTCTGGAAATCTTCTGTTGGATTACAGTTGTTTAATTTGTTGTAATTTCAAAGGGAGAGATCAAGGAGACCCCTCACACAGCCATGCTTCTAGCTGCCATACTTCTAACATCACCACCTGAAAAGCTTATTTTAGTTACAATGTTTCTGGGGTTACAATCACCATAATGAGAGTAACTAGTCATGTAGCACTTGACAATTATGAGCTCAGAAGACAGAAAGAACTTGATAAAGGAAAAGGGACTGATGCTGTTATATCTACTATCCAATCACCCCAGATATATCTACTTTAACTACCACATTACTTAGCTTAACTAATTCTATCTATTTTCTAGAAAAACTCTTCACATTAGTCAGATAGACTTATTCACTTTTTTTTCCCTTTAAAATGCTAGGTCTATTCTTTTCCAAATCACCTAGTCTTTTACTATATGTATTCTTCATGAATGAACTAAGTTCACCCATTACCACAGAGGAAGAAATTCATTGAGGAACTTCAGTGTCACCTATTGCTTGCTATGTGTTGGTCATTAGCTGAAAATGTAAAATTTTTTCATTTAGCAGGTTCTGCTTTTATAACCAGGTCATTATGTGTAAAATAATTCCACAAAGATTCCAAGTCTGAAAATGTTTTACATACCTATTTTACTCTTATGCCTCTTATCCTTCCCTCCAGTTCTCTAAATAGTACCCATAATTAAAAGACAAATTAAGTCATACAGTTATTCACAGCATAAATTCTTTGAAATTATTGGTTCAATTAATGAACATAATACCTGGCCATTGTCTTCAAGAGTTCAAAGTCTAGTGTAAAGGACAGAAACAAAGAGGGAATATCAATATAATGTGATAAAGATTTTTAATTTTTCTTTCTTTTTTAACCTTTATTGAGATATAATTGATATATAACATCATGTAATTTTATAGTGTACAATGTGAATTTGATACATATATATATATACTGTAAAATCATTATCACATATGGTTAGTTAACACGTCTACGATCTCACATGAGTATAATTTTTCTTTGTGGTGAGACATTTAATATCTACTTAGTACATTCTAGTATATAATAGAGTAATGCTAACTATAGTCATAATGCTGAATATTAGATACGCAGAACTTACTCATCTCATA
>NW_011888860.1:4893234-4917147 GCF_000151845.1 Pteropus vampyrus | reverse complement strand
TAATCACTTTTTTTAAACATTCACCCATCCATGGACACTTACATTGTTTCTATGTCTTGGCTATTGTGAACAATGTTGTTGAACATGGGAGCGCAGATATCTTTGAGATAGTGATTTCATTGCCTTTGGATATATTCCCAGAAGGGAGATTGTTGAATCATACAATAGCTCAGTTTTTAATTTTTTGAGGAACTACCATATTGTTTTCCACAATGGCTATACCAATTTACAGTTCTACCAACAATGCACAAGGGTTCATTTTTCTCCACATACTTACCAACACTTGTCAGTCTTGTCTTTTTAATCATAGCTATTCTAACAGATGCTAGATGATATCTCATTCTGGTGTTGACTTGCATTTTCCTGATGATTAATAATGTTAAGCATCTTTTCTTGTACCTATTGCCTATTGTATTTTTCTTTGGGAAAATATCTAATAAGTTCTGCCCAGTTTGATTGGTTTATTTGTTTTGGTTCATTTGTTTGAATTTTTGCTAATGAGTTGTATTAGTTCTTTATACATTTTGGCTAATAATCTCTTATTCATTATATGGTTTGCAAATATTTTCTGTAGGTTGCCTCTTTATTCTGTTGATTGTTTCTTCTGCTGTGCAGAGCTCTTTAGTTTGATGTGGCCACATTTTTTTAATTTTTTCTTTTGTTGCTATGCTTTTGGTGTCATAATTCAAAAATCATTGGTAAAACCAATGTCAAGGAGCTTTTTTTACTATGCTTTCTTCTAAGAGTTTTATGGTTTGATGATCTTAACATTTAAGTCTTTAATCCATTTCAAGGTGATTTTGTGACTGATTTAATACAGAGGTGCAGTTTCATTCTTGATAATGTGAATAACTAGTTCTCCAAACAACATTTATTAAAGAGACTATCCCTTCCCTATTGAGTATTCTTGGCTCTCTTGGTAATATTAATTGACCATATGCAAAGGTTTATTTCTGAGCTCTTTATTCTCTTCCATTGATCTATGTGTCTGATTCGATTTCAGTACTATACCGTTTTGATTACTATAGCTTTACAATATCATTCAAAATTAGGAAGAATAATGCTGCCAGTTTGTTATTCTTTCTCAAAATCTTTTTGGCAATTTGAGGTCTTTTGCGTTCCATACAAATTTCAGGATTATTTTTCTATTGCAGTGAAAAATGCCATTGAAATTTTTATATAAATTGCATTGAATCTGTTGACCTCTTTGGGTAGTATGGACATTTTACCAATATTAATCCTTCCAATCTATGAATACAGGATATCCTTTCATTTATTTGTGTCTTCTTTAATTTCTTTCATCAATATCTTATAGTTTTCAGTGTATAAACCTTTCACCTTTTGGGTTAAATTTATCCCTAAGTATTTTTTTTTTTTATTCTGGTGCTACTGTGAGTAGGATTGTTTGCTTTATTTCCTTTTCAGATTTTTGTTGTTATTGTATAGAAACACAACTGTATTCTGTATGTTGATTTTGTGTCCTGCAAATTTACTGAATTTATTTATTAGTTCTAAGATTTTTTTGTGTGTGTTGGAGTCTTTCAGGGTTTTCTTCATGGATGATCATGTCATTTGCATACAGAGATGATTTTACTTCTTTCTTTCAAAATCTAATGCCTTTTATTTCTTTCTCTCTCTCTCTCCATTTTTTTTTTTTTTTTAACTCCTAATTGCTTTGGATAAGAATTGCAGTACTATGTTGAATTAGAGCGGTGAGAGTGAGCACCCTTATCTTGATCCTGGTTTTAGAGGCAAAGGTTTTACCTTTTTACTCTTGAGTACAATGATATCCGTGGGTTGGTCATATATGACCTTTCATATGTTGAAGTTTGTCCCTTCTATACCCAATTTGGTGAGAGTTTTCTTTATAAAAGGGTATTGAATTTTGTTGAATCTTTTTTCTGCATTTATTTTATGAATCGTATTTTTTATTTATCATTCTATCAAGGTAATGTGTCATGTTTATTGATTTGTGTATGCTAACCCATTCTTGTATTCTAGCATTTCAGGGATAAACTCCACTTGATTATGGTGTGTAATCCTTTTAGTGAGCTATTGAATTTGATTTGCTAGAATTTTGTTGAGAATTTTTGTATCTATATTTATCAGGGATATTGGCCTGTAGTTTTCTTTGCTTCTTGTGCCCTTATCTGGCTTTAGTATCAAGGTGATACTGATTTCATAAAATGAGATCCTCTTCATCAATTTTTTGGAGAATTTGAGAAAGATTGAATTATGGTTTTTTAAATGCTTGGTAGAATTCCCCAATGAAACCAACTGATCCTGAGCTTTTCTTTTAAGAGGAAGTTTTTAATTACTGCTTCAATCTCCTTAGCCATTATTAGTCTGTGCAGATTTTCTATTTCTTCATGATTCAGTCTTAGAAGGTTGCATGTTTCTAGGAATTTGTTCATATCTTCTAGGTTACCCAATTTGTTGATGTAGTAATTGTTCATAGTAGCTTCCTATGATTGTGTGTGTGTGGGTGTGGTATCAGTTGTAAGGTGTCATTTTCATTTATAATTTTGAGTTCCCTTTTTTTTAGTTATTCTAGCTAAAGCATTGTCAATTTCATTTATCCTTTCAAAAAACTACCTCTTAGTTTCATCAATATTTTCTATTGTCATTCTAGTCTCTATTTTATTTATTACTGCTTTAATATTTCCTTCTTTCTGCTAATTTTAAGCTTAGTTTGTTCTTCTTTTCCTAGTTCCTTAAATATAAAGATTGTTTATTTGAGATATTTCTATTTTATTTATGTATGTGTTTATAGCTTAAACTTTCCTCTTAGAACTGCTGTTGCTATATGCCATTAACTTTGGTATATTGTGTTTTTGTTTTGTTTGTCTCAAGATACTTTTCCATTTTAATTTCTTCTTTGGCTCTTTGGTTGTTTGGTGTCGTTTAATTTCTCTGTATTTGTGATATTTCAGTTTTTCTTCTGTTACTGATTTCTAGTTTCATCTCATTATGATTAGAAAAGATACTAGACATGATTTCAATTTTTTTCAATTTTTTAAGGCTGCTTTGCAGCCTTACATCCTGAAAAATTTTCCATGTGTATTCTGGGGCTGTTAGGTGGAATGTTCTGTATGTGTCTGTTAGATTTATTTGGTTTTTCGGGTCCTTTGTTTTTTATTAATTTTCTGTCTGAATAACCTTTCCACCTATGAAAGTAGGTTCCTGAAATCCTCTACTATTATTGTATTGTTTTCTATATCTCACTTCAGTTCTGTTAATATTCATTTAAATATTTAGGCCCTACAATGTTAGGATGCATATATACTACAATTGTTATATCCTCTTAATAAATTAACACTTGAATTATTATTTCTGTCTCTTGTAAAATGCCGTTAGTCATTTTAATATTCAGAAAAATTATACTCTTTCTCTAATAAATTTATAAATAAACTTTATTATGGATGTAGGCTTGATTCCCCTCCAGATTTAACATATCATTATATAATATAGGTAAAATGTAAGAGAATTGAATAAGTTAATCTTTATACTTGCTTTTGAAAATGCAACCAAATGGAACACATATTATTAAAAATTACTTTTTTAATCAAATCGGTCAGAAAAGTAGAATTATTATCTATATCAGTACCAATATTTTTCAAATGATTAAAATTGGAATATATTCTACCTGTGAGTTAAGTTCAAGAAAAGTTGACAACAAAGGAATTGTATTATACACAAAGAAATATAACTCACATTTTTATTCTAATAACAAATTGTGTTTATAGAACAAGTTATAGCTTATTCTGTATTCTAAAACAATCTTGAGGGTTTTTAACTTCAAATCAAAATTCATATTAGAATCAGAAATAAAATGATGTTCTTATTTCAGCAATGAATACATAAGTGAACTGACTGGAGTTTCTGAATATTGTATTTTTTAATATTCATCTGAATATAATATTTTAAAGAGTATCAATCTTTACATATTATTCAGTTAGTGAATGTAAAACACACCTTTTTCAGCTCTATTTATTATTTTGCAGGAGGACCCTTACATATCAAAGATTATCACAATATGTATCAAGGGTTCAAAATTTCAATTTGCAGCAATCCTTAGTAAATAATGAGAACCATATGGACTGATTGATGTGAAGACTGAAAGTAATTGATCCTGCAATTGAGAAGCTTTAATGAAACATGAAATTAAACAAAATGATATTAAACATTCTAAAGTTTATTAGAATGACATATAAATGTGTTACTAGCTGTTCGCTTTCTCATATCTTTGTATAAAGAGCCTTGACTGGTAGAATTTAACAGAAATAGAAGCTAAGAAGTCTAGTTGTTGATGTATTGAACAAAGGTCCACAGCTGGTTTACTCTGTTACAGTAAACATTCTACATGATACTCTTTGATTCTTCACCAAATGTCTTCTGTAGGTAAGAAATTATTAATAGAATTATAATTATTAATATGCATAATCACTCTTAAAAGAGCAAATTTATGCAGGAGGGAATTAGTAGTAATTTTATTTTTAATAAAAATTAGATAATTTCAGATAATTTTCTTATTAATTTCCTCTTGAAAAAAGGAGTCTTTCCCAAGTTCAATTAAATATTACCTGATTTTCACAGCAAATGTCATGGTAAGTGAAGCTTATTTCTCCCATTTAAGGATTAAAAGCTAAATCTTCCAGAGGTTATATTATTTGCTGAAGGTTGAGTAATTGGTAGACTGAGCCGAGAACCCAAATTTTATTTGTTTTTAATTTTTAGCCTAAAATATTTTCCATCATACAACATTGCTTCTTGATAAAGAAACAAATGCAGAGTAACTAAAAAGCATCAACATTGCTTTAGTAAAAATGTTTTTTTTTAATATTTTATATTACAACTCTTTGCTATTTCCCATTATAAGAAGATTTTGGTTCAAGGGAAGTCTTTCACATTTGCACAGTGTTCTAATATATTACTAACTCAGGCACTATTCACTATTATCCAGCATCAAAAGGACATTGAACATAGTTCCCAATGTGACTCCCAATTGAATTGAATCAATTACTACTTGTGGAAGACATCCTGAGAATTTATAAATGTTCAAAAAGTAGTATTGAAGAAAAAGACCTAAGCCCAGTAAACAGCAGTGCTACTATTTCTGAGAATGCTTAAGGCTGTAACAAAAATCTTCATTAAATTTGGCATGAAGTCTATCTAACCACTGGCATCCTTTAATATAATCTTGAACATATTTCTCTGTGAGGAGCATTTTAAAAAGCGACAAATTTTAGAGTTCTGGTCAACATGGTTGAGTAGGTAAACTCTGTGCTTCTCTCCTCTCACAACCACATAAAAATTACAACCAAATTACAGAACACCATCAGTGAGAATCACCTGAAATTTACCTTAACAGAAATACTATAACTAAGGATATACAGAAAAAACCAGGTTGAGACTCACAAGAAGGGCAGAGACACTGAACAAGTTGCTCCCACATCCACATGTGATGTTTAAAAATTGGAAGGGATATCTGGGCTGCAGAAGTCCTCCTGAGGAGTGAGGGGTCCCAGCCACACACCAGGCTCCTCAGTCCATGGCTCCAGTACCAGAAAGAGAAGTTCTCACAACTTCTAGTTGTGAAAACCAGCAAAGATTGTGTCTGAGTGAGAGAGAGGGCTCTCGGAGTCCCAGACATTCTTATTAAAGGGGCCTTACACAAACTTACATGCCGACAAATGCTCACTCTGAGTTCCAGCACTGAGGCAGCAGCTTAAAAGCTGACAGTGATATATGACGAAGAACTGAATTATCCGGCTTCAGGATAGGGCTAGAGGGGCAGCTTTCTCCCAGACAGAAGTGCTGGCAGAAGCTATTTTTTTTTTTGGTTTTTTTTGTTTTTTTTTTAGCCTTCTTCACATCCAGCCTACACAGAGTATCATATCTAAATCTCCATCAACCTGGCAAACACTGTTCACCCTGTCTGGTAATTCCCTAAGACCCTGCTCCACCTAACATGTGGGTAGAATTTATAGTCATAAAATTATGCATATTTACATAAGAAAGTTATATATCTTTTGTTTCTCTAAAGCTGTTAGAGGGATTTCATAG
Organism: Pteropus vampyrus; assembly: GCF_000151845.1. NCBI lineage: Eukaryota > Metazoa > Chordata > Mammalia > Chiroptera > Pteropodidae > Pteropus > Pteropus vampyrus. The sequence goes on along the minus strand of NW_011888860.1, from coordinate 4,911,081 downwards.
AGAAAATGAGATTTCATAAACAATTCTAGGAAAAAGATATCTTGAGAACTTGTGGAGAAAAGAGCATATTTCAGAAATAAAAGACAGCTTGAGAAAGCTCAGAGGCAAGAACTAATGCACCAGTGGTTGGTGGAAATGAACCATTTAGCCAGTAAGATGTGTCCACTCAAGCAGTGAGTCCACACTATTCTGTTTTATCTATCTAGACAAGTTACACCAAAAATCTTTGTGGGGACATGTGATGTTGGATATTTCCCTAATGTGGGTCCCCCTGCAGGAGCTCAGGACAAGTAAACATACTGAAGGTGCCCACCAACCAATGAGCAAATTAGAATAAACTCTCCTACATTCTTACCCTCATCTTTTTGTTGCATTAACTGAATAGATTCCTTTTAAACTATGTAGGAAGAACTTTTAGTAGTCAATTAAAACAGTGAAATTATCAACACTTTTGAAACCATGAGAAAAAGAAACTCTCTGAGTTCCTGCTTCCTCCAAGACATGTGCATTCTATTTCTCCTTAGGGTAAATTTACCCTTTGTCATAAGGGTTAAAAACAAGATAAACAAACAAGCAAACAAACAAAAACTCAAGAAAATTCTAACCTCTGCTTAATTTCCCAAGGAAGCTTGTTTTTATTAGCTTTCTAAGAAGGTATCTCTAATTTTATCAAAATTAAATAAATGTTATAACTGCTATCATATATGCTCGATATCATTCATTTTAAGGCACTGTTGTCATCTTCTAGGACCTTATTACCATCATCATCCAGTCCTTGGGATGAGATGAAAATCCTTTACCTAGAAATGGTACACATTATTTATATACACATGCCATTAACAAGAACTTGTCACATAGTCACATCTATCTGGGAAATGTATTTTAGCTTTTTGTGCAGAGGAATAAAAGGAAAGTGATTTTGGAAAACTTAACAACCTCTGCCATAAAGAATCAAATGATCATAAAAGACCCACTAATTCGTTCAATCAGTTTAAGCAGTTTAGAGAAAGTGATAAGCAATATCAATATAGGAACGTAAGGAAATTCTATAGTAAACTTTTAATATTAACAGTTCTTTTAAATCACCACGTGCTTTAAATTTATTTATGTTAACATTATGAATTATGTCTTAGGTGACTGCTAGTAAGTATATATTTAATATTGCATAACTCTGCTGAGGATCAATTGAGCCTGTTGACATACTCAGATGAGCTCTGATTTCCTCTAAACTTTATTAGATGAGTTTAATTTTGTTTCAGATGCTCAGTTAAGTGTAAAATTGAAACAATTTCTTTCCATACATACATAGAGACTTAATTAAACAAAAGTTATGAGTAAGTGTTTAAAATGTATCGGTTAAAGTAAGCTTTTCCACTGGTAGGCATTCAGATGTAAAATTGGGGAAAAATCAGTTTCATAACTTCAAAGATTGGCTTACAACAAAATTGTTTTATTTCTTTTTAATAAGAACTAGAATAGACAACAGTTAGCATTTCCAATGTCGACAAAAGAAATGTCCAAAACTGCAGAGAATTTTAATGAGTTTATTTGAGCCAAAAATCTCAATGGATTAAGAAAATGCTCCAGAGAATGCCAGTTTTGCAGCTTATTTTATACATTACAATCAAAAGAGGAGATGTAAGGAGGGTTACATGAACTTCATTGGTGGTAGATTAAAGGAGTGGGAGAAAGCAAAGCAGGAAAATCTCTGGGATTGGATAAAAAGTAAAATAGAGGGACATATACTTCTTTTACATTGGTGGGTACAGGGTAGTTAATAATTAACATTTATAGCACATGGAGATGGTATGTGGGGAACAAGATAATAATGAGGAGTTCTGTGGTCTCATGCTCTGGTGATGTGGGTTGTGCCCTGAGGGGTCCGGAAACAAGGATTACTCTGACATTCCAAGGATATGTTATTTTAGATGCAAAAAGACAATAGACAGGTTTACTTAAGGTAAAGACTGATCTTTGTCAAAAAACCTACAGGCCCAGGATGTGACCACCTGCCGTGACCTGCTTTTAGTTAGAAATTTTTGTGTTCAGACCATCCTATGTGGTTAATTGAAGTCTCTGAGTTTGTACGGCTTGCCATGCTGGCCTCCCCTAAGCTTGTCAGGTTTAGTATACGGCCCCCTTTTGTCTACACTGATATGACATTGAAATATTACCATTATGGGCCAATGTAATAACCACAGGTGTGACTTTCAATGAACTTCATTTTGGTAGATCCCAAACATGTGGTCTTAGTTGAGTTTTTTAACTTCTTTCACATTTTAATTATTGATAAAAATAAAACAAAATACCTGCTTTGCAAGCTTGTTCTGAAGATTGAGAGAACATATAAGAAAACCTCAGTCCTTTTGACTGAGTGGCCCATCAATTATAGTTTTCTTGCCAAATTACCATCCCATGTTATTTCCCATTCTCAGTTCTCCTCACACTGCCAGTTTATTTGCTTAGAGTGAATATACTCAACCTTATTCTCACTTTTGCTGGCACTAGAAACCTGGGTTTTAAAAATACAACTAGACTCTGTTTTTATTTTGTTGGTTTGTTTTGTTTTTTAGATTCCACATGTAAATGAAACCATATGGTATTTGTCTTTCTCTGTTTGACTTATTTCACTTAGAATAATATCCTCTAGGCCCATGTTGTTGCAAATGGCAATATTTCCTTTTTTTACTACTGTGTCATAGTCCATCATATACATATATACATATACATATGTATATAGACAGATATAGATACATATATATGTGTGTGTGTATATATATGTGTATGTATATATATATGTGTGTGTGTGTATATATATATATATATGTGTATATACATATATATATTTATCGCATCTTGTTTATAACTAATCTATGGAGGCCAACAAGATGGTTGCTAGAGAGGACAGGTGAAAAAAGTAAAGGGGAATATAGTCTATAATACTGTAATGTTTGCATGTTGACAGATTATTACTAGAATTAGTAGAGTGATCACATTGTAAGGTATAAAAATATCAAATCATTATATTACACACCTGAAACTAATAACCAATATAATATTGTATAACAACTATACTTAAATTTAAAAAAATTTAAATAAAAATTAAAAAATAAAAATACAAATACAAGTAGAGAGAAGCTAGGGATTTCATTCTGGTTCTTAATTATGTCAATATAATACATTTAAGTTGTATTGAATAGCTTATACAAGCAGTATAATTGTTAATATTGATTTATTTAAATCACACACAACATGATAAACAAAGCATAATAACATTTTGCTTGTGACTACTATGTAATAATATTCTATTTTATAATCCAAGCCCAGGGCTCTTTCTACTAGAATGCAGTTACTCCCTCTTCATAATCCATCAGAACTATTATTGCTGTAAGTAATATTTATTCCATACAATTATCATACAAATGTAATTTTTTATATGAGTGATCATTTTATCAGGTAACACATTTTTAATGGTACACAGGAATATAGAGATTACTCACAAAACCTGGTTCATGATATGTTGAAATTATTTCTACATATCTGGCCTACTTGTATTCCATTTATTTCTACATGTATTTATGTATTTTTAAGAATTTAATGAATACTTGTAAATTTAGTACCATATCCAATAATCATATATGTAAAATTAATTTACATGTACCCAGGTGTCTCATATGCTTTTCTCTATCCTATCATTCTGTCTACAACCAGAAGTAATTGCTATTCTTATTTTAACAATGGTTATATGTGTGTAGATGTGTGCACCTATGTGTGTGTGTGTCTGTGTGCATGATTTAGTTTAAGTTACATTTAGAGTTTCTTAAAGAGCATCAAGGAGTATGTAGTTTTCTAAGATTTAAATTTAATCATTGAACATTTTGGTACCAAGATTTGACCATGCTATTTCATGTATTCAAGGCTCATTCATTGTTACTATTGTATCAATTTTCATGGTGGAAATATACCATAGTTTCCTGTAGACTAGCATTTTGGAATTTTTGGTAATATGAAGAATGCTTATATAAAAACCATTGTACACATCATGTCTTGGCACGTATAAGCATGGGTTTTTCTCCATGGATATATATTTAGCTACAGAATCTCACTTTCCTAGAACATAAAAATGTTTTTTTCTATATTTATTACAGAAAGATATACTCTTTGTGTTAAGGCATATCATTAAGAAAGAAAAGGGAAATAACTGAAATTAAATATAAATATAAATTTAAAAATACAAGATCAAATATCTAAAACATTATAAGTAAAACAAACAAACAAAATACTAAGAAGATTTCTACTCTGGGCCAAGATGGAATAAGTGGGAACACATTTATCACCCTGTCTTCCCTACCTCAATAAATATAATGAAATAAAAAATAAAAGTAAATATCAATGGTTTCAACATCACAAAAAAAGACGATCAGTTTTTATGTGCATCTTGCTGGAAATATACAATATCTTCTATAAAATAATCTTGCAAAAAGAAAAAGAAAAAGGAATCTTTGAACAAGATCCTACATCTAATAACCAAGACACAAAAATACAAAAGAAAGAAGAGCTTGTCAAACTATACTTCAATGAAATAAACCTCAAATTTAGAACTACAGAATAAATATCAAGTCTTCAACAAAAATAATTGCAAGGAAAAAAAATGGTGAGAAATCTTAGATTCAAAGACATACTAGAGCTTTCAACCACTTACAATGTATGGACCTTATATAAAAATATTTCAAACAAACTATAAAAATAAGATGATTAGAAAATGTGAATAATTATCATTTGAAGATATTAATGAATGATTATTAAATCTGTAGGTATCATAATGGCATTGTGGTTATGATTTTTCTAAAGAACCCTTAATTTTTGAGATAGACACTATAATATCTACAGTTGAAATCATGTGACATCTGGAATTTATTTCAAAGTATGTGTTGGTAGATGAATTGTGAGTGTATGGTCATAAATGGAACAAATTTGGTTATGTATTGATAATCAGTTGAAATTGGGTGATAGATATTTCAGGTTTATTATACTATGCTCTCTACTTTGCATATGTTTTAAAAATTGTATAATAAATAAGAATACCTGTTCATCAAAAGATATCTTAAAGTACAATGCTAAGTAAAAAATGGAGATTTTATAGGAAATATAATACCGAGAGGATTAGTATTGTATATGTGTACCATAAATTAAAAAAAAAAAAGGACAACGACTCAATAGCACAATGGAATAGAGACTTGAATAGTCACTTCTCTGATGAGAGGATCCAAAGTGCCAATAAGATATGATAGTATGCTCAAACTTATTATCATGTAAAGGTCAATGAAGTTCATGATGAAAACTTTTACTCATTTGATTGTTAATAATTAAGAAGTCAAACAATATGAAGTATGAGGTTGAGAATCAATAGAATTTCTTACCCATTGGTTGGGATAATATTTTTGAAGTAGTTTATTAACTGTGATTTTATTTATATCATTTTCTTCATCTTGGTTCTTGCTTCAGTGATCCTGCTAGGATATGTCACCTCTGTTACTAACAAAGAACATAAAGTTAGATAAAATTATTTTAAAAAATGCATGATGAGGAAGAGAAAGTCTTATAAATCCATCCCATACACTACCATTCTAAACATACATACAAATACACATAAAAAATAAGTGTATTTGTACACTTATAAAAAATTTTCTGAATATTTTTTTAAAAACTTCTGGGAACTCAAATAGAAACAATTTCACTTGGAAAAAAGTTTTATAGCATTTAAATATAATCATTCAACCATGATGAATTTAAACCTGTATGAGGAAAATAAGGGTGTGAAGAAGGAAATATACATATCAATATTTACCATACGAAATACATACAACCAGGGCACATATCAATTTAACTATGTATGTACAGTTTTAAAAGGCAAATATAAAGTTACATTTGTGTTCTGACTTTCAGAGAATCAAAACAATCCCATTTGATGATATATCTATTGATTACTCAAAAATCTGTTGTAATTTATTGCTTAGTATTTATAAATTTAAAAAATATTTGCTGTATTTCAAAATACTGATTTGTAAAAAGGTAAATCACTGAATATTACACATAAGTCACATAAAATTTAATTACCATAGAACATATATATAAATGTTCGCATAGATAATTTTATTTCTATATTTTATAATCAGCCTAAGATATATTGAAATATTCAGGAGTATTTGTGAATGCATTGAGAGATCAATATTAAAATATTTATATTTCCTTATTTAAACAACTCTCATGCTGACCTTCAAAGAGATTCTTATAGAGTTTGATGATTCCACAATTATAAAATTCATTAATAATTTTCTCCTTAAAAGTTTGTGTTTTCCCTTTATAATGGTTACTTTCATGCAGCAACTACTGTTCTGTTTTTCTCCAGAACTCTGACTAAAACACTCTTTAATGAAAAATTGCTATAAAGGTATGCTATAAGGGAATGCTGATCAAAACAACTAAGCACGAAAAGCACTGAAAAGCAACAGCATAGAAGCGCTTAGTCTTAGGCAAAGTAAATAGAAAGCCTTAAGATTATTGACATTTATTAAACATCAACTCTTTTTTTAGTAATTCAATTAATTTTTTTTTTACATCTTTCGGCTTAATTCTTCTAACAACTCCTTGAACTATGTATTATATTGCTATAACAGAGATAGTGGTGCTATCTGTATCAGTCTACTCAGGCTGCCATAGTAAAATAACACAAACTGAGTGGCTTATACAACAGATGTTTGTTTTCTCACAGTTCTGGAGGCTAGTTGTCTATGATCAAAGTGCTGGCAAATTTGGTTTCTGGCGAGAGTTCTCTTCATGACTTGTAGGTGGCCACCTAGCTCTGGCGTCTCTTCTTATAAGGGCACCAGCCCTATGGCATTAATGCCCTACCCTTATGACCTTATTTAACCTTAATCACCTTCCTAAAAGGCCTATTTCCAATACAGTCACATTGTGGGTTAGTTAGGGTTTCAACATAAACCTTTGTTGGGGGGAGTGCATAATTCAGTCTGTAACACTATCCAATTCCTCTGCCTATACCCACATATTTCCTAGACCCATTGCAGTTAGGCAGAGATGATGAGTAATTCTAGCCCACGAGACTGTCACTTTGGGATCTAAGTAAAAAATAAAGTAGAACATTTTAGCAGTCTTTTCTTCTGCCACAGTAACTAAGGAGGCTTTGTACTCCAGATTGTGCAATACATGGTGGTGGAGACTCCGTCATCCTGGATCTCCGAGAGACTGCAGATCATAACCCCCTTGCCAAACTGTATTGAAAATAACTGTGGTTAAATAAACTTGTGTTTAGTTTATCCACGGTACATTTTGGGATTGCTTGTTATTGCGACTTACCTGGATCTACACTTTACTGAGTGGTAATTAGAGGTACAAGTTAAAAGTCAAGTCACCTAGATTTAAATATCAAATCTGCTATATATGAAATGTGTGAATTCAGGTAAGTTTTTTAATATCTTTCGCTTCTTCATTTATAAAATGGGGGTAAATAATAGTGCTCATTTCATAAAACTGTCATGAAGATCAAATGAAAGGTTACATGTAAAGTGCTCTTAAAAATGCTTTGTATTCAATAGGGGATCTATAACTACCTATTATTTTTATATTATGAATCTGGAGCTCAGAGTTTATGCAAGTGTTGATGATAAAAGTTAAACATTCATGAATAACTTGGGAAGTTCTTAGGGACAGCAGGTTAGGGCCAAAGCAGAGAATAACAATTGCATTGACCATTTGTTTTTCTTTGTGCAGATATATCTCTAAAAAGATGGTGATCCTTACTTTTTAGAATCGAGTTGAGAAAATTCAGGATGTTTACACCTAACCCTAAGCGAGTCTATATCTATCTAGCCATAGATAAATCGTATAGGCAGAGTATTGCTAGTGATCGTAGAGTAACAATTGTTTCCCCAACTCAATCTATCAATATACATTTCCTCCTGGAAATTTATATATTTTTCTGGCCTAGAATAATTTTCTAAGAAATTTTACCTATTCATAGATCTTAGGAATTGAAGTCATGATAGTCATATAAGTACTAGGCATTAAATGTCCTGAAGAATTTGGCATAACCATTTGTTAACACTTACGATGTTGGAAAAAGCAGTTCTGGCTGCTCCTGCTAACCTATAAAACATTACTTTTATATTTTCTTAGCCCACATTCACCCAAAAGCCAAAAGCTGAACATTTTAAAGGAATATAGCAGCTGTCAGAAGGAAAGTTTGTGTGAAAATAAATAACAAACAGAGGCTTCTCTAACACTAATGTATTAAATTCCTCTTCAATCTCTTGGCCATTGTTTTTATTAGATAGATAGATGTGTACTGGTAGTACCTTAAAACAATAAAAATAGTGGGCATCTTTAAAGTACTTGATCACATAAATGCCTCAACTCTTGCCATCTTCCTGAGAGTGCCAACATTGCATTCACCCCAGGAAGCCCAACCATGGAAAACCAAGGAAGATTAGGAGCCGAGAACCAGTCTGCAGGATACATAAGCTGTCATGTTCACTACCACAGAGTGTTGGCCAAGTTTTGAGTATCTCTGAGTTTATTTCTTTCTCTTTGTAAAAGTGAAGTTTTAAATATGCAAATATTAAGTTGTTCAAAATGAAACTTTTTTTTTTTTTAAAGGGGGCATCTGTCTATCAGTCTAGGTGTGAAAATTGAATAAGATAATTCAAATAAAGTTCTAAAAATGTCTGAAACCTAGTAAGCTATCAAGAAATGTTATCTTTATTATCGCTAGTTATAAAAGATTTACACCCATGTTATATTAGAAATACACAACAATAAGCAAGGAGAAGAGGCTAGAATGATCCATGTAGTAATGGGTTAGAGTTGGAGATATTAGTAAGAACTCATATTTAGCTTAATATATTACATATGGTAGCAAATAAAAATACTTATAGATATGTGTATATACCTGAGTTAGTATACACACATACATTTCTTTGTTCTGTCAGCTGAGAGGTGCAAGCAAAGAGCATAGATTTTGGTTTTTAATACCATTCTTCCATAAGAGGAACCAGGTCCTTGGAGAAATGGCTGATTCATGGACTGGGGCAGGAATTATACAAGATGGGCTTGGAACATCTTGTAGTGTGAGAAATTAAAGACAAACTAAAGCACACACACACACACACACACACACACACACAAAATATTGTTAGAAATATGTGGAGCTATGAAAAAGGGACACAGGAACCAATTGAAAGAGATTTTAATGGCTAAAGCTAGGAATATTTGAGCAGGAAAATAAATAAACTCATATTAGATTTTAACCTAAAATATAAAATGAATATTTATAAGTCTATATCTATCTATATCTATATCTATATCTATATCTATATCTATCTATCTATTTATCTATCCATATATATATATGTATATGACTGAACAAATGAACAAATGGAGAAGACACAAGTCTCCCATGTAGAAGAATTCCAAATAATTTATGTAGATACTGCTCTCTCAAGGAGGGAAAGAATAAATCCTCGCTCCATAAATGTGGGCTGCTTATACTGACTCTTATTGTACAAAGAGTATAATATGGAAAAGTAGGGAAAAGAGTATACTACAGTGGAGAAATATGACAAATACTACTCAGTCAGGGTTATCATCAAGAGTCATGAATCATGTTGCTAGGATAATGTGATGAAGACAGCACTTTGCGTCTTTGATCTTCATCCCCAAGTCCCATAACCCAAATCTAAACATAAGAAAAACATCTGAAAAATTTCGTTAGAGGAGAATCCTACAAGAAACTTCACCAGTTTTTTTCAAAACTGCCAAAATGATCAGAAATGAGAAATTTGAAAAACAGTCACAGCCTAAGGAGGTAAGGAGACATGACAATTAAACGTTAATATATACTAGATGGGATCCTAGAACGGAAAAAGGATATAAAAATCTGAATAAATTATGGACTTTAGTTAATAATAATGTATCAATATTGGTTCATTAATTGCAGTAAATGTTCCATATTAATCTAAGATGTGAATAACAGGGGATATTGGGTATTAGATATATGGAAATGCTCTTTACTATTTTTACAATTTTTTCTGTAAATATAATGCTGTTCTAAAACTGAAGTCTATTGCACTACAATAATTGGAATAATTTTCTCTAAGACCTTGTTTAGTCATTCCAGATGATAGAACATTGCATGAAAAATGTTTTAATGTTAGGCTGATGGACTTCAATTCCACCTCTACCACTTTGTAGATGCATAAATCAGCAAAATTTCTTACCTCAAAGACATGATACCCTTTTACGTGTGCAATGAAGATAAAAATAACAACCTAAAGAAGTAGCAATGAGGAATAAATTAACTCAAATAAATGAAGCACGTCAATGCCAGTCATAAAAAGCTTAAATAATCTGTCCAAGAATATAGAATTAGCATAAAGAGAATGAAGATTTGGATCTGGCTTTGTCAGATCCCACTGCCCATATTATGCTACTGGTTGCAATTTAAAAAACAAAAAAAAAAAACAAAAAAAGAATTCAACCATTAGAGCAGCACAGTTTGGCACAATTGTTTGCTTTTATAGCCCCTCAGCTGAGCTATATACCCTTCAGCAAAGACAATGTGAACATGGAGCCACTGTGTAATAATCATTGTGAGTCTCTCCCTTGAGATCTGGTATAAATGCTGACAGTGAGGGTGATATAAAGACTATTGGAAGTAACAAAGACAAAGATATGAGGAAACAAGAGCAAAAAGGTATGTAGAATACTGGAAGGGAGGCAGAGGATTAAAAAACTATATCTACTAGACTTCAGCCGAATTATCTTTATTCCTGGCTTTCTGAAACTAGATTGCTGAATTAAATTCAATTCAACACACTCTGATTAGGTATCTATCATCATGTATCTCAAGGTGAACACAGCACATGTTCTGGCATGTAAATTTTATTTAACATCATATAATTTACAGCAAATCTCTCTTTTTTTTTTTAATTCAAGTCAGCAGCTTGTATATTTAATGGTAAAAAATCCAAGACTAAATGAATTTCTGAAACACTTCACAAGAGAGTTGTGGTTGTAACACAACTCTACAAACTACAACCTTAGCTCTCCCCAGTTCACACATTCTTTCTTCTCTATCATGAGGTTTGAAAAGTACATGTCCAGCATCACAAGAGGCATTGAGGGCAATAGAGGACTGAATATGGCATGATTGCTCTTCTCTAGCTGCTGAAACACGGATAGACAAGGCAAACACACAAATAGTATGACACGTTTTGTGCAATGGTAGAGATCTGAAAGTATAGAGATGAGAACCATTAATTGAGTTTTTACTGTGCCCCCACCGAGCCAGTTGATTAAATCTGCACCTATCACCAATTTAATCTGGGACCTTAAGTAAAGTGGTGTACAGCTATTGCTTTACAGAACAATTACTGATGTACTGAGCAAAATCTCGGCACACCTTGTGGAAGACAAAGGCAAATTCAGTTTCATTTTGTTAAATGTTTTTTTTTTTTTTTAATTGGAGGACATCATCCTAGTTAAGAGGGAAAAAAAAGTAACTAAAGTAGAACTAGGTTACATAATGAAAATTTTAGGATATTTTAAAAGATGTCTTCCCAAAAATATTAAAAACTGTCATATGTGGGTTTGTGTGTCTGTAAAAGGGATTAAAAAGGCAGAATCTGAATCATGAACTATACATATATAAAACATGTTCACATATATGATGTTTGAATATATAACTTTCAACAAGGTTAATCATAAAAATGTTACTATGACCTGTAACACTTTATGACAATATGTATATTAGAACTCATTAGGATTTTAATATAACTTCTTTCCACTGTGAATTATGGAGTTATTCTCATTTTTTTTTCTGCATCTGAGCTTCATCAACTGTTTCTGAGAAACAGAGGTTAAAAAGCACTAGGAAAGAAATTCACTAACAGAATATAATCTATTTTTGGACTTTAGCTCATTCTGACGTGAATGCAGGATCCACTGCAGCTACAGTACCTGGGAATTTCCTGTACTTAGTAAACAAGGTCAATAGCATTCACTCTATCTAGAGCTGTAAAATTCACCCAGTATTTGGCATAGGTTTTAATGTAGGATGGAAGAATGCTTGAAAATTTTGCAAGTTGCCAAATCAGGTCATTGTAATGAACAAAGAGAAGCCAAAGTAGAAAATGCTTTAAATATTCAACAAAGCAAGCAAGGAAAAGAGGAAAGAGTAAAGAAGAAGAAAAGGAAGAAAGATGTCTTAGTCTGCTCAGGATGCTATAGCAAAAAATCACAGACTGGGTGGCTTACGAACAACAGAAATTTATTTCTCAGAGTTCCAGATAATGGGAAATCCAAGCTCATGGTGTTGGCAGGTTCAGTGTCTGGTGAGACCCTTAGGATACTCACTACTCTCAGGACTGCTGCACATATCATGTGTGTCAAGCAAAAAAAGAATGCCCCTCAAACACAATTGAGAATAGCAGGAAACCACCAAGCCCCAGGACACAAGAATACAATATATCAAGGACAATAATGATTTGAACATGCAGGTGATTTTTTTCAATTAGAGTTGGCATTCAAGATTATTTTATACTAGTTTCAGATGTATAGCATAGTGGTTAGATATTTCTATAATTTACAAAGTAATTCCAGTTAGTCTAGTACCCACCTAGCACTATACATAGTTATTACAATATTATTGACTATATTCCATTTGCTGTACTTCACATCCCTGTGACTATTTTGTAATTACCAATTTGTACTTCTTAATTCTTTCACCTTTTTCACCCAGCCCCCTCAATCTCACTTGCATCTGGAAAATCAGTTTGTTCTCTGTATCTATGACTCTGTTTCCATTTTGTTTGTTCATTGATTTTGTTCTTTAGATTCTACATATAAGTGGGACCATATAGTATTATTTTTGTCTGACTTATGTTACTTAGCATAGTACTCTCTAGATCCAACTCTGTTGTTGTAAATGTTAAGATTTTATTTTTTTCTTATGGCCAAGTAATATTCCATTGTATATATGTACCATGTATTCTTTAAAGAATCATATATTGATGATATAGGGGTATATATATCAAGTTAGTGTTTTGGATTTCTTTGGATAAATACCCAGAGTAGAATTGCTGGGTCAAAATGTAGTTTTATTTTCAATTTTTTGAGGAATCTTCAAACTCTTTTCCATAGTGACTGTACAAATTTGCAGACCCACCAACAGTGCACAAGGGTTTCCTTTTTTCCACATCCTCACCAACACTTGTTTGTTTGATGATAGTCATTCTAACAGATGCGAGATGATATCTCACTGTGGTTTTAATATGCATTTCTCTAATGATAATTGACATTGAGCATCTTTTCATATGTCTATCCACTATCTGTATGTCCTCTTTGAAGAAATGCCTGTTCAGGTCCTGTGACCATTTTTTAATTGGTTTGCTTGATTTTTTGGTGTTGAATTGTATGAGTTCTTTATAAATTTTGAATATTTGCCTTTTATCTGTTGTATCATTGGTGGATATCTTCTCTTATTCAGTAGGTTGTCTTTTTATTTTGTTGATGGTTTCCTTTGCTATGCAAAAATATTTTTAGTTTGATGTAATCGCATTTGTTTCTCTTTTTGTTTGTTTTTCTTGCCTGAGAAGATATGTCAGAAAAAAAATATTACTAAGAACAATGTCAAAGAGTTTACTGCCTATGTTTTTTTCTGAGAGTTTTATGGCGTTGGGTCTTATATTTACATCTTTAATCCATTTTCAGTTTATTCTTGCATATGGTGATCCAATTTAATTTTTTTTTGCACGCATATCTACAGTTTCCCCAATACCATTTATTGAATAGACTGTCTTTATCCTGTTGTATATTCTTGACTTCTATGACATAAATTAAATGATAATATAGGCATGGATATATTTCTGGGTTCTCTATTCTATCCCATTAATCTATGAGTCTGTTTTTATGTTATTACCATGCTGTTTTGATTACTGTAGCCTTGTAGTATAGTCTGATATCAGGTATTGTGATACCTCCAACTTTGTTCTTCTTTCTTAAAACTGTCATGACTATTCAGAGTCTTTTGTGGCTCCATTTAAATTTGGATTACTTGTTCTAGATCTGTGAAAAATGCCATTGTTATTTTGATAGGAATTGCATTGAGTCTATACATTGCTTTGAGTAGTATGGATATTTATCGATGTTAATTTTTCCTATTCATGAGCACGGTATATGTTTCCATTTATTTGTATTGTCTTCAATTTTTTTCTTCAGTGTCTTATAATTTTCTGAGTACAGGTCTTTTATATCCTCAGTTAAATTTATTTCTGGGTATATTTTGATGCAATTGTAAATGAAATTATTTTCTTAATTTCTCTTTTCTGAGAGTTCATTATTCATGTATAAAAATGCAAACAATTTCTGAATATTAATTTTTATCCTGCTACTTTACTGAATCCATTTGTCAATTCTAACAGATTTTTTTAGTGGAATCTTTAGGGTTCTCTATATATAGCATCACATCATCTGCAAATAATGACAGTTTTACTTCTTCGTTTCCTATTCGGCTGCCTTTTAATTCTTTTTCCTGTGTAAATGCTGTGGCTAGGAGTTATAATACTATGTTGAATAAGAATGGTGAAAGTGGACAATTGAATAAGAATGGTGAAAGTGGACATCTTTGACTTGTTCCTGATTTTAAAAAAAAATGTTTTTAGCTTTTCCCTGTTGAGTATGACGTTAGTTGTAATTTTTATCAAATATGATCTTTATTATATGGAGGTATGTTCCCTCTATTCCTACTTTTCTAAGAGATTTTATCATAAATAGATGTTAGATTTTGTAAAATGCTTTTTCTGCACATATTGATGATTATATAATTTTTATCTACCTGTTTGTTAATGTGGTGTATCACATTAATTGATTTGTGGATAACAGAGAAATATTGCATCCCAGAAATAAATCCAACTTGATCATAGTGTATACTCTTTTTAGTATCTTGTTGAATTTGTTTTGCTATTTTTTTTTTTAGAATTTTCACATCTATTTTCATCAGAAATATTAGCTTAAATTTTTCCTTTTTTTTTTCTTTGTAATATCTTTGTTTGGTTCTGGAATTTGAGTAATGATTGCCTCATAAAATTAACTTAGAGGCTGTCTCTCCTCTTGAAATTCTTGGAACAGTTTGAAAAGAGTAGAAGGTAATTATTCTTCAGTAAAAATTACCTGTGAACCATCTGCTCCAGAACTTCTGTTTGTTGAAAATTTTTTGATTACTGATTCACTTTTGTTAGTAATATTCAGTCAGTTCAGATTTTCTTTCTTCTAGACTCCATCTTAGGACATTTTATGTTAGTAGGAAAGTATCTATTCCAGATTGTCCAATTTGTTGGCAAATAATTGCTTGTATTTTCTTCTCATAATCCTTTGTATTTTAATAATGTCAGTTGTCACGTCTTCCCTTTCATATCTCATTTTATTTATTTGGATCCTCTTTTTCTTGATAGTTTGGTTAAAGTTTTATAACTTTTGTATATCTTTTCAAAGAATCAGCTCTTGGTTTCATTGATCTTTTGTAATTTATTTTAGATTCTATTTTGTTTATTTCCACTCTGATCTTTATTATTTCCTTCCTTCTACTCACTTAGGGCTTTCTATGCTGTACTCTTTCTAGTTCCTTTAAAAATAAGGTTAGATTGTTTATGTGAGGCTTTTTTCTTCCTTTTTTTTTTTAAAAAAATTATTTTTATGGTGACATTGGTTAACAAAATATGGTAAGTTTCAGCCGTACATTTTGACAGTAAGGTATGTATATATTTACATTGTGTGTTCACCTCCCATAGATTTCTTTCTGTCTCCACATATTTGACCCCTTTTACCTCATTTATCACCCCCTTGATCTCTTCCCCCTACGCTCTGGTAACCACTAGTCTAATGTCCATGATAATGAGTCTCTGTTTGTCCTGTTCGTTTGTTGCTTTTAGGCTTATATCCCACATATAAGTGATATCATGTGATTTTCAACATTTTCTGTCTGGCTTATGTTGCTTAGCATGATTATCTCGAGGTCCATCCATGTTGTCACAAATGGCAGTATTCCATCACTTCTTATGGCTGAGTAATATTCCATTGTATATATGTACTACAGCTTCTTTAGTCAATCATCTATTGTAGGATGCTTTGTTTGTTTTCATGTCTTGGCCACCATAAATAATGCTGCTATGAATTTAGGTGTGCAAATATCTTTTCAGATATGAGTTTTCAAGTTTTTGGAGTAAATACCCAGTAGAGGGATTGCTGGAGCATATGGTAGATCATTTCTTAGGTTTTTGAGGAATCTCTATACTGTTTTTTATTCTTGAGATAGGCCTGTATTGCTATAAATTTCCCCCTTAGGATTGCTTTCATGGTGTCCCATAGATTTGGGGGTCATTGTGTTTTCATTTTTATTTCTCTCAATATATCTTCTGATTTCTTCCTTGATCTCATTGTTAACCTCTTCATTGTGTAGTAGCATGTTATTTAGCCTCCATGAATTTGTTTTTCAGTTCGTTTGTTTTTTATAATTGATTTTTAGTTTCATACCATTGTGGTCAGAGAAGACACCATATATGATTTCAATCTTTTAAATTTATTAGGATTTGTAGCCTAATATGTGGTCTATCTTGAAAAATGTTCCATGTGCACTTGAGAAGAACATATATTCTGCACCTTTGGAGTAGAACACTCTAAAATATCAATTAAATCCATCTGGCCTAGTGTGTCATGTAAGGTTGCTATTTCCTTATTGATTTTCTGTCTGGAAGATCTGTCTATTCTTGTCAATGAGGTGTTAAAGATCCCTACCATGACTGGATTACTGTCGATTTCTCCCTTTATGTCATCAATATTTGCTTTATATATTTAGGTGCTCTTTTATTGGGTGCATAAATGTTTACTAGGGTTATATCCTCTAGTTAGATGATCTCTTCATCAGTATGTAATGTCTTTATCTCTTATTATAAACTTTATTTTAAAGTCTATTTTGTCTGATATAAGTATTACTACCCCAGCTTTTTTTCATTTCCATTCTCATGAAATAACTTTTTTTCATTCCTCTACTTTTAATCTGTGTATGTCTTTCCATCTAAAGTGGGTCTCTTGTAGATAGCATATGTAGTAGGTCATCTTATTGATTCAGTTGGACTACTTAATCCATTTACATTTAAAGTGATTATTGATAGGTATGTAGTTATCACCATTTTATTATTTATATTTATGTTCTTTCTTTTTCTACTTCCTCTTCTTTTTTTAAAGAAATCACTTAAACTTTTCTTGTAATACTGGCTTGGTAGTAATGAACTCCTTAAACTTTTTCTTGTCTTGGACTCGTCATCTCGCCTTCAATTTTAATTGACAACCTTGCTGGGTAGATAAGTCTCTTTTATAGGTCCTTGCTTTTCATCACTATGAATTTTTCGTGCCAATCCCTTCTGGCTTGCAAAGTTTCCGTTTAGAAATCAGCTAACAGTCTTATGGTAGCTTCTTTTTAAGTAACCAGGTTCCTTTCTCTTTCTGCCTTTAGGATTCTCTCTTTGTCTTTGATCTTTGCTATTTTAATTATTATGTATCCTGCTGTGGGCCTGTTTGCATTCACCTTGTTTGGGACTCTCTGCACTTCCTGGACTTATATGTCTATTTCCTTCCCCAGATTATGAAGTTTTCAGTCATTATTTCTTTAAATAAGTTCTCAATCCCTTGTCCTCCCTCTTCTCCTGATATCCTATGATGCATTTGATGTTGTCCCAGAAGCCTCCTAAGCTATCTTCATTTTCTTTTTAGATTCTT